>NW_009647939.1:1646969-1760430 GCF_000708025.1 Charadrius vociferus | reverse complement strand
GGGGGGGAGGGGGGGGTGGTGGTTAAAAAAAAAAATCATTCTTCCCTACTCTGGTAATAGTTTAATGGAACCACTGTTCTGAAAAAGTATTCATAAAGCCAACAGTCACTTCTCTGTCTCCTTTCATGTCTATAAAATGTATACACTGAAGATAATTTGTCCCTTTACAAAAAGAAAGCAATAGCTTTTGCAATTACAGAAAAGGGTTTGTTCCAGGACTTGTATAGAATTTAAGCAGAGCACATTACTGCCTTTACAGAGAAGTCAAGTACTTAAGAACAGCAACAACAACAAAAGAGTGGGGAGAAAAACGTGTGGTTGGACTTAAGCTTCCTGAATTAATTAATCTCCCATTCTTTAAATGGATAAATAGAATATGCGGGATATGACAAAGCTATAGAATCACAGAATCATAGAATGGTTGGAAGGGACATTAAAGATCATCTAGTTCCAACCCCCCTGCCATGGGCAGGGACACCACCCACTAGACCATGTTGCTGAAAGCCCCATCCAGCCTGACTTGGTACACTATCCTCATCATGAACATACCAAGAGCGCAGATGTGTATTAAACCTAGTGAATGAGACTGGTTCAATGCCCAGCTGCACTTCTGTCTGCTTTTTCTTGTAACACTGAAGACATAGGCACATAAACTAAGTTGCCTTTTCTTCCTACAGGAAGAAAAAAAACATAACCACATTTTTTCTATTTGTAAATCCTTTGTAAGCTCTGCTGTAGTAAGGACCAGATAAGCAGAAGTGTCTTTGTCTTTTTGTGACCAGGTCTTCAATGGTTAAGGCTACAAATTAACTTCTGGCAGTCAAAATATATAACTTAAAATTAATAAAGAAATTGCAATAAAAAAAGCAGCTAATGCAACATCAGAGCAAGCAGATGGGCTGTTTCCATTAAAAAAAAAAAATTAAAAAAAAAATATTTCTTTTCAAGTCTTACATAGCTTGTATGCTTCCAATAGCCTGGGCCATTAATACAAGTTCAAGCAGCCCAAAAGCAGCAGGCACCTCTCCAAGTTTCTAGTGGGTTTCCAAATACCCGCAGTTTGGAGACACTCCATATTTTTGAAGCAGCCTGTCTTAGCACTAATCTAGAATAAAAAGAAAATCTCTTACAACCACATAATCCATTTGATCCCTCGGGTTCCTCTGAATGTAAAATGTAGTTTAGTGAATGAATTCCATAGCTCCATGGAAGGTTATACTCTGGCCTGACATACAGTTGATAAAAAACAGAGCTTATCTTTATTGGAGTGACTGCCAGGATTTTACTCAAGGGTATATATATTTTGACAAAATCTTGCTTCAGAGTGCCAGACACATCTACATTAAGAATGACATTCTTTATTCTACTCAGAGATTAAGACAAGGCACAATATTTTGTAAGAGGTAATGGTTACAGACTAATTTGGGAGGGGAAAGTAGGGGGGTATAGATTTTCTTTATTAAAACACTCTGGAGAAAAAGGTATTTTCTTAGCATTTAGTTCCTTGTCATTTGCACAAATGGTCATCTCCTGCAGTTTGATAAATATACTACTAGGTTTTGGAAAAAATCCGTATTTTTTGCCACTTGAAATTCCTGCAGCAGCACTTTTCAGCAGATTTCAAGGGAGTCGGAATTAAAAGGAAAGAAATGTTACAATGCATAAAACCTGAAATTATTCTCTCTAGGTCCACACACTAAGCAACATTATCACATGGAAAAAAAAAAAAATTAAAAGAGAGCACATTTGATTACAGCTACTGAACTCAATACGTAAGCATTTTCCCTAAGGCAATAAACCTGATCACAAGGCAGTGTTAGCATGCACCAAGAGTTCCAAAAGTACAGAAAAATCTTGTTTACTAGAGGTAGGTGAGAACAAAATCTAACAGCTTAAGAATTTCTACAGGTTCTACCCTATTCTAACATGTAATTTGAAAACGCATTTTCTCAGTTTTTGAACAGTCACTGTGATTAAGTAAACTAAATTCATTCTCAACTTTTGAATGTCATTATTCTTATCAAAAGTCAAATAAACATTCAATTCTAAAAGTATATTTTAGATTACTAATATATGGGTTGATAACAATATGTAATCAAATCTGACATATTTTCAAAGTGCATTCACTTCAGTAGGAACATGACTTTTTGTCAGAATACCACTATGACAGCACAGTTTTCACCAAATCTGTAACATATGCAGAGTAACTAAATGGTAATGTGTATAACAAAAAAAGACTGCTAAATTATTCTTATTTTTCTCTAGTTATTAATAAAGTATATATATTCTAGCTACATGTGTGCACGTTTTATCACATCCACAGAAATAGACACCTTAACACTAAGTTTGAATATTAAAGAACTGGAGTGGAATATATTAAATGCAGACGATTGTCTTCTCTGAGAATTTCTCTCCAAGGGCTGCCAAATTATCAACTGAAAAACATGCATAACAAGCACTTAGAAGATATCAGTAACTGCTGTCAAAATTAGAGTTAAAAGCTAGCACTTTTTTCATGGTCAAAAGTTTTCACAGACTAGGCAAAAGAAGACCTGGTTATACTAAATGATTTACTCCTACAGGCAGTAAATCAATCTACCCCGGTAAACTGATAAAACTAACTCTTTAATACTTCAAAGACTCATGACTTACAAAAGGTGAATAGAGAAGTCTTAGAAAATGTGTAAATAAGTAACCTAATCCATTTGCTGTATTATTGGTATGCTATGTAATCTTCAGGAGACACATACACTTAGTGAAATATATCTACAATGCATGAAATTTTTGTCTTGGAACAGCCTTTAACATGTGACCAACATGAAAGCCTAAATGATTCAATGGTTCTGCATGGGCTAAAGTTCCATCAGCAACATAGGACAGTTGACATCCATTTGTATGAAATTTTGCTCCGGTCAAAGAGCACACAGATAGTGCTAGGGGCTTATGTTTGACAAAGATAAGCTATTCAGAGGTATATGAAAGGATTATAGGAAAAAAATTACACATGGATGGCACTCAAGGAATACAAGAAAAAAATACTCAAATGATGCCATGTGGGAGCTCCTTGACATAATGGGACGTAATCAGAACAAATGAAAATTTCTTTCATTTATCACAGAATCCAGATGTTGCAACAACTCAGTCAACCTCGAAGTTAGAGAGAAAATTGGCATAAATGCATCAATTTAAGAGTAATAATCATAAAAGTCAATTATGCATCACTTAACAAATCGAAGTTCCTTGAGCATTATGATTTAGTCTAAATTAATCTTACAGACTGAAAACTAGCAGATCTTGTTCATTAAAATCCTAACAAGGCCATCTTAGTTGAGAACACCAGCATATTGTTCCTCTTCATGTGGTGACATATTTCATAGAGAAGTAATAAATAGTTTCTCCCACCAGCGTAAGCTATTAAAGGAATATATATCCTCTTTATTTTAGAATGTAGGCTCTCCTTCGGCATCCCTACTCACTATGCTTGTGGAGGAAACCTCGATCAGCAAGACTATAAAGGTAAGATTGTCTTCAGCTTTTCTTTAAAGTATGCAAACCAGGAGGATTTCCAGCTGCTAAAGCAGCACAGCATTAAAATGCTTTTAGAACACAATTAGTTTTTCAGGAGAAAAAAAAAAAGAACAATCTGCTGGGACAAATTAAAAATAAAAGATCTAGAAACGACATTCTCCCGTGCTTATTGTGTCCTTCCAAAGCAGGGCTGGAAGCTAACAGAAGCATCCTTGGACTAAATGGGCCTCCCAAAGTGGCTGCATTTCCCCTCTCCTCCAAAGGCTTCTGTCTGACCTTGGACACTGTAGGGAAGTAGGAAAACCCCTTTTGCCCCATGACAGGTTTAAACAAATCACACAGTTAGCAGCAGGGGAAGAGGGTGAAGCAGGGGGAGACACCATGAACAAAAACCAAAAAAGACCCTATCTGCCATAATGCTCATTTGACATGTTTATTTCACTTCATACAGCCCATCCACAAGCATTCCAGTGAATCTGTGGGCATTCTACGTTCATCAACAGCCCCTGACCACTTTAAAAGTGGCAACAGTAGTCTGTTTTAAAGTCACCAAATGACAGAATGGTTGAGATCAAAAGGGACATCTTGAGATCATCTACTCCAAATGCACTGCCCAAGCATGGTCAGCTAGAGGAGTTTGCCCAGGATCATGTCTAGTCAGGTTTTAAGTATCTCCGGTGATGGAGACTCCACGACTCTCTGGGCATCCTATGCCAGCGTTCAACCACCCTCACAGTCAGAATATAAGTATGATAGATTTAGCTATGCATTATTGATAACACCATTGCACTAGGGTGTCTGACTAGAACTCGCTAACCTAAAAAATACCTAAAAGCAGTGAAAAAATTAAGATGATCAGGTTCTCAGCTGCGGCACTCAAATACACTTCTTTCATTCCCTTTTTGCTTTACTTTCTCTCCAGAATCAATTTACTGCTTTTCCTTATCCTTGTGTCATAAAGATTAATCCCAACAGAAATCTTAAAATGCTTCCCTCTCAAAAAAATCAGTATTTAAAACATTTGTATGATTTTTTATGTTCTTGCACATGGGTTACTTGTAAGGATAATGACTTAATTTTGTTCGGAACTCTTTTTCACCAAACTTCCTTTCTTTGTCTCCTCTCTACTGCTACTTACACTGCAGCAAAATATTCCCATATCAAAGGGATAGAAAATGGAAATCATAAGAGGTAAAGAGAAATATAGACCAGTAATATGTAAGCTAGAACAAGTTTCTCTTATAACAAGAACACTTCAAAAAATATCCACCAGTGCCATAACCCCCCGGAGGTCAATTTAATGATGCATAAGAGATATATTACCTGTTTTGACTTTCTTCAGTTGGAGAAAATAAACTCACTTCCAGTTAATGATTTCTGGCACTATTGTGCTTTGTAATCCCAAGCTTCAAGAAGCCATCTCATTATCTGTTTGAGAACACAAATGCTTGAAAACCAGCAACTTTCATTCTTGAAGCCGTTCACATGCAGAATATTTCAAACAATCTTAGATCCTTTAACTACTCCAGCATCATTTTAAGGAAGAGCTATTATTAGTAATCCCACGCAAAAGATGCAGAGTTCATCCCATGATTAACTCAGATTTATCAGACAGAAGGTAAGTGGCATTATAGCTTAAGAGTTGAAATTTAAGTAATGTCTTTATGAAAACTTCTGTACTTAAAATAAGACCAAGGGTGTAACACAAGGGGAATAATAAAGCATATATTCACAATAACACATTGCATTTCCTACTGTTTTGCATTATTGGTTCACTGTAGCTGAAACACTGCAATAAATTTGTTCAAGTGTGTTCATGGATGTATTTTATTCACCTTTTGTGTGATACACAAATATGCGGGTATTTCACATACATCACAGTTGTCAACAGTAAAAAATAGGATACTTTGGGGACAGTTCAGCACAAAATTATTTCTTCACAAAGATCTGACATACCCTTTAAGAAAGCAACTGGGCCCAGCCTGATGCCTACAAAGGTAAGTGAATATCTTTTCAGTGATCTCAATAGTCTCTGAGAAGGAGGTCTGTGATTAGTTTGACAAGATTTCTTTGGAGGTCTATTAACAGTGTGCAATGCATAAAAGTTTAGAGGATGAAGGAGAAGAGTAATTTAACATGCTTTACACCATAAGGATGACTGGGGCCCCAGCACCCAATGCTATGCAGTGAACACCTGATTCTCTAACAGTATAAGCTTTTTTGTTTGGGTTTTTGGTTTTGGTTGTTTTTTTTTTTTTTTTAAATCTACAGTCATTGGAGAGGTTTTGTTTATTTGGTTGGTTTTGGTTTTTTCCTCAAGAAATCCTGCGAGGGAGGCCAAAATCAAATGCTTTATGTGTTAATGTTTGGTAGGGTTATATAAACTTGTCCTGATAACCCAGTTCAGGGTTATCAGGTTCAGGGTTTCAGCAGAAGATACACAGTCAGGAAATGCAGAATATTTCCTACAGATATAGTAACTGTGCTACGTCTTTTACTGAATGTCTACCTTCTTGATTTTCCTTTTAAATGCCATACACTAGGCAAAGCATTCAGCCTACAGTCAATAACACAGAATCACAGAATCATAGAATTATTGAGGTTGGAAGGTACCTTTAAGATCATCAAGTCCAACCATTAACGTAACCTGACAAAACCACTTCTAAACCATGTCCCCAAGTACCACCTCTACCCTTTTTTTGAGCATCTTCAGGGATGGCGAATCTACCACCTCCTTGGACAGCCTATTCCGATGTTTAATAACTCTTTCAGTGAACAAAAACATATCTGAGTGCCAGGATTTGCCACTGAGTGAAGGCCTCCATGGGCCAGCAGATCAAAATTGCTCTAAGAGTAGTATCCACTAGAGGAAAAAAAGAAAGGGGGGGAGGGGGGGAATAAAAGCCGGATTGGCCTATAGAATCAGAGTAGTTTGGGTTGGAAGGAACCTTTAAAAGTCATCTAGTCCAACCCGCCTGCAATGAGCTGGGACTTCTTCAACTAGATCAAGTTGCTCAGAGCCCCGTCCAACTTGACCTTGAATGTTTCCAAGGATGGGGCATCTACCATCTATCTGGGCAACCTGTTCCAGTGCTTCTCCACCCTAATCATATAAAATTTCTTCCTTATATCTAGTCTGAATCTACCCTCTTTTAGTTTAAAACCATTACCCCTTTTCTATTGCAACAGGCCTTACTAAAAAGCCTGTTCCCATCTTTTTTATAACCCCCTTTAAGTAGTGAAAGGCTGCAATAAGGTGTCCCTGGAGTCTTCTCCAGGCTGAACAACCCCAAATCTCTTAGCCTGTCTTCATAGGAGAGGTGGGCCATTTTCATGGCCCTCCTCTGGACTCTCTCCAACAGGTCCATGTCTTTCCTGTGCTGAGGGCCCCAGAGCTGGACGCAGTACTCCAGGTGGGGTCTCATGAGAGTGGAGTAGAGGGGCAGAATCACCTCCCTTGACCTGCTGGTCATGCTTCTTTTGATGCAGCTGAGGACGCAGTTGGCTGCCTGGGCTGCGAGTGCACATTGTTGACTTCTGTCCAGTTTTTCACCCACCAGTAGCCCCAAGTCCTTCTCGCAGGGCTGCTCTCAATCCCTTCATCCCCCAGCCTGTATTGATACTGGGGGTTGCCCAACCCATGTGCAGGACCTTGCACTTGGCCTCGCTGAACCTCATGAGGTTCACACAGGCCCACTTGTCAAGCTTGTCCAGGTCCCTCTGGACAGCATCCCATCCCTCAGGCATGTGAACCACACCACTCAGTGTGATGTCATCTGCAAACTTGATAACGGTGCACTCAATCCCACTGTCTATGTCATTGATGAAGAGACTGAACGGTCCTGGTCCCAGTACGGACCCCTGAGGGACATCACTTGTCACCAGTCTTCACCTGGACATTGAACTGTTGACCAATACCCTCTTGATGTGACCATCCAACCAGTTTCTCATCCACTGAACAGTCCACCCATCACATCCATACATCTCCTATTTAGACAGAAGGATGTTGTGGGGGACCGTGTCAAAGGCTTTGCAGAAGTTCAGGTAGACGACATCCATAGCTCTTCCCTTGTCCACTGAGGTAGTCCCTCCATCACAGAAGGTTACCAGGTGGGTCAAGCAAGACTTGGCCTTGGTGAAGTCATGCTGGCTGTCCCGAATCACCTCCCTGTCCTCCATGTGCCTTCCAGCAGGATCAGTTCCATGATGTTCCCAAGCACAGAGGTGAGGCTGACAGGTCGGTAGTTCCCAGGGTCCTCCTTTCTACCCTTTTTAAAAATGAGTGCAATGTTTCCCTTTTTCTGGTCACTGGGGACTTCACCTGACTGCCATGACTTTTCAGACATCATGGAGAGTGGCCTGACAACTACATCAGCTAATTACCTCAGGACTCAGGGATGCATCTCGTCAGGTCTCATAGACTTCTATATGCCCTGGTTCCTTGGGTGTCCATGAACCTGATCTTCTCTTACAGTGGGAGGGACTTTGCTCCCCAAGTCCCTGCCTTGTGGTCCATCCACTTGAGAGGTGTGGCAAGAGAGATTGCCAGTGAAGACTGAGGCAGAAAAGTTGTTGAGTACTGAAGAGAGATCTGGTCTAATCATTAAAACATGAATCAAAAATATTGAAGATATAGGCTATAGAAGAGCTAATATTAATTATATGGCAAGCTGCTTCTGTCACCCTTGAGGATAACTCTAAGCATGACTAAAAATTCCATTCAAAGGAAGGTCATATTACATATCACATCCAGTTTGCCAGATCTTAAAACTCAACTTGCCAGTAAAATTTATTGAGTGGAATAGAAAAGAAGCAAGTTAATCCCACCTATTCTAGCACTTCCATTCATAAACATTTAAAAACAAAATTAATAATTCATCCTTGCAGGCTGTACTACTTTTCTAAATGTGAAGTTTTTGCCAGATGTGGCACAAATTTAGACAAAACAGAACTTTTATAACTTATTGTGCAGTAAAATAGAACACTCACCTAAAACTACATGATAGGATATGAGAGCATCTCGTCTAGCTAGTCAGGCTAGTTATAGCATCGTTCTTTCTCAAGTTGTCACCAAATGAAAACCTTAACTGTCATATTCATGCTTTGCCTTTTTACAAAGGGAAATTCTGCACTTGCCCCCTCTCTCACATCAGCACCAGGACCTTCAGCAAGTCAGTCCAAACTAACTCAGTAGTTCCAACAACGAGCTAAAAGGACAGTAGGTCTCCATAATGAGACTTTAAGAGGTACTGATACATGTTTGGTTTTGGTTTTGGCTTTTTTTTTTTTTTTTTTTTCCTCAAAAAGACACAAGAAGAATGCAAGACAAGATAGAAGACGAAACTTACAGGAGTATGTTTCGAGTCTTCTGCGTGTATTTCTTAAGTATGCCTTCTTTATCTTTCGATTAGACACATCTGATTCATGCCTTATCTCCAAAATGGGGAGAAACAGACTGCACTATTTGAAATATATTGCTCACAAGTGTAACTACGTAGTCTGTCAGGATTTTTTCTAGTGATGGTGTTTCCTTACTCAACCATACCTTTTCCCTTTTGTTATACTTCTGACAAATTAAATCTTTTCTGATGTCGAGTTGAAGACAGGTAACCCCTCCAACCAATTCCTGACCTATCTATTTGTGTTTGAAGTTCTCCTTAAGCTTTCCAGTCTCCTTTAATTTAATTCTATGCATTGCTGCCTACTTTAATGCAGAATTGAAGGCAGAAACAGTCATGTTCTTAGAATTTTCCCAAATATTTTTCCAACCTTGTCCCGAACTGATTTATATACTTTTCAAATATTGTTTTCTCTTGTTAGGAGTAGGCATAGCTGTCATTTCATAAAGTAAAAAGATAGTTACAAATGTTAAATTAGCTAGTACTGTTGTAGGTAAAAGAGCTACAAATAAAATCCTAAAGTCCAAATGCTATAATAGCAAACACTAAATTAAATTAAAAAGTGAGTATTAGTTATTTCAATAGGACAGGAACGACAGGGAGACAAGGGAGACAAGTAAAAACCCAAAAGTGGCACATATTTTTTCTGATAGGAAAAAGTTTGCTTACTGGTCCAAGAAAGATACAAAATTCTTATGAGGAGTTTTGAACTTGAATATATTGAATGAAAAATACCAGAAGCTCAAGAAAAAGGTACCTGGAACATACCTGGGGGGAGAATAATCTGCATCACAAATAATAAGTGGAGAAAAACATAGCTGAACAGGCTAGTGCAAAAGGATATGTATGTTCATGTGTATTCACTTAGGTGGCAGAGAAACATATCCAATATAAACAACGATAAATATTTGATATAGATACAAACATCTTTTAAAAAAGCAAAGCAAAATAGTTATTGTTTCCTGTCCTGCCTCTCTTCCCCTCAAGGTCTGAGAAGCAAAATATTAGTTTGCTAGGAAAATGTTGATGTGGTTCCTTGTCAGAATTGTCTAACTGCTGTATAACAACAACAACAAAAAAAGATGTCAGCAGCTTTTTATATAATATCAAAGCACCGTGTAAAGACAGGACTCCTGCAGATTTTATACCCCAAGTAACAATACAGATGGCAGAAGCATAAATCTAGCAACAGTAAAGTCTACAGTATTCCAGGCTGGAGTGGCAAATGACAGTGATTAACATTGTAGCTGAAAGATCAAGAGATGGGATTTCAACAGTTGATGTGAGATGTAGAACAGTGTTCTCACTGAAACCAGATGACCAGTCCAATGAAGGACTTTAACATATACATTCTCCTTTTAAGGCATCCGGATTCCTTCCATCCATGATATTTGCATGTGGTATAGAAAAAAATCCATGGTACTGGAACCAGTAGTTATCACACAAAAGGAAGGGGAAAACAGCTTACCAGCTAACTACTCCCAATCCCACAGAAAGAGAGAGGCAAGATAAAATTGAAGCCAGGGAGAAGCCTTAACAATGATATCAGAATTAGTTTCAAGGAAACAGACCTATGAAGAGCTCAGCTTTTTGACAAAAGCTGCTTGTTTGTGGTTGTTTTTTTTTTAGAAAAAGGAGTCAAGAAAACCTGAAGATCTAAAAGTGTAAGGAAAGAGGCTATAGAAACAGCCCTCAGTGAAAAACAGTTTGTGAGGACTTTCCAGGAAACAACCTCTGTTAACTATATTAATTCTAACTAAAATACCACTCTGAATGTAACAGAAAACTTTATTTATTTTGAACTGCAATTTTGTGTGACATCTGAACTTACAAAAAAAGGGCATGAAAATAAAAACCTAATAATACTGAACATAGCTATGACCATATCTTACACAGAGTTTAATAACAACAGGAATGAGAAAGTTGTAAATGGAAAACAAGATCATTCCATAACTGCTGAAGAAAAATAAGTCTATGGCCTAATCTTCTATAACAAGAATAATTAGTTACGTATCCAGTTTGACACAGATTTTATTGAAAAAAGTTTTACTGTCAAGTAGGAGTCTATGAAAACAGAAAATAAGTGGCAATAAATAAATAAATTAAAAGATAAATGAGCACTAAGTTGTCTTTTCCGTTGCAAGTAGGCAAATTTCAGAAACAAAATAAGAAATAATGTTGGCAATATTTAAAAATAAAGCAATAGCAGAACAATGCCCACGGTTTTGTATTATGACTCCAAAGATGCTCAAAGAAACTCTAAATGAATAGCCTAAAATTAGTACAAAACTATGTGGGAAAAGTTACATACTGGCTCTTATTTATTGTTCTGTTTTTATGGAAATACTATTATTAGTGAATATAAATGTGGAGGATAGAGGAAAAATGACAGAAGACATGAATCATAGTAATTATGGATAATGAAACAACTCAGAACTACTCTGAATTTGAATGTTTTGTAGAAAATTGAACTTATACCTACAGCCAGGTAGGTGTGTGGAAAGACATGCTAAGAGTGTCGAATGTTCTGAAAGGGAGAAAATAGGAACAAAACTGGATCCTTTTGGGGACCTACTGAACTACAGGACAGGATTTTTAAATTTTCTTTCAAACACTAACAGGAAACTTAAAACAAATTTTAAAGAAAGACTACATAATCACCACTATTAAAGAGTATAGTTATCCTACTTCTGTAAATATTTTGGCACAAGTTCTAAACAAGAAACTGTAGGACAGGAGTAGCTTTGACATACGAGTTAGAACTCAGCTACAAGGCAACATACATGTATACAATGACATAATATGGGAACAAAACAATTTTTTTCCATGAAGATGCTCCTTGTTACTTCCTGTTATTATTAAATAAGGTAGACCTAACTTCCTCAAAGGAGAAACAAAGTGCTTTGCATCTAAATATTGCAAAACAGACCCATTGGGAAGAATGAGAAATCAGACAGCACAAGTGAAGATATCTGAGCGGAACCAATAAAAGACAACGTATTGGAAAATTATAAAGTTCTGTCAGCACATACTTCGCCCCCCCCCCCGTAAGATATTTTGTAAGGTTAATATGACCACGCAGATAAGCATTAAAAATAAAAAGTCTGATCAGAAAAAAGTTGCTTCTCTATTCCTCAGAAACGACTAACAGGAATGCTGCTTTGAAGAGTTATGGTTGTCGTAATACTGGAAGAAAAGGGACCACATTTAGAAAGGTCTGCAAAGCTTAGCATATACACGTAAGCATGAGGAAGTCTAAGAAATTCACACAGTGTGGCGTTTCCTGAGAAATTTTACCTTTTCTCATTTGTAGTCATTGATACCTCAGTGTCCTTAAATTCCTCATTCTTGGTCCTCCAATAACAAAGTTTTCCCTATAAACAATTCTATAATTTAGATTTTAAAGTTTTTTAAAGTATGGGCAAAGCACTCAGATTTACCAAGTTCCATCAGACCTATGTGAATAGCCTGAACGTGCTGCCTAAGGATCCTCAGACAAAGGAAACCTCAAAACCTGATGTTTTTCTAGTCCCTCTACAATATTGTGATGATAAGGCAGGTTCTGATGCAATAAACTCAGTGGAAAAGTCATTGTCATTATGACTTCCTAGTGATGAACTCACACAACTAGTCCTCCAGTTGTCCAACCAGTATTAGGATATGAATTGTGGGACTGATCTACATCAATTAGCTCTACAACTCAGTAGGTAATACCTGGTAAGACTTGGCCTATTTCTTTATCAGGATCTAGTTCCTAAATGTTACAAATTAGGGACAATTTAAAACTCCTCCAAAATTTTGAGAGTTCACTGGGTCAGTGATTCAATGATTCCCTGAACCAAAAATGCTTCTTTCAGCAAAAGTAATATTTTTTTATCAGGTACTGCAGAGAGAAGAAAGAAGTACAGGCGAGGTATCCAACAGTAAGTTTATAAAGCAAGTTGAGACTTGTCATACCATTGACTACCAGAGCCAGAACTTGTAAACTAAAGCTGAGACAGATGCTTTTGAAGTGTTACATTTGGTATCTTAACTTTCTTTCAGTAATGCAAAGTAATTCTTCCTTCACTGATCATTTTCACATATGGGAATTTATCTTTACCATAACTACAAAGCTTTTAGTACTTCATGCATGAGCTCACAGCACTGTTGACACAGTTTTTGCTATGAATTATCCAAAAGCAGTCATCCCAAAGTGCTCTTGGATAGCTATTAATATTGCATATCCTACATTGCTCTTTTTCTCCAGGCATATTCTATTTGTTTCCTCCAAATAGTCCACATTTATACCCATACACTAAAGCTCACAAAAACATTTATCAGTTCTTTAAAAGAAGTTGTATTTTATCCTTTCCTGCCAAAGCTTTTAAACCACTTGTTGTTGTCTCTTGTAGGTGCCACTTATAAGTGCTAATTTTATAATTTTTTCAGGGAAATTCACTGAATAAAATTTACAGCAATGTCCAATTTAAGGAGTAAACTTTGCAGTCTACGGGAGATCATAGCACACTGAGTTGGAAACCGGAAAGGCAGAGATATCTCCTACTCAACCAGGGAGGAAAAAAACCAACAAAACAACCTATTTAATTGGGACAGTACATAGCCTATCATTAGTACCCCCTTTTGCTTTAAAACCTGCATAGATACAATAGGTATCAGCTGTTTTTTCTTCTAAATGCCTTATCACGTGCATATGAACACTGCCACCAACATTTCTGTTTAGAGACTAGCAATCTAACATCCCAAATCTTTGTGTACCACAGGAATAGACTGAAATCAGATTTGTTTAGTAGGCGCTCATTTCAAATAGTGGTAGACACTGTGTGCTGAACCCCAGGCAGAGCAGCCTGTTACTCCACTGACCTTGAGACTGGCTATATGAGGTGATGAATTCAGCACAGTGTCACAATTCTGCTGGAGTCAACTGGCCAATCAGTAGTCATACAAGGTTGAGATCAAAATTAAAGTCCCAAACACATAAAGATTCTATTAACTACATAATCTGGATGCAGATTTCTGTTTAAGTGCTTCCTGTGGAATTGTTCACTGATCCTAAATTGCAGGTAATTCACTTTCAGATCTCATCCTGCACCTGAGAAATATTTCCAAGAGTCATTGAATTTTTAATTTTAAAAGCATTTTTGTTCTTAAAAAGTTACATCCAGCTCTATCTAAAAGTATGGTCATGCAGAAGCCTTTTCAAATCATAACTTTCCATAATCAGAGGTCTAAGCATTTACCAGTTTAATTACTAAAAAGTTCAAGGGATATGTGAAAACCCTCTGATGATGTTAAAGAGGAAGACAAACATCAGCCAAATTAAACAGTATCTGGGAAATTTCAAACATACTTTGGAAATAAATGAAGAGTTCAACTGACAAATATAGAAGATACAAAAAGTTGTGACAAGGGAGAGGAAGGCACCTTACAGTAGAAGCAGTAATACTCATCCTGCTGGCCCTCTAACCTCTGCCTGTGCTAAACATCATGGTCGCCCCACAGGAGCAGCCAGCACCCACCCAGCCTGCGCCCTACGTGTCCTGTGGGAGGAGTGTGTGTAGTTAGAATTTTGGGGGTTCAGTTGTGGAAATATTTGTGTTTATTAACAGTTTAAAAATGCTTAGCATTCTAGTTTATCTGTTGTACAACGGATATTAATCCCAAACAGATAGGTCAATGATGGCTGGTTAATACATGTTGCTAACGAATTTATGAATTGCTTTGATCCCAGTTTAGGATTAAACAAGGTGAACTGAGCAGTTTTTCCCTTGTAACAGCTGGAAGATTTATGATGTAGATAAAATGTTATGTCTTCCCCATCTTACAATCCATCATGGCCTATTTTTACATAGTCTCAAACAGGCACTCTCTCTTGCATTTTCTTCACTGGTCTGCAGTTCCACATTATATGTAAACTATGTCATATATATCAAATCCAGATATACTAAATACTTATTCTTTGATCCCTTTGTTAGTCCTAAAACTGATTTTCCCAGTTCAATGTTGCATTCCTTTAGTGACCAATAACTGACTACTGATCATTTTCTCATAGCCCTGGACCTCTGGTTTCATCGTGTGTCAACATCTCCAAAGCTTCAGCTGTCAGCCCACACCTGCTCTCCCCTCGGGGCTCGCAGGGCTGTTTCTGCCCCGGTTTCCCTCAGCCCTGGCTGCCGGGCAGCGTTTTGCCCTTTCTGACACAGGCTTTCCCCGCGGCGCCCGCCCGTGGCTGAGGGGCTCAGCTGTGCCCTGCGGTGGGGCCGTTGGAGCCGGCGGAAACTGGCTGTGTCTGGCATGGGGCAGTCCTGGCGAGTGCCAACACAAATCATCAGGGCAATTAGAGCCTCGTGGTGCAGTCAGGGCCCCAACACCAGCTATTTAGCAATGCCAGATACCTCTTTTCAAGTTTTGTCTTTCCCCACCACATACAGTATCCCCCTCAGCCTCCCATGCACTTGCTAAGATTCAACCCTTTTACTTGCAGCTGTGCCGCCAAGTTGTTGGGTTGTTTTTTTTTTTTTGTTGTTTTGGTTTTTTTTAATTTGCTGCTTTTGTAAAGATGTGTAATCTTAACTACATAGTGCTGCTCTCACAACGTGACTGCTTTTAAGAGGAAAGCCCCTGTGTGAGGCTGTTTCTCTCCCTGCAGTTTCCCAGAAGCCCTGGGCCCAGCAGCGGGGCAGCCCAGCAGCACTCGGGGCTTGCTTTGGAGACCAACGGACTCAGATCTTTTCCACTGCTTTTGGTGTGCTTCGTCTGCTGCTTCTTGATCTCTTCATACAATACCTTCCTTCAGGAGAAGCCACGAGTTTGAGGGGTTTTGCTGCTTTGCTAGTATGTATTTAAAAAGAGAGATGCACAAATCGTGGCAATGTGAACAGTCAAATTACTAGCTTTTTTTCTACATTATTATTTTACAGAATTTTCTCTCCATTGAAATATATTTTCTTCATCTCCTGACTTTTCAAATTATTTTTTTCATTTCTACTTATGTTTTTTTAATGATTCTGGGTCCAGCAATATTATGCCTTTAAGCTGAGTTTGCTTTAGTTTCTCCTGGTATTGAAACATATCAAGATTTCATTACCATTTTTCCTCCTGCTTTTCATGATATTTGAACCATTAATAATTTAACTTTTTCAAAATATGACCTATTTTCCTAATGTAGACAAGCCTATAACATTAGCTATATATGAAGAAAAATAAGTCGATTCAGTTATGCAAATAGTTAGCAAAAGAAAAAGAGAATTGAGTTTCTCCGCAATATGACTTACATTTCTAAGAAGCTGTAAAAAGTTAAAGTCTAATAGGAATATGGGGGGGAATAATCAGAGGAGCTTTTATAAAGGGAAGGTTTGCCTGAGCTGTCTACCAACAGTCTTTGGAGAATCCAGCACGCACATAGATAAGCAGCACTGCAATCCATCCAAAGGGCACCTTTTTTTACAAAATCTCTACAGTAGATATTTCTGTATCATTGAAATCTACATCTCCATAGCATTTAAAAAAACCCGCAAGTCATGGCCCCTCCACAGGTTATGTACCTTATAAATTTTAAATTGACCATCAAGATTAAGGTCATTTTAGCTAGTCTTCCTGCTTTCCTTCCTTCCCACATGTACATAAAATTTTATTTATCATTCCAAGAAAAGGCTATCTGTATTTTAAGTTTTATTAACTGCCTTTGCTAAGGAGGTGGAGATGTGAATCAGTGCAAGTAACATCAAAAGATTATTAGACAGCTGGTTACCAAAACTCAAGAGGATGAGAAAAGGTGAGAAAAGTCTGAGGAGAGAAGGAGGAGGAAGAGGAGAGGGATTAACATCAAATTATTTAAACAGAGACTTTTCTCACACTTAAGACACGAAACAACCAATTCAAGAGCCGTGATTTCAGTATTACCATACATTAGGAAGGAAGTTCACCAAATACAGTTCAGTTGTAGTCAAGAAAAGCAATTAGAGTTTTAGGAGTTACTAGAAATGGAATAAAAAGCAAAACTGGAACAGGCATAAATACATATGCATGATGTACCCATGCTTTGAATATTGCAGTTATGATTCTGAGTACCAAAAGAAGATAATAAAAGTTTGTTTTGATTATAGATTACTTGTGTATAAAGATGAGAGGTGACTGAAGATATCTGTCCACCTATCCCAAAATAATTATTTACCAACACCAGGTGGTATTACCAGGTTAAGTTGTGTGTTTCACGACCTACCCTAAGTCAAGCAAAACCACCACACTGACTGAAATAACAACTCATTTGAAATACTGTCTTGAATATGGCCAACTGACAGGTGATATGCAACAACAATTCCTACACAGATTTCTAGGTCTCCTGGCAATAACTACAGTGATAACACAGGAAATGCTTCTACTACTGACTGCTGCAAGCTGGGGAGTTATAAAAAAGAATGGGACACTAACCTCTTGCTATACTTTTCACTCCAAATTCCTTATTTACCAGTGTTAGAAAACAGAATCGATTGACAATCTTTCTTACATCAGCATAATTTTATGGAATGACTAAACCAGAAAGTTTAAATAGGGCTTATGCAAGATTTTAAAAATCTTAATAACATTTTTATTCTAATCATTTAAAGATAATATGAACATACCATAAAAAAATGTAATGGTATGTTGGATAACTGCAAAGAGCCACATTGACAAAAATTCTTCTTTAAAGGTCGAAAACAGTTGGCAAAAGCTTTATCGGCCTGCATGATGTTGATGTTCTAAACAGGGTTTACTAATTACTAATACCATGTGGCCATATATTAGCTTGGAAACTGGGGAGGGGAAGGAAACATCTGAACACCACTTCTTGAGTAGATCAAGAACAGAAATGGGAGGGCATAGAGAGTAAACACAGTTTTCAACTGTAGTATAATTGTTTTCTGATGTGGCTGCCAGTTCCATATCTTTGAAGTTTAAACTTTAAACACTGAGGTAGAACAATAAAAAAGACCCAAAGGGTATGCAAAAAGGATGGAAATTACCTCTGTATAGGAAAACAGTGAAAACTTATGTCCTTGTCTGGAAGTGTTACAAGCCTTGGGTTTTTTCTTACTAGAACTTCTCACAGGAAGTGGGAAGGATCATGCTGATACTTCGGCAAGAGGACAAGTAACTGGAAGTCATGTTAGAATTTGTATCCTTAAGATGTAGACGACTACAATCAGATGAAAGATTTCAAAGTTGACTATGCTGAATTTATTCTTGTAGGTTGAAATTTGTTCAATGATTAGCCTAAGGCTCTCTACACTGAAATATACAATAATACAATACACACAATATGCACAATAATAATCATGTTTCTTTTTCCTAAACTCAGATTTTAGAAAGGTTAAGTGGAGGGGTACACACTTTTAGTGGTAGTCAGAAATCTGGTTTCCTATACCCATATATCATTACAAAGTTACTATTCATTTACTCACAAATAAAAAAATGCACACAGCTGTAATACCTCAAGATCTCGACAATAAATACCAGATTTCTCTAGTATTCTTTTTTCTTCACTCACTGCCTGGAGAGACAACACAATGTATCTAAACGTTGCATGAAGTTTTTGCTTTCCCTATCCCATCACAAACTTCTCCTGCTGTTGTCTTAACTTTGCCTGGGACTAAAAGAGAAAAGCACCAGGAACTAGTTTATTCATTCATTTCTGATGAAATACCATCTTTGGACTTTTAGACCCTGCCTGCCCTATATTTTATAATGGCCCGACTGTATTGTTTAACCATTTCATTTGCTAAAAGCACAGAAATGATAGAATCACCCTTACTGCAGATTACATTTATATAAAAGGGCTTAAACTGACAGAGCTAGTTTAAAGATGCAGCTACTACAGCCAGGGCTGCCACAGAGCTGCCGTTTGGAAGGTAGAGAAAAATGGAAAGAAAGTGGCCAAAAAAGGGCCTTGTTCTCTTCACATATATGCTATTTTGCTTCCTATCTTTTACACAAATATTAATTTCCTAAATAAGGACAGTTTTACCTTTTTACTGTATTCATATGTTAAAGAAATTAATTTTTACAGTACTGAACTGCGGTTTTGTCTCATTTCAGGCATTTCTTGCTACAAAAGAGGATAATCATAAAGATTGTCAAAGTACTTAAAGTAATAGTATTCAGGTCTAATGTACTAGAAGATCAAGAGAGAAAAAGAACAATGACATTTATGCATGTATGTAAATCCATTCCTATTCAGCAAATTATTTAAATCTGTTCTTAAATCCTCTTCTAAATTGGAGCTTATCTTACAGCTAAGTATCAGCAGTGTGTTATGACTATTTTTGTACCTCATAATAAAAAATGTCTTTTTATTTTTCTTGTTTTTAATTTACTTTAATTTGATAATTTGAGAAGATTAAGGCAAAAAACATCCAAATAAATGTTTCAGAAAAGCAATCAAAGCAGTGATATAAGTATGATGAAGGAAATAAAACATAGTTTTAGAGCTCTGCAGTTTTTACCACCTGTAGTTTCATTCTTTTGTTTCACATATATCCCAAGACCTAGACAAAGAACTGACATTACTGCACCTTGTTATCAAAGAAAAGCTATATTCCATTATGAAACTGTTCAACATTTTATGGAATTACGCTCCATGTTTATAATAAATGTCTCCAGTTATACACTCCTAATATAACCGTACTCCAAAATGCTCTTGAAGCATGCTCCCAATAATGCATTTTCTCCTGGAAACACTGATGAATTAAATCTGAGGCTACAAACAGAAATTACATTAATCCATCTTGTAGCTTACAGTAATGTAAATCTCCTAACCTCCTCATTTATATTGCTACAAATGTCTCATTAATCTCTTATGCCCTGAACTTTTGTTCTTTATGCTGCATAAGGGCAGTGGAATGGATAAACTATCTGCAGTGTATCAAGAGGAAGAAGCAAATTATTGTTTTGACACTTACTAAGTGATTTTCACATTTTCCTTCTATGTATTTCTGCTGCAAGTTATCACTTAGGCACTAACACTTCCATTAAACTTTCAAATGGGCTTTCTCTCTGTATAGAACTTGTGGAAGTGAAACAAATCATCTGTTACTTTGTTCACATTGGTTGCATCGAAGTGCTGTCCCCTGTTTTATAGTGATATTTTAAATTCTGGAAGAAGGAACTTCTCCAGCATTCTTGTGTTCTCCCTAACACTGTGATCATGGGACTGCTGCAAACAGTAAACTAATATGTACTGACAGAGATTTATCTGGACGCTATCAAGAATTAGAAGAGATCTTGGCCACAAAACCACTGTTAGGGTTATTAGGTTTTGCACTGCATTTTTTATCATTTAATGTCTGATTAGCAAATGTTGAAATAACATGGCATGTGGCTGGGAGGGTATTATCCCACACCTGCCTCTTTTGAGGCCTTCAGTATTTATTTTGAAGTGTGCTGGCCAGAATCAGACACAAAACATGGACTTGTTACAAATAGGTCTGGCAGTGACTATGTTCACATGAAGATACTGTTAAAGGCATGAAGTTTTTCTGAATACAATGCTGGAATAACATGTCTGATTCCGTTTCACCACAAAAGTTTAGAACAGATCATCCCATAAGAAACCATTACACTACCTGTTACTGTGATACTATTTATTAGCCAGCAGTAAAACCTCACTTAATTTAGATAAATGATTTTTGTAGTTCTTTATTTGTGGTGTTTCCATTAAAAGCTCTAAATATACTATAAGCTCCTGCTGTTATACGTCAGTTCCACAAACCTCAAAGGATTCACAGATTTATATTCATTGCAGTATAGAATCTGGTATAATTTAAAGTTTTCATGTTACTACTGCATACCTTTTTTTTTTTTGTCTGAGGAAAATTTAGTGCTACTACTACTAATAATAATAAAAAACAATAATATATTCTCCCTGTATACCTGAAAAAAGGAAATCAAAACACAGTATGCAAGTGTCTTCCTAACACTAGAAAAATGCACATAAAAGCATAGTATGAACTCAGCCTCTTTGGAGAAAGTTGCACATAAACATACACAAAACATGGTCATCGTGACTGAGAAGCTATATGCAGAGGGAGAGAATTCTGTATTTAACAGTGAAAGGTTGCTTACGAGAGGAAATAAGATTTCATCAGCAATGCAAAATTGATTTATAATTGTGAAATGTTGATAAGCTCCCTAAGTCTGCTCAAAACATTCCTGTCAAAGACAAATAGTCTGCTGGCTTTCCTCACCTGCATGTAGAAAAATGACTACAAATGCCATGTCTTCATCTCAAAAAGCAAAGCAAAGTGATACAACTACTATATAACAAAGGAGAACGGAAACTTCTGAAGAATCTTTCTTCCTCCTTATTTTCTGGGGAAATGAGGCCTGATATGGGAAAACAGGCCTTCTGTGAAATTTTCAAGAAAATAGTAAGATACTATAAAAAGTAACAATTTCCAGAATTTTTACAAGCGTATTTCAGTTGTACTTTTCTTTAGTCTTCTGGAGATTATATGCTTTCGTGCTCAACTGGACACTGCAACTCTCTAATATTTGGCCATTGATGCTTTTTGCTGCTATTGGAGCAGATATGCAGATGCCTTATACAATTGCAACTGATGTTGCTATATTTGACAACATCATGTCTGGTGAACCAGAAGGAATTAGACATGATACAAGTAATTGAAAAAAAAAAATCGTAGAGCCGTATTCAACATGAAAAATAGAATGCTGACAAGCACTAGTCACGTGATCAGATATGATAGCATGAAGGTGTACTCCCCTGCCCCAACCTGACCTCTTCCCATAACCCTGCTCAAGCGATAACCACCAGTGGTGGTCATGATGGATGCATCTGGCTCAAAGTAGATTTAGGGCAGATGGATAACAACACAATAACCAAGGGCTAATTTATGGCAACGCAACCAGCTAACCACAGTGCTGGTCAATGTCCAGCTCAAGCCAGAACTAACATCTGCAGCCGGTGTGTAAATATGAGTCAATCATCTTACCCCCATAAATAGCAAGCAGACCAAGATCCTATTCACGTCTCCTGCATGGCAGTGGGCTGCCCGCCAGGATCTCCCCTTGAGTAGGGGTGCCTCTCGAGGTTACTCCTCAAGATTAAGAGATTCCTCGCCACAACAGATTCTTGGTTAAATGTTTAATAGCATGCTACACTTTGAAGTCTTAGCTAAGTGATATAAAGGTTTGATTGTGCATATATAATCCTTTAGACATAAACTGTCGATCAAGTCTGGGACTAGGATTGGATCCAGCCACACCTACAGTCCTCTCTGAGAAGGAGTTTAGAAAGCAAGGGGAGGTTCATTCTGAACCTCATGACTCAACAGGAGGGTTTCCCTGACAGTTTTGTCTGACCCTGTCCCCGATGCAGTAAATAAACAAGTGAACCTTGCTATCAAATCTTGTTAAACCACTGTCACATTTACCATTGAACTTCGTTAACTCACTGATTTATATCAATAAAGTATATTGTTGCTTCTCTCTTATAAGTGCATGATTCCATCCACAACAGATATGTCACTGATCCCCCATATAAGGTTGAACGTTCAATGTTCATTAACATCCACAAGAATTAGAATCTAGTACCAACTTCTGTAGGCTCTGATCTTTTTCAATAACTCTAATGGAAATCGGTATACTTCAAACACAATTAACGTTACACTTCTATAGGTGACACATAGTAGGTCCTAAATTACTGACAGAAACTATTCCTTTCTATGGACTGAGCTCAAGGGGTGAAAGGAATTCTCACTTAAAAAGTAGCAGGTTTTGTCATCTTGAAATGTTATGATGTCCAAAAGATGCAACTACACTGTAGGTGGAAAAGAGATATAAACTGATATTGCAATCAAGTGCTTGGAAGGAGCTGAAGGACAATGTAAAGGAAATAACATTTAACTATTCACAGTATCTGAACCTTTCTGTTCAGGTTACTACTGGCTACTAGTTCACAAGGGTGATTAATGCATTCCAAATAACTACTGGCAGGAAAGATTAAATAGATGGATAATCAGCTCCTACACGGGTACAGAGAACACTTCAGGAAGGACATCTGGATATGAAGACCATGCATCTGGATGAATACCAGTAATAAACAATTTCTCATAAACTGTAAGATTCCCGACAAATTTCTGTTTACAAATATTGCTACCGATTTATTGTAAAATAGTGATGGAATGCAGCTGTAATAATTTGAATATCAATGCATTTACTCAGCTATGTAAAATATCTATCATTCCCATGTATCAGAATCACCAAGGGAAAAGACTTATGATAATGTGCTATTACCTCTGCCAGTGCCACGCTCTGCTTTCCTAGAAGACATTTATTTGTGTCTGGCTTACTGTAGTTTAAAGTCTACTTATAGTTTGTGTTCCATTACTTTTTTCCAAATATGTTTCCATAGTCACATACTTTTATCTGCAAATAAATTGTGATTTTTCCTGAGCTTGTAGTTATTCTAAATTTTCATCTCCAGTTTCTTCCCTGATATAGTTACCTGAATTTCTCACCTGATATACCCACCCCATCGTACTACAGCTATCATTCTTTTCTCTTTGAATAACATCAGACTCTAATCTTAGCAAATCTAACATCCTATCTTGGAATTTCATTTCCATCCTTTCCCGACAAACTGCTCTCCACCTTTTCAATCTTTCTCAGGCTTTTCTGAAATCTCTTTGGGAGTTCCTGTCAGAAAATTCCAGACGTGCTATGGCATGAAAGGTGAAGAAGTTGCTATACCCTGTCCTAAGAAATACAGGCAACACAGAACTCAATTCACTGGTACTTGCTCTAGCTAGTACTCAACCATGACTTAGACTACCAAGTTGTGACTATACATGGGAATACACACCAGTCTGGCCTATAAAGAAAAAAAAAAAAAAAAGAAAGGATGATCTAACTCTGCAAGTAATAGAATCATAGAATAATTATGGTTGGAAGAGTCTTCTGGTGGTCATCTAGTCCAGTGCCAAAGGAAAACTGACTTCAACTAAACGTTGAACTAATGTTGCTCAGAGCCTTGTTTAGTCAGTCTTTGAAAGTGTCTAAGGTGGAGGTACTAGAACCTCTCTGAGCAATTGTCAGAGTCCAATACTCTCTGACCAGGTTCTTTTAGATATTCCACACATGAAGGGTGTCATGTTTAATAGATTTGCTTATGTGGAGATTGTTATGTTACACTGGGCTTCTGATTTAGCAGAGTGAACTAAAATATAGTGAAAACACAATACAAACGTAAGTTAGATTTAGCAAAACATAGCAATTGCAATATACATTTCAGTCCCAGTGTGATTCCCATTATTTGTCTCTATAATATGTTCACTGTCACAACACTGTATGTCCCCAGTTGCTGGAAAAGATTATATGGGTTTAAGCTGGCTGCTCTCTTCAAAATTCTTTTACTAATTGTCTAAATTTTATACTCTGTGTTGGGATGAGCCACATATTCAACTCCTACCCATGCTGGTCAGGATAACTCAGGGAGATATTTACACCACCAATTGATCCATTCAGCTGTTGATAGCTGCTTATGTAAACCAAAGGCCACCTTGTGGGTCTCCTTCGTTTTGAGATAAAATTGGCTTATTTCCGTTATTCTCTGAGCTTCTTGGGCACATCACCTTTGCCAATCTCCACTGAGCCTTCTCCCATTGTAGGAGTTTATGCAGTGACTCACATTCCAGCCCTAGGGGTTTAGTCAGTCACAGCAATCTGTTCCAGTGCTAAATCAGCCTGGTGGAAAGTATTGAGTATAAGGGAAAAAAATACAGAATAAGTTGAAAAAGTTTGACTTAGTCAGAATATCACAGTCTCAAAAAATAGTCTGATGTCGGCAAAAGGATAAAATACTGATAAACGTCCTAATCTTCAAGACTTGCAATAATGTATTCTCTCCTTAATTACTCTAGACAAGATTTTTTTCTTTTTAATATTCTGTTAAATAGCAGTTGTTAGCATTCATTCACAATACTTAAAATTCCTGAAAAATTTACACATATAGAAGAAATAACAGTGAATAAAAGTAATTTACAGCAAAGGAAAAATAAACACAAGTTATTGCCTCCTTAATGAAAGTGGATGTTCTAGAAATGGTAAATACATTAAGATATCAATTTTGCAAATACATAAGATTGTTTGAGGCATTAAAGCATGAATGGTCTCAGAAATGACTGTGACTACAGGATGCAAAGCTAAGCATATGCTTACATTCTTGGACTGAGGCAATGTACTTTCAGAAGCTGAAGCTTGTATCACATACAAATCAAAAACTGGAATGAAAGACAGCTATGATCATGCAGTGACTTAATATTCATAGAACAGTTCTATTTCCTAATTTCATGTGATAAAATTGTCCAGTTCCAAATTTGAGGAAGCAAAGAAAAATATTTTTAAAAATCTGAGAGACAGTGTTAGAATGCCTTAGATATATTTTTTTTTTTTTAAAAAAAAGCTCTGTTCCTTATTTGAACATAAAAGTATGTAAACTGTTTGGAGCTGTTGAAAGAGTAATTTAGGAAACAAAAATCAAGCAGCTATTTGAGAGTCTGAAATATTCTCACTTTACTTCACATGATCTGGCAACAACAGGGGGACTATTGTTTAAATTTTCCTTTTACAGGTTATGCATAACTTTTGTCAGAAAAAGATGGTAGTTTTTCTCTATATGGCCGTCATTCAAGCTAGTGTAGTCAACCACTAGGACAGGAAATAAAAGCTCCATTTAAACTCCTGAATGATATTTCAAATGTGCTATCTTCCTAACCATAAAATGCAGTCCTGATTTCATAGTCCAGATGTTCTATCATCAGATGTAACAGGTACAGAAAGATATTTTGAAAAAAACCATAGAGCTAGGTACATATTTCCTACTAAATTTTCTGCAGTTCTGACTTTGAAAATCTCACAATGCTAACTGAAATTGACAACTTAATTTAAAAGTATTTTCCCTGGGGACCGGGGTGTTTGTTTACTTTTTTTTTAACAACCATTCTAAACACAACACTGGATAAGTAACTGACAATATTCTCCACAATGTGAGGTCTGATTTAGAAACAATTATCCAATGGTGATATATCCATTCTTGTAAATAGCTGAATTAATGAGAAGTCTGTGAATGAATAGTTTTTGGTTCTTGATTTTGGGTTGGTGGTTTTTTTTGGTTTTTTTTTTTTTTTTGAAAGAGTTTGCCTGGTATTTAACGATCTGATCACTTTAATAAAAAACTAAAAGAAAAACCCTCCCTGGGTTTTAGAAATGCATTCATTTCATACAAATCAGGTTTCTGCAAAGCACTGTCAACCAACCCAGCACATACAAGACTGATGTAGAGTCAATCTGCATCAGTTTTAAGGTCTAGACATTCTCATCTCCCAGTTGACTAACTGCATGCTGTGTCTTACTTTGCGCAAGCGAGTATGTTATGAGAACTAGAGACTCATGCAAAAACATATTCATTGAATAGTTTCTCTGCTTCAACTTACACCAGTCTTGGTGAAATCACTATGATGTTTGGCTCTGCTGTTTATCTAACAAATTCCAGTTGAATGTGTTCTTATTTGTCAGAATTTAAAATGTGACTCTGATATTCTATTGTTCCCTAAAATTTCTGATTCACCCATGGAAAGCAAAAAAAACCAACAGAAAAGGATTAAAACAGAACTACTCAACTGAAAGAATCTAACAGAGCATTAATTATTAGTTTCCTGTTTTTAAATCTGGCCAATTAACTGTTAGTTTAAATGCATATCTCCCAAAATTTTAGCTGAACTTCTTCATGACAGTAGCCTTGAACTCTAAGGGAATCTTTCAGGATCTGGATTCTCTGTGCTCTGTAAAATGCTTTTCCATCCAAATGAACTGCTCAAGGATCCAAAGTTAAGTTTCATTTTATTTTCAGTTACTCTGCATGTTAACGTGAATAATCAGAGCAATTAACAAAACTGGTTGCCATTCCACCTTTACAAGTTCAAGATAACGTGGAATCAATGGCAAATATTGTCCTTAGGTTATTCAGTGCTTATAGGAATGGACTTTATGGTTTTCTTCCTAGTACAAAATCTGCACCAGAAAAGGTCTATTATTGGCCCCAGAACTTTGGATCTTCAGCTAATGAGGTAGGAGCTCACACATGCCAATGCTCCCAGCCAAATTGGTAGTGCACTGATCAATCTGGCAGCTGTCACAGAGATCTAAATCAAATGAAAATGTGTATCAGGAGGTGATCCCCAAAGTAGGCCTTAATTATTTCTAGCACCACTGATTAGAACGGCCTGACAGGAGTTGTAATTAGACATTAGGTTTCTAGAATTTAATCCTTAACATTCCACATATCAAGTTTCTGCCTTATGCGGAATTTTTGAGATATGTAACCATCTTAGCCATTTTTCAAGAATAGAACCAAGAGAAATGATCTTGCTGCACATATTAAATACTTGTATTGATTTTTTTCCTGAATCCCTCTGTATCCAATAGTCCAGCAGTTCACCTGTCTGTGGTCCAATGCCTACATTTGACACATCAAGCCTCATGACCTTGGGTCAGGTTTACCACTAAAACTCTTAGGTTTTGAAAAAGAGTACATAAGAAACTACATAAGCTAGAGTCATGCAAGATAAGAAAAATAAAACAAAGACAGAGATGAGGTAGCTGAGATAGTAACAGCTCAAGGATTCAAGGGGAAAACTACAGCTATAAAAAAGCGGACAATGGCAACAATAAAAAATAAAAAACAGGAAATGGAACCGTAGTAGAACAGCAATGCTGAGCATCAACTGACATTGAACACTGGCTCATTCCAGAGAGACATATAGGTCAACGCCTCCTAAGTGAAGACTGACTAGCCAGCAAAGATTCATCATGAGCATATTAATAGCCATGTTAACTAGGCTAAGCCCTAGTAACTCCTTAGTTCTGACTATCTGCTTTGTGGGTATTAGCCAATAAATAACTGCTTGCACTCTTCAGTTGTATATACCCTTTTTACAGAATTTCTTTTACACAGTAAAAGTTGCCAAATCTGAAATGACCAAAAGAGGGAGGACTACACTGCAGTAGACTCATCCTTTGGAACAAGCTCACAAAATTGGAAAAGATGACATTTTTCCATCAGAGGTGTCTTCCTGTCTTTTCCCACTTCTAATAAAAAGTAACCAGGCATGTTTTAAATGCATTTTGGAAATTACTGACTATACAAAATAACAGAAGCTTTGATAGCACTGATGACTGACTCAGGTATCGTAGAGATCATCCTATAGTCCTAATGTTAATCTTAGTGGATTTACACCATTCTCCCATTGTAAAAAACCTGCATTGCTCCATCCATTGAGAAGCTATGTATGGCCAGACTGAGATCTCAGCAGAGTATCTGAACGTGTTCTGTAGAGTCTCTGGCTTCTGGGTGCAAAATGAGACTTTGATCATATATTTAAAGATTGCCATCAATGTACTTAAATGAGAAAATTGGCTGGAACGTGACAGTTCCTGATGAATATTTTGTTTTCTGATGTTTACACTTTTCTAACACTATATTTTTTACAAAAACTTCCAACAATGTTTAGATTTCACTCTATGAATGTGGGAATTTGCTCCTTCTGTGTGCAAGTTTTACAAAGGTTTGGATGAAGTAGAGAATAAGGAGGAAAGAAAAAGTGGAAAAATCTTTGTTCTGGCAGTCCTGTGCTAGTTTGAATAATCAAGAAGTGCATTGCAATGCTAACAGTTTCAAAAAAAGCTCACTTATCTTGTGCACTTCTCTGCTGTATTATTACAAGCTGCACTCTGTTTAAAGTTTAATTTTAAAAATAATTGTCCCTTATTAAAATCTCCCACATTACATTATTGCTAGTCATGCAGAAAATTACTTTGCTGCAGGAAACAAAACCATCCAATATAATCACTTCTGTCCCATAGATGAAAGAAAATTGGTTTAATCACACTGTAAAATCTTGCAAAGGAAGTACTTTGTTTACTAAACTGAGCTGTGAAGATAAAGAGGACTTAGTGTTTGCAACTCTCGTGCACCTTTCACTAGTTTGTTGAAACTAGGAAGTGATCTCCCAGGTCGCTTTGGCATGGTTTCTTTAGAATGATCTGAATCAAATGGAAAATAAATATTTATAAGCAACAGAACTACGAAAACTGTTGAAAAAAGTGAAGACAATGATCCCCTTCACGACATGTATTTTTAATATTTCCATTTATGCCTTTTTTTTTCTTCAGGATTAAGTGTGTTGACAGTGCAGACATAGTTGGACAAAATTAGGCTTGGCTTTTTACTCTTTTCTTACTGTGGGGTTGATCAAAAGAAGAAAGAGCATGAAACACGCCTCAGGGCAGACAGTGGAAATCATAAACTAAATTTCTACATTTTTTAATACTCTATCAGTCTGAGATATTTTTGTATTGCCAGCAGTAGACGCCACAGGAAGTAGTAATTTCACTTAAAGAAATGGAAAAATATTATACTATTATATAAAAAACTTGTTTATTTTATCCAAGCAAAAGTAATTTTTTATGATGTCAAGGCTGAATTTTCAACATATTCTTGTCATATTCCACCATAATATTGAGGCTAGAATCCATCCATCTATCCCTCCTCTACAGTGGCCTGCTTCATATGCTGGAGGAGAATTTGGTTGAAAATAAGGAAGACTTAGTGAATGAAGATCCTCTATGTTTTACAACAAATACCTGATTTGGGCACATATGTTAGAGCTGTGAAATGGTTAAACAAACCATCTACCAACAAGCAGCAAAACGAAGGCTGCTCCACAAAGGAGGATGACCTAGGAGCAGCAGATGCTCACAGCACAAGCTGTGCCCTCCCTGAGAGGGCGCAGTCCAGCAGGACCCAAGCAGGACTGGACTGGGGCCAGCAATGCATCCACAGTCCCAGACAAAGTGAGGGGATGAGTCAATGCTGGGGTCCATCGAGTTTGCTCCAAAACAGGAGAAGTCAAGACTGGGCAGAAGGACACCCACAACTCATCTCAGGCCAGGCCAGGGTGCCCCAAGCTGATAGGTCTGAGCCCAAACAGAGGTTCTGAACCAGCAGGCAAAGAATGCGTTGAGGCTCCAGGTGAGGCTGGTCAGGGCAATTAAGGTCTATTGGTGCAACCCATACCGTGACACCACCACAAGTCAACTGACTGTGATGGATGTGATAGAATTGAGACCTCACATAGACAGTTCTCAGAGTATATTTTTCTCGAGCTAATTTTGGTTCATGAACCATGAGGGCAATATTGCAGGACTTCTCCCATTTACCATTGGTGCCCTGGAAGAAGTGGCACAGCTCACTCTCAGAGTTTACAGATGACACCAGATCCAGGGAAGCCAGTCAATAATGCTCAAGTGAAGGGGTACTGTTCTCCTGTCAAGTGGGAGAAACAGGCCAATAGAAAATTTATGAAATTCAGCAAGGACAAATGCCAAGTGCTTCTCATGGACAGGTGGCACCAGTGCAAGGACACAGACTGCTGCCTGCACTGTGGGAGCAACTTATGGAACACCTAAGTCTCTTGTGGGTCTGTTTTGTTATTTTTTTTTATCCTAATAGCTTGTTCTAAGGTTACTTAATTGAAAATAAGAAGTACATCAGCTACCTGCTGATGAATGAAAAGTTCTAATGTACACTAAGTGGATTGATGAATACACAATACAGTCTTAGCTAGTACAAGTCCCTTGGTTTTAGTGAAAATTCAACAAAAGAATTTCTTACCCACTGACAATATAATGACTTTCTCAAGTCTTGGAATAAATTTCACTGAAGAAAGTACAAATGCTCCTTCAGAAAGGATTTGGAAGGAATTCCAGGTTTATAGTTTCTGTATCTCTAACCTATACCTTGTCCCAGCACTTTTAGTCTTTTGGTGTTCATTGCTGCCAACCAATGGAAAACCACTGATGGACAATGTGTTGACTGCACAGAGGCAATACACGAGGAGAAAAAGGTATCTACATACTCTGATCCACTGCCAAAGTCAATTTGCATCAAATTGCCTTTTAGATATACTATTGCTACTTCCAAAGATGCCTAGTGAAAGGGTAAAACCATTAAATAGATTATTATGCAAAGGTAAGCTGTACTAACCCCCCCTTAGACATTTAAGTATCAGTTTGGTAATAAAACCTTACAATAAAGTACACTTTTAATAGGTTTTGAAGAATATTACTTCAATAAAATTTTAGGGGTTCAATAAAATGCGACTGTTACCTCTCAATAAAATACTACTAGAATTTCTGTATTAGTGTATAATGCTTGAGAAGTCTTTGGTAAGTTCAAGGGAAATTTAATATTTTACATGAATATTTTAATGTTAAACCTGGCACATTATTGGAGAGATGGACACCAAATTCTTTCTTATTATCAAATGATTACTTAGGTGATTCGAGTAGAATTTTATTCATTTGCATTGGTTCTAAAAGTTGTTGTTCTTTTAGCCTAGGCTAGAGGACTAATTTGTCTGTAAACCAATATTTTAAAAAATACGTCTCACCATTTTATACTATGTGTTTTTCATCACTTATTTAATGTTTCTATTTGCTATTTAGGGAGAATGATTACTTACCGAAAGCTCAGTTCTTCTCTCTTAGACATTAAACATTTTTCCTTCTTACAATGATCAGCTTATAATCACAAAATGGACCATGGACTTCTAGTATGGATATTAAGGTATATAATTATCCATGCTAAAAATCATATCTAGGATTGCATAAGTTAGTAAAAAAAAATATTCTAATAAGAAAAATTATATTTCTCACAAATGAACCTCACAAACAAAAAGCATTGTTTTCATTCACAGAACCCAGTATTTTTTAAATATATTGAGAATTTACAATAAAAAAATTAATACAAAATGGGATAAGAATTCCCTTGGTAGGTAATTACTTCTCACCAACTATCTACAATTACCAAAGTTGCAATTCACATTGTATAATTTTGTGATGGAAATTAGAAACCAGTATTATTTCTCGTAGAATTAATATTGATTGTACTTGGATGTATTAGTACATTGTTGCAATTACAGTCACTTCTCATACAGTATAGGTAATTGGTCTGTAACCTACAACTAGCAAGACTGCCAAAAGCCATTCTAGCGAGAAAAAAGAGTGAGATTTTTGTGAAATATTGTCAAGTCCAGAATGCACTAAGTTGAAATAACAAGAACTAGCTCTTATCAGCAGTGACTGGAAACCTAATTTCCATTTTTGATAGCGCAAGTTTTTTTGAAAACACTCCATGCCAATGAGGGCCAAATACCAAAACTTACATGGTTAGCACTAGGCAGCAGCAGGGAACAGAGTAAAAATAATGTTAGTTTTAGGCAGAGAGGGTCACAGCTCTGGGGGCCATGAGACTTCTGGGCCAGAAGGTTTTTCCTGAGTAGTCCTGGAAGCAAGTTATCCTAGCAATGTGTGAATGGTGGCAGCATGACTTCAGAAACCTGAAACTAGATTTTCAAAACTTGCCTGCCAAACTTTGGTGGACAATTCTATCAAATTTTCATCAAAATTATTATTTTATTATAAGGTGCTCCATATTTGAAAATCTGCTATCTAGCTGGGGAAGAAGAGTATCCATTCTCTCCACTGGTTAGAACAATCTACACTTTAAAAAAAGAAAAAAAACTGACAGGATATTTAGTAGTGATTTATTAATAATGGAATCTGAGCTATGCAGAACCTGTGAACAACATTTAAATGTTTCTTATGTAGAAAAGAAAGGGAGAGGGGAAACATAAAAAGGACTTCTGTGTCACTGATTCACCTAAGAATCAGTAAATCTGATGTGTGTTCTTTGTGAGTCACTGCCTTACAGAAGCCAGGGAACAAGGCTCTGGAAAGCATCTGGTCCATGACTGACTTTAACTCTTAACGCTTTTCTTCTAACTATTGATTTTTTGGAATCTGCAAAATATATAAACAATTGATCAAGCTGTGAGTCTTCTTAACTATTTTATTCTGTGTTCAATATGCTTCTTCAATTTTTCATATAGAGCAGAAAGTCACTGCACAGAAGACCCCGTATTGAAGAACTAAAAAAAAAAAAAAAAGAACAACTTTTAGAAGTCATGCTGAAAGAGTAAAACTATGTCACACTGGAGCAGTTAATTTTGCACTTAAGCACACTCAGAAAATTGATTCAGTATGGGATGCTGTCTTTCTTCCCACTTAAAATCAAATGCCTCAAGCTGTAGATCATCAGAATTCATCCTCTAGAAAATTAACAAAATACAGTTTGACAGATTGATTCTTGTTAACAATGAAGAGGTATTCCACATACAGGCCTGAATTGATTTTATTTGTTTTTCTTATAATAAGAACTAGATCACTTTTTATCTCCTAATTTACTGATACCAGGAGATTAATGCAGTTTGACAATGTCAAAGAGTTTAACCAGCAGAATGTAGCATTTCTGTTTCAATCTGAAATTTGTTGTAGTAAATATGTAATACTAAGAAGAAAAAAAAAAAAAAGAAATTAGCAAGAGATGCAAACTACTTGTAGAGAAAAAAAAAGATGTGGTTATCATCAATATTGTACGTAAATTTTCTTCACTGTATAGCTCAGGCCACTTCCTTCCTGCCACATCCCCAGGAGGAACAAAGGGTTGTGTACTGGTTTAAAAAAAAGTTTGGTTTTTTTGTGAGGTGGTATGTTTTTTCAAAATGTGGTTTTACTAAATATTTACATAATTTTCATAAGTTCAAGATCATAAAGCCAATTGACTTATTCCTTATCTAAGAATAAGGGTCATTAAGGGGCTGACCAAGAATTTTATCAATGTCAACTAAGTCTGAAATAAATTTTTTCAGGAATATCAGAGAATGAGCCACAATATTTCTCAGTGTGACTGAGACACTGATGAGACTGAATCTTTTTATAGGTTGTACAGCATGTAGGACAAAAATATACAAATCTTGAAAATCTGTGGTCTTTGATAAAATATAGATACTAAAACTAATACTTGATCCCCATCTCTCTTTGAGGAGAAAAAAACATCAAGATTCAAATGAATCCTTTAATCATGAACCTTGATGACAAGGAAACTCAAAACTCATTACAGAAATTAAAACGTCTTCATTTGCTTATGTATAGAATCATAAAATCATTCAGGTTGGAAAAGACCTTTAAGATCAAGTCCAACTGCAAACCTCACACCGCCAAGTACACCGCTAAACCAGGGCTCTAAGCACCACAAATACCTCCAGGGATGGTGACTCAACCCCTTCCCTGGGCAGCCTCTTCCAATGCTTGATAACCCTTTTGTTGAATAAATTTTTCCTAATATCCAATCTAAACCTCCCCTCGTGCAACTTCAGGACGTTTCCTCTTGTCCTATTGCCTGTTACTTGGGGAAAGAGACCAACCTCCACCTCGCTACAACCTCTTTTCAAGTAGTTGTAGAGAGCAATAAGGTGTCCCCTCAGCCTCCTTTACTTGAGGCTAAACAACCCCAGTTTCCTCAGCTGTTCCTCATAAGACTTGTGTTCCAGAACCCTCAGCAGCTTTGTTGCTCTTCTCTGGACACTATCCAGTACCTCAATGTCTTTTTGGTAGCAAGGGGCCCAAAACTAAACACAGTATTTGAGATGCTGCCTCACCAGTGCTGAGTACAGGGGGACAATCGCTTTCCTAGTCCTGCTGGCCACCCTATTTCTGATACAGGCCAGAACGCTATTGGCCTTCTTGGCCACCTGGCACACTTCTGGCTCATATTCAGCCGGCTGTCAACCAACACCCCCAGGTCCTTTTCCACCAGGCAGCTTTCCAGCCACTCTTCCCCAAGCCTGTAGCACTGCATGAGGTTGTTGTGACCCAAGTGCAGGACCCGACACTTGGCCTTGTTGGATCTCATACCATTGGCCTCAGCCCATTGATCCAGCCTGTCCAGAACCCTCTGCAGAGCCTTTCTATCCTACACCCTATGTTACGTCAAGTATCTAACTAGTTTTCAAGTAGCTGACTAGTTTTGTTTTATTCTCATCTCTGCTAGTCACTAGAAAAACAAATTAATAAAAACATACTGACCAGTAGATCAGTGCAAATCATCGGTATTATCAGTGTTGCTGCAGTTCAAACCATCTTTCCCCTCAAAAAATACCGCAAAGCAGGGACTGAAAAGATCATGTGCTTGCCTTAAGAAGGGTGTGCCAGAGATGAACAAAGCATTAATTACAACTCCCATAATACTCTATCCAGAGGCAAATCACTTAACAAATCAAACTTCATTCTGTGAAATATCACCACAAAATATCCGATGCTTTTTATTATGATTTAGTAGTAATTGTATCAGTGGGCTGCTAACATACACGTTAAAGCCTGCATACATAGTGTACATAAACAGTCGAGTCCAAACTAGAAGCCTGATTTCTAGTTACTGAAGCACAATATTTGACAGAAGTAATTCAGATTTTTTTTTTCTGTTCAAAAGAAGTTAGCTAATATTCAGTTTGTTACCACTGTGAAAACATTCTCTGAAGACAATAGTTGTCAAGGAACTCAGTATAAGAATGTTGTTTCTGATGTTCATCTACAATTTCATGGCCAACTGCTACCTTATGAACATGGAAACACATTATTTACTTCTTCAGCTTTTAAAGCCAAATAGTTAAATTCAGTTATATCTTTGTGTAGATGCTCAAGTATAAAAATACCCTGTCTGGACTTACGTTTACTTCTAAAGTGAATTTAGCAAATTTTGAATAGAAATATCAATGTATATGTTTAATCCAATTTAATTAAATTCACATTTCTTTTCCTGCATGTTCTAATTTATAAAATTGCTGAAGGAAGGACTGGCAATCTTAAGTAATGATGAGAAAGTTATTGTGCAAGGTTCTAGCAGTTTGTGGGTAAACCTCCTGCAGAAGGAAGCACAACTTCTAGAAACTGAGACTCTTTAAAGTTATCTGATATGTAAGAGTCTGCTTCTAAAAATAGAAGCACATTAGAGTATTTCCCAAACATTAGAACATTTCCCAAAATCTAGGTAGCATTAATTCAGTTAAAGAGAACATGTACACTTACCTGGCAACTTCCAATGTTGTAGTTTCTCACATAAATCTTGCATATGTTTACATATGCAAAATAACATGTACATAGTCAATAGATCCCATAAAATCCTTAGCCACCCACTGACTTTTTGTGAAGCAATAAGGGAAGAATAATAATCTGCAGATGCTCAGTGTAAAACCAGGATGATCTCAACCTACAATAATACAAAGTTTCTGCGCTTTAACAGGGCAGGTGGGAGAAAGAAGATGAAGGAATTCAAACTAATTAGTCTACATAAAGGTTAGGTACACAGCTTAGAGCAATGATAATGGTCTTCAGTAAGCAAACATGGGTGTCGGAGCTGTTTAATACTTGGATGCTTTCTTACTCTGAAAAAAGGGAATAATAAATACTGAGCTGCCACATTGGCAGATGTGAGACAATAAACCTCTCTTAGCAATATCCAGTTATTATGAAAAGAGAAGGGTGTTCTAACCTTATCAAAGGTTGGGATCTAACCGCAAGTTCTGTTCTCAGTGTATTAGTTATGTTCAACAAACTTCTAAAGGGGAAACATTTTGCAAAAGGAGCTCACTGCCCTCCACTGGAACAACACAAGATTTCTATTGTGGAGGTACCACTGACCCGGCTTTAGACTAGGGATATGTTGCATACCTTGATCACAACCCTATTTCATTAAATCCATCAGCTGCCTGTGGGCACAAGAATAAGAGAGTTTCTTATATGATGACCTCTCAGATGACTTCAGTGTTTTGAACTTGGTTATGTCTGGGAGAATGCATCAGCTATTTATGAATACAGAACTGAAAACAAACATACATACACATGGCACAGTCAAAAGTGTCTATTCAATTGAGGTTTAGTTCTGAGAAATCAGTGAAATACCTATTTTACACTTTCGCCACCTGCATGGCTTCTGAACATATGAGAATAGCTTCAGACCAAATGAAGAGATGGAAGTCATAGTTATACCGGGACTCAGAGAGCAGGAAAGCCTGGGGGTATCATCAACATCCAACGTTACTTGCACTAGCAAGAAGTGTGTTAAATAAAACTCTCCAGTATCTGGGAAAAAAAACCTGAGCATGCCTCCTGCTACACAGGCGAAATAATCCTGTTAAATAGTAAAGGTCTACGATAGTCTGATCTGAAAAAACCCACCTGTACTATCCGCAATTCTAAACAGGACATGCCAACAAGCCATCTGAGAAATCTGTGTGCTAAAGAGAAAGGTCTTCGCTCTGGCAATCTGAGATACCTCAGAGAAATTTTGTTGCTCACTGTTTTCACAGAACTCAAATTTTGCAACCGGAATGAAAATGCTAGAAACAGATAAAACCAGAATGAAATCAAACTGGAGGAGAGCTCTGTAGCAAGCCTGACAGAAAACATACTCCCAAGCAATTCTTCAAGTAGCAGAATATAAGCGATGGTTGACAGAGAAAATCTGCAACAACATGAGAATAAACACAACATTACCTCCACACTTCCAGTAGGCTGTGTCATTGGTCACTAGGAATAGGTTCTTGTAAATAAAATGAATGGAATGTCAGCAATAATTGTTAGTTTGTGCTAACTTTGATATTTAGGAGCAAGTATCTGAGAGCTCTTAGCTATTTTTGCTGATTATTGACGAAATTTGGGAGGCCTGTGATTGTCACATACAGAACTACATACACTGCATTTGGCGATTTAATTCCACAGAGTTCAGCAACCTCTTCTCAATTAAAAAAAAAAAAAAAAAAAAGACTGGTTCAAATTTTAGACAGTACCTATTCCTGTACCCAAAAAACTATGGAAGAAGGCTGAGGACCTCAGATACCATTTTATGCTTCACACTTACCATCGGCTGTATACCAAGAAAACATCCTTCTTAGAATAAGAACTATTTCAGATTCCAGATTGAGACAACTCTGCCTTGTGCTATACAGGGAGTAAAGCAGGCCCACTCATATAAACATCTTCTCTTGTAGGCAGATATACTACAGCTTCTCATTTTCTGTTGTCAGTGACACACGCAGGCCTTATTGCTTTTATCCTGGAGAGCTCTGTAAGCAAACTGCAGCAGCAAAAACCAGGCACTGTGTTGGAGTGGCTTTAGACTCTCTCATCCTTCGCTAAACTGTCATCATTCTTTGGTATGATGAGAGTAAATCATACAACTCTTTGTTTTGCATGTGCCCAGGAAGAAAGTATCCCATTCACCGTCCTCTGCTGGTACAACACTCATAGCTAAGCTGAGCAGAATTCTTAAGAAACCATATACTGTTAAAGAGGAAAAATCTTTCCTGATGAAAAACATAGGTGGGACTGGGGAAGAATGCACTGAAAAAAAATGAAAAAGCACAACATAAACAGACAAAACTATTATACAGGTGCAATTTTTATATTCCACAAATAATACACACTCTCTAATATGTTGCTCAGCGAAATACTTCTTAATTTCACCGATGACCTAAACAAACTGTATGTGCTCAGAACATCACAAGCTCCGAGTAATGAACGCTGTTTTCACTAGGATGCAAATCTCAGTGGAAATAAGGAAGCAGAATGAGAACAGTACAATATTTTCCCGTGATACTGGAAAATTTGCTGAACGATGCTCTTCAGCAGTTGAATGCTGTATTTTAACAAACGACCTGTGTAATTCAAGGCGTTATGCTACTTTATGTGGAAGACTATTTTGAAAATATTTGAATTCATTTTCCTTCAGAAACTATTCCATGTTATCATGGCTCAGTGAAAAAAGAACAGAAGATTCCTGAAAATGGTCTCTGTTGTCAGAGCAATGTAATTTCAAAATAAGCAGATTAAAAATTCCAGATTAGTAAAAGATAAAAAAAAGTATCATTTCTGTTTCAAAAATGGTAAAATGGAAAAATCATTCCTTGTGCACAGAAAGAATCACTGGGATTACACTACATTGTATTTCTACCACATAGTTAAATGACCTAGCCTTGGAACACAGTTATTCAAAGTTGCTCTTACCCAAGAGGAAGATACTCTTAAAAATTAAATACAGTATGAAGGTAACCTTACACCAAAGGTTTCTACAAATCAGAGAAATGTATTTAAGGAGCAGTAATTTCTTGCTATTTATAAATTTAAAAGAGCAATTTTGCCTGTCTTCTGTGTTTCAACACCACCTGTATTTCAACAGAAAAAAGAAAAAAAACACCCACAACCCACTGTGCTTAGGAAGTTGTTTTAAATCTGTGCAGATTTCATTGTAAACTGTGCTGAGAATCTTCGTTACTCTGCCATTAGCAACACTGTTTCTTTTATTGTGATGATCAGAGCTAAAGAAGAGTTTATTGCAGCTTCAGTATTACAGTCAAGCTAGGAGAAAACTACCAACATTTTTGTATCTTTCAAATAAGCTATTTGAAGTTGCTTTCCTTTTACTACAAAATCAGATACAGAACAAAATAAGGCTGAGGGCGCTTTTTTTTTTTCTTAACAGAAACTGAGAATTATTTTTAAAATAACTATATAAAACTAAATATGTTTAGTGTGTAAAGTGCACACAACTGAGGGACAAACCTAAGTCAAACCCTTTTTTTTTTAATCTAGCTTTAATCAAATTAACTGGAATCTTGCTGTTTCTTTTCATTTTGATTTGAAAGTTGGTAACTCATTGCAGCATTTTGATTCTTTTAGTGGCAATAGGATATAAAAATATAAGTAGACAATTTGATTTCAAAACATAGCTGAGTTTAGGTAGTGAACTCATAGGATTACAATAAAAGTCATCCACTGTCATAATTTTCAAGAAATGGCACCACATACTTCCTGATTTTTTATTTTATTTTGTCCTTAACCCATACCTGTCATTTTAATACTGCTATACTATTAACATGTAAATTTTGAAGTACTTACGCAAAATTACCCGGTGAACAGAAAACTCCTTTCTTTACCTCTGCTCTGATCTCTTGCCTTACACAAAGAGTGACACCTACTGCCAAGCACCAGAAAGGATCATGAGGAAAATTAAGAGAAAAAATTTGCATACCGTGCCTTGCTCAGCACTGAATGAACACTGGCAGTGGTAATGAAAACTGGAAAACATGGAGGAGTTAGGTCACTCTAGAAGCAGAAGAAATTCACATCTGTATTTCCTGTTTTGAGAGCTTTTATCGTTGGGTAGGCTGAGACAGAGAAAGGGGCCCAAGAAATTATTTCCTTGAAATAATTGTACACTTTTCTACCTCCAGCATTCTGATAGGACTGAGGTGATTCTCCCTCTCTACTCTGCTCTGGTGAGACCCCACCTGGAGTACTGCATCCACCTCTGGAGCCCCAAGCATAAGAAGGACATGGACCTGTTGGAATGAGTCCAGAGGAGGGCCACAAAGATGATCAGAGGGCTGGAGCAGCTCTCCTGTGAGGACAGGTTGAGAGAGTTGGGGTTGTTCAGCCTGGAGATGAGAAGTCTCTGGGGAAACCTTATAGTGGCCTTCCAGTGTCTGGAGGGCACCTGCAGGAAAGACGGAGAGAGTCTTTTCACAAGGACATGTAGTGATAAGACAAGGGGTAACGGTTTTAAACTGAAAGAGGGTAGATTTAGATTAGATATTAGAAAGAAAATCTTTACTGTGATGTTGGTGGGACACTGGAACAGGTTGCCCAGAAAAGCTGTGGATGCCCCATCCCTAGATGTGTTCAAGGCCAGGCTGGATGAGGCTTTGAGCAACCTGGCCTAGTGGAAGGTGTCTCTAACCAGGGCAGGGGTGTTGGAACAATATGATCTTTGAGTTCCCTTCCAACCCAAACTATTCTATGATAACACATGGATGCAGGCAATAACAAAAGGCAGTGATCTCAATGACACAGAAGTCCCTTCCAATTCTAAGGACTTTACTGTAGTTGCGGTTCAGTCCCTTCCCTTTGTCACAGAAATTGCTTTCACTGACAGGCACAAGGTAAATTCCTTACAAGAATGCAATCAGGTTCAATAGTATGACTGAACTTCAGAAAAGGATTGCATAATTTCACCACTTTTCATGTTAGTAACTGAAAATAACGACATGGATGGTCTCTGGGTTGAGATTGCCAGCAAGGCACCTATGTATACCATGTAACCTACTTTCCTAGGTACCTATGTAACCTATGTAACCTATGTTTTCCTATGTTACCTATGTAACCTAATTGCCAGCAAGGCACCTATGTATACCAAGAAGGACTTTTTCTTTCTTGTAGGTTTCTTTTTTCCTGCCAAAACAGAACTGAGGGGATACCTCAGAATATCCAGAACACACAACTCATCTTTCTCTCATCAAGCTCCTGCTGCAAGCTATTCTAACCCAACACATTTGTTCACTCAGTGTATAGCAATATCTTTGCACCTAATACTTGAAGGGAATTATTTTTAATGAGATTACTATGCTTAGCAGCTCTCATACAATACACTGATCATTTAATTCACTCTAAAAAGAGAAACAGCAAGCTATAGAACTGTCAAAATAAGTGCTACGCTTGGTGAATTGATGAAGTACCAAATAAAGAAGGGACCTGCCTCTGAACCTTTATTAGGTTGTATTCTTTAATAAACTGTGACACTCTACACGAGATGTCAGTCTTTTCTCTGTGCTGTTTCTCAGAGTCAGTTCCAGCACTACAAGATGACTGCAAATGTAGCAACTGCTCTTCAGGAGTGGTAACAGACTAGACCCAGAGAAGAGAAAAGAGGCCAATGTCCATGTATGTCATTACTTAGTTCCTTCTCAGGATTGATGGTTAGACACGTGATGTGGCAAAAGAGAGCAGTTAGAGGCTTTATAATCCTGATTCACCCTGCATGGACATTTTTTTTTTTTCCTCTTCCCAGTCAAGAAAATATCAAAGGGAATCTGCCAACAGGGAAGTCTACCATGATTTTACAAGGCAGTGTATCTACCAGACCAGGGGTTAGAAAGTCGCACTGCATGACAACACAGCAAAGAAGTTAAATGCTTTCCACAAGTCTGAAAACGAAAACATGATACAGAAGGCAGCCAGAGGGAGGGCTGCCAAACGGACCCAGGTAGACATGGCAGGTAAGTAAAGCTACCTCCAAAGACAGCTGCTGCTGGGCTAACCAGTTCAGATCCGTAGTCTCTGACATTCACCTGGAAGTCACAGCAAATGTAATCCCAGTATTTTATTTCATTTTACAGTGACATAAATATCTATAAAACTAATGTGGCAATGGAAAAAGTTATGACACTTAATTATCTTGAGTGCCTCAGCAAATTGCAGACTAGGTTTGCTTGACTACTAGGGAAGGCACCAAAGAGTACCAGAGCAGTAAACAGAATAGGAATACATAAAGAAAAGTAGCAATAGAAAGCTAAAAGGTCTACAAAAAAAGAAACACACCAACTGCAATCCAATCTGATTTCTATACACCACCATGGGATTATTTACATAAACTTTCACTGAGTTTCAGAAAAACTGGATGAGAGCATAAAGAAATGCCAGTCTTGTAAATACTGACATCAGAGAGACATACTGTGGACCAGTGACTGATCTGCAAATCACTATCTTTCCATACAATAGCTTACATGGTAGCTAAAGAACACCCCGTTTAACTTTTGTTTTGCAGACAGCACTTTTTGAAATATTTAGGGCAGAATGTAAGGCAGAAACTCCAGACTGCTGGCTTTAACTGCTTATCATATACACCAACAGTCCCAGCTGATCCTACACCTACTTACAGACACAGCAAACTCAAGAGATTGGAGCATATGAAGACTATCGGTTCCATAGATTCTCAAGATAATTTCTTGGTACTTCTAAATTATAATTAAGGCCCTGTAGAGTGTAAGTGTCCCTGATGCCAGGAATCCATGTAAGATTTATATTGCTCTCAGGAGCTGGCAGCTCACTGCTGTTTCCTGAAATCTCCAAGAGGCTAAGTGGACTGAGAACTCAGGGGCTATATAGCAATGTATCTTGACCGTGGTGTATTTCAAAATAAGTTTTTCAAGTCAATGGCTCTCCAAAACACGAAAATTCTGACAAAATAATTTATTAAATCTACAAAAATCCACCTTATAATTCTGAAGTAAATTTAGCAGAACAAACCATATCACTATTCGCTTAGTTAAGCGGATTTACTTTTCAAAGCTTTCCTCTGGATGTCAACCTGACAGGACAATTTCATTGCTGACCTATTCTGATCTTATTAGTTGTAAGCAATTAAAGGACTAATTGAGAATCAGGCTGCTATGTCAATAGTCTCATCTTACATTTAAAGAGGTTGTTTACCAAAACTGTACTCTAAGAAACTATTACATTGACAGAATCTTAACACATGAATACAGTACCTTAATCTGAATAACTGTTGCGCAACAGAATTCTAGTGTTTGTGTGAAGACAAAGAACATATACTTTTATATACATGTGTACACACACAGAAGAGTCAGGAGCACATGTAGCAGTGCACCCACTGTAGCCAACCAACTCCCCAAAATTCTATGAAATCACTGTTTCAATAAGATCCAGCTATCAGGAAATCCTGTAAGACACAGAATTGTATTAGAAATGGACACAAGATAACTATAGGGAACCTATACTTCATGTTAAATTTGTTAGTTAAAAGGACACTTCATTTCAGTCAGCTTAATTTAGAACAAACAGAATCATTATTATTAAACCATTGTCCAATGTGTAATAAATTAAGAGAGGCAAAAGGAAAGAGGAGATTCCTTATTTATGACTCTTCAGGTATTAGGAGTTTCCTTATAAGCAGTTAGTTGAATTTAGAGTAAATCCATTACCCAAAAACAGACTATGACTTGCTGCTTTGATTATCAAATACTGCTTGCAGAGAGTGATAGGAAGCTTAGGAACTTTAAATATTGGAAGAAAATACTGCAATACTGGAGGCTTCTAAGACAAGACGCTTCTTGCTCCTTGCCTTATGTACCCACGGGGATTTTCTCATTTCTATTAACATTGTCAGTTTTTGAGGCAAAAGCTGATTTTTGATCATCTGAATTTTGTATTTAAGTAGAGACTCCTGAAAGAGGGAAGATAGTGCCTGTTTGCCGCCCCTTCTGTATAATACTACTACTACTGTATATCCACAGATTTCTTGTCTAGTGGAAACACGGCCTGCAAGACCTTAGTGTCTGGTGAACCTTGGCAGAAAGGTAACACTCTATACATGTTAAATATTTTATTTTATCTACCTAAAGGTGCCAAACAACATTACCTATTATTATTATTAGTGAATACCATTAGGCGATGCAGAAATATGAATAAGATTTTCTGCATCAAAGAGCTTGCACTTTGGAGCTCTAGACTGAAGAGGAATAAAAGACAGCAGTACAAGCAAATAAACAGACAGTAAAAGCCAAAGTATTTTTCTGAAATGATCTGCACTGATCTGTCACTGATATCAATGTGGTATCTGGATTTACAATATATTCATCTGCCAGTACATTCACCTTAAATGAGAGCTTCTAAAAGAATCTACTTTAAAAAAAAAAAAAAAGCCAAACTTTCACAAGTTGAGTTGATATTTGAGGCTATATGAAGCAACAGGAAAGCAATAGTTTGCTATTAAGTGTAACAATCTAATGAAAGGACATTTTTAAAAATCCATTTTTCAGGAGAAAAAAAATATATGCTGACAAGCCTTTTCAAGATTTCCTAAGAATTGCTGAAGCAAGGTAAAGAAAAGGTGTGCTTTGTCAGTACCAACAGCCTATGCTTAGAGGCAGATTACAATATTATTTATGGATTAAATTCTTCTAGTTATAGCATCTCAGGTGCTTCTTGAAGTAGTATCTTTAATAAGTCTGATGGTGTAAATCAACAGTAATGGCATGCGTTGCATTTACACAGTTTCTGGAAAAAATCTTTTAAAAAGGGAGTTTAAGTGCACGCCAGATTAATTACTTCTGTGGATATTAAAAAAAAAAAAACGACTTTGGTCTACATAATGTGAGAAGTCTTGTCATATATTAGTTTATACAAAGTCGAGGGACCTACATAAGCTCTGAATGTATAAATAGGTTTTACTGAAATTGCTATCTAAAAAAATAAATGAAAAATTACAGCTCACAAAGCCAGTAGTACATGGAATTAATTTCTATTTTCTGCGTTTTTATTCTTCAAATAATGTTCTCAGTGTCAGGTGGGCTCATTAACTACTTTGTCACACCTGTGGTGGGATTTTTTGGTTTTTGTCAGTTCCACAAGATTTCTCATACTACGTTTTCTCCAACATAAATGTTTCTTTTAATTTAGACTTGTTATAGATCACAAAATTGAATTTAAATTGAAATGCTTTTAATTTAAAGGCAAAACATCCTGGTGAAACTATGGAAAACAACCATCAAACTTGGTGCAATTTTATTTCAATGGATTTTCTGCTAGCTAGCCATGAAAATAAGAACTATCAAAGCCAGGCAGAAGGTTTCAATTTGTCATTTTCTCCACTAGACTAAATCATTTGATATGTTAATTCTATCAACTGTTCTTGCATCTATGTACTGTGTTTATAAGCACAGGTTTTTGTATGGCTTTAATTCCATGAATGAACCATTCTTGTTACTGTTTTTTAATATTAGTCCACATGCTTATATTCCCCTTTCCTTCTGTAATTATCACTATTGATGAGATTGTACCGCTGATTTTTCCTTATCAGGAATTCCACACATTCTTCATCATTCTTTTTATGGTACATACCTTATTCCTATATTCATAACCTTCATAGTTTGCCAAGCTAGAATTTGTATCTTCCAAAGTTTAAATTATATCTTGTGCAGTGTATCATTAAACTTAGACAGAAATAGTTGAGGTTTAAATGATGTGATTCAACAGGGATAGTTAAATACTGTTATGATTGTCAAATAATTTTGGAGTGTTACCTTATATGTAGGAGTGATATACGGAGTAACAATATAAAGTAATATTACATATATTCCTATATATCCTTAAACAAGTAACAGTAATTTCATAATCCCTCCCCAAAAATGGAAGATCATCACGAGATGATCACTCTGTTTAGGGACTAAGCACACTAAATTCTTATGACAGGAACTTAAGAATGTTATTTCTTATGGCAGCTACTAGGTCTGTACAGTCCCTTCAATGCTTAGTATCCCCCTTTGCTTTGTGGTGAGGAAAGCTGTCACAGAAGTGTCATAAAACTAGTGAGTAACAGTGATCTTACTGCAGCACACACTTTGCTGCTGTTTTTTTCCAATCAAGAAGAGATATTGAAGGTGTATGGTGAGGTCAAAATACCATATGTAAACACATCTAAAAAACGCCTCAAATATTGGTTTAAAATCTGTGTTGAACTCCGTCCTTGGCTAAATCACATAATCCCATCAAGGAAGAAAGAAAGTCTCTCTCCTATTTCTCAACAAAAATACAAACAGTTGCTGCCACTCCAAGGTTATAAGATTTCAGAATTTCAGAATTCTTATAAAAATACACAATGGCACAGTTATTACTTTACCCTGAAGTGATGTCAGGGGAATATTGTGACAATATTTACACAACTGTTTACTAGACAGAACAGCTCCCTTTGGTCGTTTCTTTCTATTTTGAACATTTGAGCAACAAAATTTTACTTGCAAAAAGGATCATGTCATGTGAAATTCAAGCTTGTACAACTTCTACAAGGCATCTATGGCATGGCAACAAAGTTGCAGCAAGGCAGATGCAACCACTTAACATTTGTTTTTACACACAATTTGCTTTTGGCAAAAAAGATGTATTTCAAGTTGTTGAATGCTGTAGCTCCTAACATTTATTGAATTACCCACTTTTAGGAAGAGTAGATGTAATCTTAAGATTCCTTTTCAAGGTTCCTGATGGGCGTGTTTCCCAAGTTTTAAGGCATTTTTTGCCATGCAAAAGTGTGATTCCCAAATAAAAAGGCATATTCTGTCACTAAGGTCACGGCTACACGCTGTGCATTTACAAACCTTCACCTGCAGGTTGTTACTGATGCTGTGTGGGACCTGTGCCTTGTGCCCTCCCACAATCCTGCTTCTCGCAAGAGCACAGGCTTCTCCACCTGTGTCCCTCTGCCAGGGTATCCCCAGCAAAGCATCCCCCCCAAACACCAAATATTGCACCAAATAAGCCAAAGAGCTGTCTGAGCTGAAGCTCACTGTGTGAGCACCAGTGGGATGAGAGCTGGGAGGCAGATCAAGTACCTTCTGCTTTATCTGCTCATCCTCTTGCATTAATGTTTTTGTGCCACTAACGTGATTTATAAGGAATAATGCTTGTCAAAAGGAAATTACTGTTGTTTCTGGCCACACATAACTCATCAAAATTAAATAAACATTCTGCACTAGGGATGCTGTCACCTCTGCTGCACCTCATTAGGCAAACAGTATTCGTAAAAATCTTAAATACTGTTGGGCCCGGGCTTTCCTTGACAACAAAACTCAAGTCACAGAATTACTCTAATTATCCTCTGGCAATTGGGTTATTTTTTGCTGGGAGTACATTTCAGAGCTCTTCCAGTGTCACTGCACGGAGTCTTCTCGTGAATGCCTTGCCACGGAGGTGTGGGGGACGGCCCTGCCTTTGCTGTCACCCCACGGGAGCCACAGGCCTGGCCTGGCTTTGAACATGCCATGGAGCTGCTATGCACATGCACCACCTGACCTCCAGAGGGGCCAGTTTTGCTGAATTTGAGCTACAGCTGCACAAGACTCCAAGCACCAGATCAGCTACGAATTGCTCTGGTGAAGTGAGGGTGACAGATGCCGGGGGGAAATTCTCCACGATTACAGAAATAATTGTCTTTGTACAGAACAGATATAATATGCATATATTTTTAGTTCTCTACCATTAAAAAAAAAAAAAAAAGTAGAATTGCAATTTTACTCCAAAAAAAAAAAGGGTTCTTTCGTATACGTGGATATTCCAACATGAAACTGTCAGCACAAACCCCATGAAACTAAGGATATGGTTATAACAGCAGAGTGGCTTAGAATAAGAAAGCATGGAAGAAGCATATATGAGTATAAAACACGGGTAGTGTGAATTCTCACACTAAATATATTAAAAATGTAAGTAATGAAGCTGGTCTGTGTAGATGTTAATCAAACAAGATATTTATAATGGTCACCTTTTTCTTTCTGAAAAGTAGTTGTAATAGGAAATAAAGGTAGGGAAAATTCACTTTTCCAAAAGAACTAATGTCTCCATAAAAGCACTAGTCTTACCATACCATACAAACTTCTGCACACATTAAAAATACTGTATAATAGTATTCTGTGTCACTTTAAAAGAGCATAAATCAACAATTCTTTGAAAAATCCTCTGTACACTACTTGCTGAGGGTCTCGGAAGTAAACATTTAGAGACAACAATTACCTCAACCTTGATTTGAATAAAAATACTACTAAAATTCTTAAACATATTCAAGCACTCTCTGACACAGAACCAGATACCTAAATGCAGGGAAGTCTACTTCTGTTAATACTGACCAAACAATAGTTGTTCTGTGTATTTCTAAAATGGGGATTTTACTGGTTGGGAGAAGAGTTCTGCCAGGACCTATACTACTTCCATCTAAATTTCTCTGAATTGCTCTTCTTGCACCAGGAAAAGCAGGGATGCTGAACCATAGGAATCCACAAGTTACATGGTCCACATGGCTCAATTGAGTACCAGTTTAATCTGTGTGAGATACAGAGATGTTAGAAGGCAGCAAAAGTGCTTCTGAGAGAACAGGTATGGCTACAGTGGAGATTGCAACAGGTGCCAAGGCAGAAAAAGCCAAAGTTTGGGGCAGGACACACTGCCAGCTTTCTTAGGAAGGGATAAATTTAAGGAGTTATTTAATTTACACTAGAACTTTGTTTTAAAGTTACATGTTTATTTAGTTAAGTAACTAACAAATTTAAAATAAACATCATGCTCCTTTCATGACCCCTATGCAGTAAATACTTGTGTTCTCAAGCTTTCACAGATTGTGTAGTTACTGTGGGTCTTATCCTGTTCTGGCATGTTAGGTTAAAGTCCATGCCCAAACATGTCTCTAAAATGAAATGGTAGCAACTCACAGGATGCTTGAGATCTGACACATTTCCAGGATGTGAAAGGTATTTTCTTATAAATAAAGGTCTTTTAGGCAAATTTATTTAAAAACTATGCAATGAGTGGACTCTAAAATAATTATCCAGAAGTGATATATTTATTTTACTGCAGTGACTGTGGGATTCTGAGAAGTGTTACAGCAATGTTCCTGCAAGTGGAAGATATTTTCCTGAAACATGGAACTCAGTGTTCTATGCTGAAATCATTCTTAGCAAGTTTTAATATACACTCCATGTAAAACAGTAGCTATTGAATAAAAAAGTCAGAACAGACAATGACACTGCTAAAATAGCCTTCTTAATGAGCAGTTTCACTATCAATTTTATTACAAGACAATGGGCATGAACATAAATATAGAAAATTACATTTAAAAAAAGAAAAAGCTTTTTTACTGTCAGAGTTGCCAAACACTGGAACAAGTTGCCCAGAGAGGTTGTGGAGTTTCCATCCCTGGAGGTACTCAACACTTGACTAGACATGGTCTGGGGCAACCTGTTCTAGCTGACCCTGCCTGAAGAGGGTGGTTGGACTAGATGACTTCCAGGGGTCCCTTCCAACCCCAGTGATTCTGTGATTATGACTAATTGAAAGGGCAAACTGGAAGCATTCAGGAACCCCAAAATGAGTTCCCAAGATACTATGATTTAGGTTTTTGTTTTTATAAAATATGGGGCTGTTTCACCTAAGTTTTGTATCATTTCCTTCTATTCTTATATTCTTTCTCCACTGGAAACTTGCTAGTATCTGAAACAATCTTCTCATGAAAATTAGTTTTCTTAAGAGAAAAAATTTCCTAAGCTACTAGTGTCACAGTTTGAACAATGGTGGTGGTGTTGCCCGCCTCCCCAAAATGATAAAAATATATCTGTAAGAACAGGGTCAAATCACTTCAGCATTATTTTTATTAAGAACACTGGATTTCACTTCCTAAGTACAATACTAAAGGCACTGAACAGACAAATTACTGGACTAGAATAAATTTACTGGCTTGCCTTTGAGAAATTTTAATAACCAGAAATGTTAATAATTAATAATTACCAATAAAAGTCAGCCAGCTCGTCTTTACTCATTTCCCATGGTCATTTCCACATTCAGCATTTGATTAATGTGAATTCATTGACCCTAAAGTAATTACCCAATCTTTATCAGACAACAAAATGAACTTCAGTAATAACTACCAATCAATATAATCACTAATGCATTATGTTTCACATTAATGATCCAACATTCAAGTTTCAGTTTGCTTAATATCCAGGTTCAATAGTCCTTGTCTGTGTGCTTTAGAATATCATATTCATAAGAGGATGCTTAGATTAAATATCCATTCCTTTAAATGTCAGTCCTTTGTACATGACATATTAGATTTTCCCCCTTCACATTTACATCTCAAAACATGTATTGGTAAATGCCCAACAAGGGAAGTTAAGCAAGTACAAGCAAGCAGAATTAAAATTCAGTATACATCTACATTTACCCACAAGTTCCCTTCAGAAATTATTCTGTGGCTAGAGAGTATAATTAATAATATCTTAGACTGCATCAAATCAATAGAACTACTGACTTATGGATACAGACAACTAATCACTTCATACAAGACTGCTTGAACACCCTGTTTATATAACTAACAATAAAACTTGTCATGCAAAACATTTGCTACCTTATCATTACGGTGCTCTTCATATAGCTAGAGATTCTTGAATGAAGGTGATCTTTTCTCCACAATGAAACTTCTTCAAACTGAGATACAGCTAGCACCATGACTCTTATACCTGATTTCCCTGAGAACTGCAAGTACATCACCTCTTGGCTCTAGAAAAAAGTAGGCCACTTTGGACACATGGGCTTTTGGGATTTTGTATTTATATGGTTGAAATGCTCTGACTATCTAATAGAATTTTGCTTAATAAGTCTGAGCGTAGCTGTTAATAAAATTAAAAAACTTTATCTAAAATATTTCTAATGTTTCCTTTTAACTTATGTTAAAGCTACATACCACCCTTTGTATACATATAGATCATATACTGAAATTGTTGATTAGAATTATTTACTTATGTACATGTTTCTTATTTAATGTTCTCTATACTCAGTATTTCGAGTTTAAAATTTTAAAAGTAATTTTCTATACAGAATGGCCTTATAACAATGCTCAGTCTGACTCTACCCAAAAAACCTTAACATTTTCCCTGTCTTACCCATTTTTACCCTATTTTAACTCTTTTTCTTCTTATATTTAAAGTAGTTGTAGTTAATTAATAATTAGTGAAGCCATTACTTATATAAAATACTCCTATATAGTTATGAGCCATTACTTGACCAAATGTTTATTTTGTGTTGCATTTAAATTTGATTTAAAATTATTACTCCTAAATCAAGCATATCTGAAAATACTATTTAAAGGAATTCTCAGTTTAAGTAAATAAAAGCTGTGTTTTTAAGACTCAACGAATAAGGCGTGGATTTCAATATTCTATTTAAAAATACCAAGTAGCATTTCTTTATTTCCCTTAAATGCATGGTCTTAATATTACTGTCCCATGATGTTCCAAGGTTTCAGAACAACCATGCCCAAACAAATGCTTTCAGAATGAAAGAATTTTTTTTAATTACATGTCTTTGAAATGTATTTTAAATTTGAAAAATTCGAGAAACAATTAAGTGCTTTAATTATGTTTGCCAGGAAACAAAAAAAAAGAAATTTCCTTTTACTTCATTTAGCCAACTGTACAGTACAAACACAAAGAAAATTAGCAGCCTTTAAAAAAAATGCTGGGTTTAAAAAAATATTTTAAAGGGGAAGATATGAGTTTTCTACTTTTTAGAAGCTTTATCAAATTATTTTGAATTATCTGTGTTAATTAAAATTATAAATTAACTTTTATGCTTTGTCTCGAAAATGTTCTCTTAAATTATATAATGAATCAGAGTTCAATCATCCTTAGAAAATATATTTCAACATAAGTTATTGCAACAACATCTTTAAGATATTTTATATATTCTTTTTTAACTTTGAAGGCCTCATTTAGGCTATGTATTTATTACATTTTGTCTCTCAGCCTTACCTCAAGTTATACTTGTCTTCCATATATATAAAACCAACTCTTTAAGGAAAATTATTTCTAAAAATAATTATTGTCCTTTAACTAGAAGAATCACAATTTAATATCTAAGAGACAATCACTTTATAAGGTCTTTCTAACCTGGTAAATTTACATGCCTACTTGTTCTGCACATTACTGATGAACAGTTTTTAATGCTATCACCAACCTGGCTGAGAATTTATCACTACAAATTGCTCTGATTGCCAAGGAATACAGAAGCCTCCCAGCTTTTGCTAGTAAAGGCATTTCTACATAATCTTGACATGTCCTAACAATTCTGCTTTAATGGATATTTAGCCCTCAAATAAGAATTCCAAAAAGTTATACTATTTTCTAGACAGACCCCCACACACACATGCTAGGGAAAGTTTGCAACTAATCTGCAGGCCTGGTAGAATTAGAATGATCATGTACTAGAAATAAAGAGTCTGTTACTCAACTGCATGGTCCTGAAGACAAATTGCTATTCCAGAACCCTGTGTTCCCTTCTCAGGTAACTGCAGAGCTGGAAGTCAGCATGCCAAGGGGAGTAGTAAGCGGCCAAAACCATGACACAGAGTTACAGGTGCTATAGGAAATACCTGGCAGATCAGCTGCACATACCAGCAGCATCGCACCAATATCTCTGGTGGACCTTGGAGGGTGTTTGGGGAGGTTCCTCCATGCAGGGGCAATGCTGTGTTACTCTCAAACCCAGAAACTCATGCCTCCCAGGAGGTGGCTCCTGCTGAGCCTCAGCTGAATGAGGAAGAGCTCACCAGCCTGAGGTGGCAGTACAATGGCTGCATGTGCTGGATCACCAACGACAGCTCATCAAGAATTGCTCTGATACCACAGCCAGGGTTGTGTTGGGAATCGACCTCTCTTCTCAACAGGAGGCACGAGACAGCAGTTCCCACATTTCAGAAGAGGTAAGACCTCAGTACTCAGTGAGGACAGCAAGAAAGTGGTTCAGAAATAGCTTGCAGCCAGAGGAGGCAGGGGCACAGGGGACATGGCCCTTGGCTGAGTGGGCCTTCTGAAGGAAGTGCTTTGTCCCCAGGACTGTCAGAATAAGACAGGCATACATATGATAAAGATTAGAGACAAGAGAGATTTTTAGCATAAGATGCTGCAATTTCACTTAGGACCCATTATTTTTTGCTTTGTTTTGTATTTGCAAAGAAAATGCTCTATTACTAACTAAGGTGTTTTAATGGTTTGATAGAATATGAAATATAAGAGATATGTACTTGAACAAAATGTTTTTCTCAGTACTGATATTATGTCTTCATTTATCATCAGTACCTTTTCAGACACAAAACAATGAACAGTCTTTTTTGTCAGCAAGCATCTGTGAAGCCAAGAAAAGAGTGCTTAGGATGAGCTTATTTTTAATTGGGAAGGATATTAAAGAGCTTCCCACCATTTCAAAAACCATTCTGTTTTTAACCCTTTGTATTCAGAGGGAAGAATTAATGTTTTATACCACGAAAATCTATTTAAGACTAGGTGAAAGCATCTTACAGTGTGCTACATAAATATTTTGAAAGAGCAATTTGAAGTCTGAAACAGAAGTTGTACTCACAGAGTTTCTAATATATTTCTAACTATATTTTTTATACAGTAAACTTCACTGCAAACAACAGCGTGGTATGGTAAGTAACACTATCCCCAAATTGAATCGACTGAAAACTTCAACAAAGTAAGAACAGGTGCAGAATACATTGTGGTAGCATTAAAAAATGCCCTTTTGCCTTTGGAAAGATGTGCTGTTCAGATGTGGTCTTTACATTGTCAGAATAAGTGATGCGATCAATCAGGAGATAGAAATTCACTTCTCCCAGTGAAGTTCTTGTGAAAAGATTAACTTGTACTAAATGCCCCTCATTTCCTCCCCGCCCCCAGCATGAGTTAAATATGTTATGGCTCATACAATGTTGGTCTTAATGAGCATATAATGCTTCTCTGTCATTAAAGACGGGTTTCTTTCAATTCATGTCCCACCTCTCATTTCTAGGTCACAAAATCCCCCAAAATTCCCAAACACAAACCAAGCAGTTTTGTTTAACAACTAAAATAGAAATTATTAAATACAACATGAATTGCCTTCCTATCCACTAGCATATCAGACACTTTTTAATAAAACAAGATCTTCTTACAGCTCCTTGGTTTTTCTGTTTTGTCTCAATAGGCTTAAAAGAGCCTATATCCATTATGTTTACTTTAAATCTACTTTAACTGATTAGTGCAATCACTTGCTCTCAGTCAGGAACAGAAAGTAAACTGACTCTGGTACAAATGCTGAAGGACAGCACAGACAAAAAGAAAAACAGACCTGTCTGCTGGAATCTGTAATCCTGCCATCAGAGGCTGAGAAGCCAGAATACATGTGCAAAGGCCAAGATTTTGCTATCCAAATGTCCATAAAAGAAATTAATTTAAGGTCACGGTATTGGATTCATACTAAGGAGGTAGTAATTCAATTCCTAAGGCTGCAACGGGTTTCCTGTTATAAAGCCATTCATTTCATATATTTGGGAATGCATTCCTAGTTGTAGGCACCAAAAATTTCCTAACAATAACACTAACAAACAATGAAGCAATTTGCTTAAAGATAGGCCTAAAGTACTTTGCTGAATCAGAGTTTTTGAGTTGCAGTTTCCCAAATGAAGACACCATATGCCCAGTTTTACTTCTGTGAACAGTCTCCATTAGCAGAGACAAATCCTTTAGCACAATTAATTCTGAACTTATTTGGGTTGTCCTGGTCTTTTGGTACAAATAATAAAGGTGCATCTTTTCCATTATTTATGATAGAATGGACCCGACCTCATAAAAAATGGCAGATCCGATTAAATTTTGTTAGAAGACTCTCTCCCAAAGTCTTATGAATCCTGTGAGATAGGAGGGAACCAGTGAGGAGTTGGTTAGAGGATAAAGAAGTGAAAATGTAATTATCCCTGACAGAAAAGAGCCTGAATTCAACATGGGAACAGGCACAAGGCAAAAATCTATTTTATAGCATCCCTTGCAGTAATAAAAATTGCTGTTGGAGGCCACCTTCTGAGATATTGCTAAAATAATTTCCTGTGATCTTTGAAGCTTGTTTCTGTACAGATATATATATACAAAACAGTCTATTATTGGAGGACAAAGTGATAAAAGAACAAAAAAAGACTTTGAAGTTTAAAATCCTGTAACTAGAATTAAAAAAAAACCTGTTCACTTTTCCAGCAAAGAACTGTCATAAAAAAATACATACCAGACTCCCATCTTCTTACAGAAATATAAAAGCAGTAATGAATTGCACAGATATTTTATACTCAGTAAGTAGTTCAGATGAATAAGAAATGACATAAACCTTAAAAAGAGTTTGATTAAGCCATTAAGATGGAAACCATCACACTGAAATGTCTCATCCATGAAACTGTGGGCATAAAATTTATTTTGAAATTATTCTATAAGGAAAATAATTTGGTTTTGTTTTGTTGGTTTTTTTTTTTTTCTTTTTTCTAGTGACTTGTGTTTAAATTAACTCACGTTTGGTTCTAGAACTTAAGGTCGCACAGAGGCAAGACCGCAAAAGGAATACAAGGAGGCTTTTTGTGCTTGTTAATTATGTTAAAATAGCCACAGGTCTTTTCTGCCTAGGAAGGTCAAAAAGAGCAGCCTGTGCCTGCCCACAACAGCAAATTTTCCTTCTGTTCTGTCGGCAGTCTCCAGACCATCCTGTGTGCAGAAGAGATTTCAATACTTAAGTCTGCTGTTATTTTGCCAGGCAAATCTGGGCAGGCTGCCTGCAGATAGACTGTGCAGGTGGGTGGTAGTCAGAGACAAAGCATTTGTTGCCAGTGTTCGTGGCTACTCCTAAGCTACAGTTGAGGAAATGATAGCAGTAAAAATACAGAAAAATCATAGCTCCAAACACTGAGATAGGTGCTCTAGTAAAATGGATGGTGTAATGACAGAAACATGGTGAGAAATATACTCTGCACGGCATAATTACTACTGCTGTGAGAGCCCGTTGGGTAGAGACACAGATCCCCAACAGGACTTAGGAGATGTTTTGGCACTGAAGAACATGCCAAGTGTGATCTCCAAGTAGGCCCATCAAGTTTGAAATCAACTCAACACCTCCTCAAACCGGGACACATCTTTACCAACACATGTAACAGAACTGCCACCATATCTGTAAGGCTGAGCAGCTCAGTGCTTCATTCCTCAGCCTGATGAGGTCCTCCTTCTACCTACTTCCTTCAGCCAAGTTCAATGCATGCACCTTGCCCCAGGCACTCCCGATAAAATCATACTAGTTGTGTCTCCCTTTCCTACACTTTCCAGGGAGCAGAAAGAGTGGGACTGCCCCACAACAGAGAAGGAGCCAAGAGCTAAAGGCAACCCAGCACAGGCAGTACCTTCAACTAAAGATGCCATCCCACAGTACCTGATGATGGCAGGCAGAACCAAGCGCTAGTATTGGAGGACATCAACAGCACAGCAAGCAGTAAACCAGGGCCAGGATCGATCCAGGAGGTCCAGTCAGGAGCAAGATAAGATGGGGCCAGAGACAAGACTGGACCTACAGCACAGGTCTGAGAGGTCCAACCAGAAGACAGGACTGGAGTCAGACTACCTACAACACAGGCCCAAGGGCCCTCCAAGAAGAGCAACCATAGACAGGGATAGAGACAGATGCCCCTACAACTCAGCTCAGGAAAGAGCTGAAGACACAGGCCTGCTCCTCCACCCATAGGCAGAGGGTGTGGGTGGAGGTCCCAGGTGAGGCTGGGCTGGGTGCTTAAGGCCTATTAGTGTCCTCAGAGCCCTGGCAACAATACCAGAGTGACTAGGAAAATCATGCAAGATGATGAAAGATTCTTCAACAACTGGAGCACTACATTAAGCATCATTACATATTTTTTCAGAGTAGTGGTTCAACTTCGGTTTTGTTATTCCTGTTTAAAGCTGTGCTCTTTGCCAAAATAGAAAGCAAGCCCCACTAACAAAGAGATTTGCTAGGGTTGGAGGGAGATGAATTCTGCTTCCTAGACCCAGTTACTGTTTCAATCAATTAGCGTAAAACTCAGGTATTTCAATCTGAACCAAGACACTGCCTGGACCTCACTTAGGATGAATGCAATCCATCCAGTCTTAATCTTTCACACTGAATTAATGTTCCAGCCAAGGAAATTTTGTATCAAGTGACCTTCCATCTCCATAAGTTCACATGCATCTGCGTGAACTCTTTAGTCTACGTAGACCAAACTTCAGAGCTTAAGTACCCCTACACCCCACTCCCAGTTTTGGGACCAGTGCTCTGAAACTGGGGCTTTGTGTAACAGTCCATGGGGTGTAACCCAGGAGCTTGTCTTGCCCCACTGTATAACTTACACTGAGAGAAAGGGGTGAAGAAGGGAAGGAACTTCCTTCCTGTTGTGGTATACTCCACTGTGAGTACTTACCATTTTTTAAAATTAAGTTAAATTCATTGAAGGAAGTTTAAGAAAATATGGAATTCTGTAATAGGCTTTGCAAGTCTCCAAAGGATTTATTTTATGAGGACAAATTTAAAAAAAAAATTACATTCCTATGTTATGAAATGGTGTTAATTTCAATTTACTTAATGTAACACATGTTAATATGTTATAAAATCATGTAGAAACTGTTAATCTGCCCTCTTGACTGCCTTTAAGCTACAGTTTTTGTTGCATTTGGACATCAGCTAGTGGTAAATTTGTCTACGTCTAGTAACATGAGAGTAGTTAGGGTCTGAGTTAGTGCCTTGACTTTATGATCCAAATTGCATAAGCAGTAGTGAAATGTTCATAGTTTTCTTGATTACATCTTTCCATTTCACACAATATAGCACTGCTATAAAGAGGACACGTTGCACCTTCCAGAGCTGTTGTTTCAGGCTATATGCAGAATAGACCACTGCATCTGTTAATATGCTGTTGGCATTTGGATGGATGTTTTAGCCATGGAAGAGTGTATTTCTTGCTGTCTGCATCTGTATTGCCTAAGAGAAAAAAGCTTACTAATGCAGATTAAGTCTCTAAGTATCTAGGTATCCAAATGTAATAAATATCAACATTTTTATTTAAATGAAAGATTAAATTCTGGCAAAAAAATCCATGGAAACAGGAGTTTTCCATGACAAAACTGCAATCATAAAACATACTAAACCTTGAATGTTGAGTTGCATTTTAACAAATAATAAAAAGGCAATAAAAGATTCTGTGTCTGAATTCAAACTTCTGTGGCTGTGCGTAACATGCACGATTAACAGTTTGCTTTGATTTCAGATGTTTGTCTTCCTTGGCTTACTAAAGTCCTGTATGATTGATCGCTCAGATCATCAAGAATAGCTTCTAGATCTTGACTCGATGACTTGGGGTTTGAAGCAGGAAAGTAATAAAGTATGATTTCTGAATACCAGTAAAGGCTTTTACAAAGGAAGTGTTCAGATGAATAATTATTTTTGACAGCATTCAGGCAAATGTGGAGATTCAGAGTCATTTTGACAGTAAATATGAAGTTGCTTGAAAACTCATAACAATGAAAACAACGTGTTTAAAAGAACAAGAGCATAGCTACTTTATGATTGATAGATAGATAGATAGATAGATAGATAGATAGATAGATAGATAGAAAGATAGATTAGGGGCCAGCATGGGCCAGCAGGTGCCTGCAGGCCAGCAGGTCCATGCCCTCCCCTCTTTGTCCTGGTGGGCACAGTCCCACCATGCCCCAGTGAGCTAAGCGGGGCCAGGGCCTGAGGGGGGGGGCATGTCAGGTAATGTCCAGGCAAAGCAGGTGCCAGGGCAGTAGGTCAGGTCAGATCAGCCCATGGCAGGACAGGCCTGGGGTCAAGGACCAGGGCTCTGAGGTTCTCCTGAGCTCAGGGGAAGGCCCCTGACAAGGAGTTTCCTGACTCTCTCTCACCTGCTACCTGCCCCCTTCCCAGTCCCTTGGTGGGGGGAATGTTTCTGGACTCTGATCTCCTGGCTGCCTTGTTCCTTTCCTCCAGCTCCCCTCAGAGAAGGAACTTTAGAGAGTTTTGTTTACAGCTTCTGAACCACTGTCATCCATCCAATATACATTTTGGTTCTCTTCTGAGGTACCTGCTTAGTTTCTATCCTCAGGATTTTGTAGTCCTGGTGTTTCTGGAACATGTTCTTCCATGCGTTTATAAAAGAGAGAAATCACATGTCTCACCAGCATGTCCAACCATTGCCAATACTCACCAGAGCAGAATTAGTCTTATTATACAATAGTATTATTGTTCAGCATGTATTGGTCTCACATCTGGGATTTTGTATAAGGAGGCTCTCAAATTAGAAATACAAAAACATACTTGCAAAAAAAAAAATATCAAGATCTCCAGATTCCCTACTATCCTCATCCTTTTGTATGGATGCAGATAAACAATAAAACTTACACTGGTGTGTTTGTAGCTTTTACTGCAGATAGTTTTGTATGAAACTGACATGAATTTTTCAAGCCTTGTGAGAAAAATCATGTCTGCATACCAAATTAGAGTAATGTCTGCATTTTCTTTGTAGTGCAGCTTCTATTTGACCCTTCAGTCCCTTCCATATCATGTCATAGTCAGTACAAACTTTGAAATTTGGCATCAGTTATGCTCCTCAATCAGTTCAGCAAAGGACAAACTCTTCACTTCATTTTTACAGAAATAATTCTGTTTTGCAAGTGAAACAGAATGGAATTTCTTACAGTGGACAAAGTTGGAGGCACATTGTGAAATTGTGCTGAATTTCACTGGTATATGTTCAGCATACAGCAAACTGGGAAAAAAGTAAAAAAGCCCTATAGTCTTTTAAAAACGGATGTGTAAAGAAAGAAAAATACAGACCTGCCAGATATTATTAATGCAGTTTTCTTAAATTTTGAGCTTAGGTCAAAACAGATTTGCAGCCATTAGGTTTTATGTAAGTTAAATAAGTAACCTCATTTTTCAGAAAGGGCAGCTGTTGTTTACATATTTACATCCAATTTCTGGATTTTGCAAAGTGTTCAGCTCCTACTGAGACCAGTAAAACACAGAAGAACTGTGATGTCTTTTAACTGTTTTAGATCCTATGTCTGCCAAATGACAGACCATGAGGGCTCAAGCTCCCTCTCAGAAATGTATCCATTGGGTGTCATTGCACTGAATTCACCAGAATTGATGGGTACACAGTCAGGACGAGATGACAATCAGCTCCTTAAAAGACGTAACTTGAACCCTGTTGCAAGTGCCCAGCTTTGCATATATTTTTCTAAGGTCAGATCTGTGTTAAGCCCGAAGAAAAAAACAGGGCAAAATTTTCATCTTGGTACAAATCTGTTCCATATACTAAACACATTTCATGCTTGACATTTCCGGTGACATCAATAAGAGACCTGCGCACAGTGCAAGTACAGAATTAGCAACACAGCTCCATGCTGATGAGAGGAGGGCTGAACAATAACAGCCAAAGCAAAGACTGCTGTAGCAGATGTGAAGGCTAAGATGCTAAGTCGGGCAGGAACTTTTGATCTTTTTGCAGCACTTAAGTTTTATTGAATTTTCTCTAACCTGTGCAGACTTGCTGTTTGTTCATCTTTTTATCTCTTTTCATTCTGTTTTTTATTATCTTTCTTTTCTCTACATAGTTTTTATCCTTTACTTGTAATCTTCCTGCTGTGACTTTCCTTTTTTTCCCATTTAATTGCTTACCTACCAATTAAAGTTAGACTGAGAATATATCAATCCATTTTCTGTAGTCACTGTGGCTTCACCTGTCACATTTGGATTTAAAGCCCATTGATGCAGAGAGCACGGTCTCTTGTGTTTAAACAGTGGCTATTATTATAGTAGTCCTGATTTCTTAGTTCTTTGTTTTATGTTGTGTCATTTGGTATAACAACAATATATTTAGTTGTAGATTAGATAGAATATTATTCTGTTTTTCCTCACTGAAACGGGAGATTTCTAGTAATTATCAAGTTTGCTCTTCTGAAATAATCTGCACATACAGAATGTACATAGCCATACATACCCTCCATGCTTCACAAATGGTAGTACAAAATTTCTTGTTTGGCTAAAGTAAGGATGGAACATAATATCTAGGTGAAAAAAAGATGTCTACAGCTCTTGTTTTATACTGAGAGAGCTCATTTGCAGGCACAGTATAAACACTTACATTTACATGTAAGTATTTGTTCAGTAAATTGTAAGCATTCACAGTCCATGAAATGCAAAAAGCCTGTGGAAACTTGTGCCTTCAATCCATTTTATATGATGTTTTTCAGAATTTTATATTTCCTCAGCCATAAATCTGCTCAAGCTATTAAAAGCCTATTAAAACCATAATCAAATAAATACCATGAATCTGCTTACAGGTGACTCAGAATAAGAGTGGCAAAAAGATGTACAGTAATACAATTCTCCTAGCATAATACCTGTTTACAGCTCAAATCAATCTCTTCGCTGGCCAATCAATACTACCTTACTCTGTTTATCACTACTTGTAAGCCTTTTCAATAATTCTAATTTTAAAGAGTCATTACTGAAATTGTATAACCATTGATTGTTTAAAGGTTACAGACAGCATGAACAAATTGAATTTTAGATTCAATTAAATCTGTTGAAAAATTGCAAATCACATTTTCCTAAGAAAGTTTCACATCAGTCTTTCAGACAAAATCAACTAGCATAGATCCACTGCAACCACGGTATATTTGTTAATTTAGATCAGTGGAGGATTTCATTTGTAGGGGAAAGTATCTGCAAGCTACAGAGGGCTTGTACCCTGATCCAAGGTTGAAACGGCTGTCCCTTTTCATTTTCCCTTCACCGGAGCAGGGACCATAATAGGCAAACCTGGATGCCATTACATATTCTCTGTCTCTCATACTGGATATCTTATCCAGCAGAATCACACACTTGCTGTACTTCTCCTCTAGTCTGATCAGATACAACACAGCTTGCATCTGTAAGCGCTGGAGCCATATTAAAATAATTTTAAGGGAATTTAAAAGTCCACAAAGACTAAATTTTCAAGAGAAGAGCTTCTGCACATGTCAGGTCTGATCATGTGCAGCCACAGTCAGATATTTTCCTAAGACAACCAGCCACTTGCAGGAGTGTCTCAGAAATAGAGACCTTTCAAGGTGCTGAGCTTTTTATTGAAAATCTGACCTGTACTTAAGCTGTAATAGATAGCACAGTTCAGGTTCACAATGTTACCGCAACTGAGAATTAGATGGGAAATTGTCACTGTGTCTTCTCTTAGGCCATCTAAAAGTAGTGGCTTAGCTTATGACTGTCTTTTATTTCTGGACCAGATAGATGTGTACTGAAGAGAAAACTAAACTGTTAAAATGTCAGTTGTTCAGTATCTGCACTGTCACTATAATTCCCTCTATAGCAACACCGGCTCTGCGAGTGCATTTGTTTCCAAGGTTTTGATGCAGACTTCTTCTGGCCAAACGATAGAAATACGGACAGAATTCCTATAGTTAGTTTGTATCTCCTAGGATAAGTTCATCATCTTAATTTCAGGCATGTCTCCTTTTTCTCCCTTCTCTTTTGGCAGTTATCCCTTGCTGTTGATTTGTTTTTATTCTCACTCACTCTTCTGCATTGCAGATAAATTTAAGTGGAAGTCTCACCTGGTTTGCTCACTGATGGTGCATGGAGATAAATATAGATTGCAATCAATAGAAAACCTTTTGTTAGCTTTCCCAAGTTGGAGGAAACAGCCAAGTTTTTATGTAAATACCTATAGGTAAATCCCTGGTAAACCTATCCACTTTTTGGATGTTGATTTTAGATAGTTTTGCAAGTCAGTCACATTTTCTACAAGACTATCTTAACTTGTAAGTAATAGTTCTGTTCTGCAACTTGATGAACATGGGAGTCATGCCCAAAATACAGACAGTTCTTAAACCTTGTGAGTTTTATTGATAAGCACTTTACCTGTTTGCAACTAAAATGAATAAAAATGGAATGACAGATAACGCCTATCTGCTGTGAAGCAACAGTTTTTGATTGGTACTATCAAGTGGTTTCCTAACAGTCAAATTAGAAATTGGCCAGTCTTACATGGAAGTGAACGTTGTGCTCTTCTACCCTTTTTTTTGTGACAATCTAGCTTACACCACCTGGAAACTAATAACATTTTTTTGAACTTCTTGAGTCATTCTACAGGCTGTGATGGAGTCAGGAAAATCCAGCTGATCATTCTTCTCAGTGTTGCCTTCATGGTAAAAGTTGCTGCTGAGGTGTGGAAGAATAGCATAAGCCCCCTCGGAGAGTCATTTAATGGCTGATATATATATAGGTAAGAAGGACTCTATCATTCCACTTGTCTGCATCAAAGCAGCTAAATGGCGCTTACTACAGTAACTCATTCCGTTTGTAAAAATAGCATTGGAGAAACTACATAATCTTCTCTGCTCTATCAACAAGTCATGTTATCTTGGACACAGTTATTTCACATCACTTCACTTTACAGGGTCTTCACTCTGCCTATAAAAAGAGAACAACCTCTCATGTAAGGAAAGGGGAAAGGAGCTGTACAGAAGTTGTCCTGCCAAAGACATTAGAAGGTTTACTTTTTAGAGAAGAATTTGTTGAATTGAAACTTGCAGATATTGACACGTTCTTTAGAAAGCACCTCAACATTCAAAATTCCAGACTCTCATACAAGGCTTTTAATAACAAAACAAATGTGTCTTCATAATGACAACCCTGGTAGAAATAGGACCAATATCAAACCCAAAACTCATGATCTGAGCATCCCCAAATTAGTGCTTTCCAGCATCTGAATTTTCTATGCGGAAGTCCTGTGTAAAATGTACCAGAGTTTTGGAACAGGAATATCTCAAACTACTGCAGGTCTGAAATTCAAATAAAACTAAGCTATTATGTCATCTGTATATTCATTAGCCTATGCAGAGCTTCAGTTTTAGTTCAATATGTTTATTAAACTTTTATGAATCTATATAAGAATTTATACACAGGAACTCGCAGTGAACTCATATGTAATAGGAACAATAGCTTTATTTGAGGAAAAATATAAAAATTAAAATCACTCAAATTGCTTTAAATGTGCATGTATAGATTCCATTTATGATTAATAAAAAACTGTGCAATTTTACATGTTGGGAGTAAAATCTTTTGCCACATAACATTTCCTAGAACAAATTCAAGTTACACCTTTCATTATATTCAACAAGTTCAGAATGTACGTTATTCCTTTGCCTTGACAGCACTTTCTAGCATGTCAATTCAACAAACCTGACTTAAGCTGAGTAATACTTGGTTGCGTGTCACTTTGCACTGTCCACTTTGAGGAGTCTGACACACGCATGTCTCCATCTGCTTGCAGTTGTAGAACCAGGCATAATAACTTTATATATTTAGTCACTGAAAAAGAAAAAAAAAAAAAAAAGAAAAAAGAAAAAGAGAAGCACACATTAATAATAAAAATCCTGGAAAATTATTTCAGTCCGCTGACTACTTCTTTCCTAACCATTGAAGTAAAAAAAAACTGTGCTTATCTGTAATTCTGAAGGAGCACATCTTTCTCTACCTGTTCTGTATGATTTTCCTCATAGATGCTAGACTATTACTAGATTTGTATTTTACCCACCTCCATATATGAATTCAGGTATTTTATTGGCATATTCTTCTTGCATAGCAAAATAATTTAATGTTAAATAAAACCTCTTTTCCGTCTGTAACCCTGCCATGGAAGAAAGATTTCCTAAGTTCATTCAACTCTGCACTTTGCCAATCAGACATATTACAAGTAATAGTATCTAGCCCACAGTATTTTTGTACTACTGAATCCCTGTATCTAAGGCTTAATACCTTATATTGTTTACAATTTAAGTGAAATATGAATAGGAAATTACTTAGATAGTACACAGCAGCTAGAGATCAATGAGTAGAATATAAGGTTATAAAGCTCTGCTGTCAAGTTCCACTGTGCAAATTTAGATGCCATCCCCAGTGAGAAATGTTTACGCAAATATACATTTCATCAAGTAAAATGTCTCAAATTGAATTTGAAGATAGGGAGATATTTACTTTGTTCCCTTTTGTGTGTGTAGTGAAGAAAATGAAATGGAAGGAATTAGAATGATTTAGAAAGCATTGCTTTTCACAAGGGATTGAAATTTCCCATTAACTGCAAGCAGTGCACATAATGAATGCACATGAAGAATGTTTAAAGACTCAGCACAACTAAGTTTTTTCGGTTTTTTATTTATTTATTTTTTATTTTTTATTTCATCTAATCAGTACATCCTTGGCCAGGGGGAGAGGAAGAGCATTTGGGTCATAATCAAGGAGGGCAGAGACCACAGGCACTAGGAGTTTGCTTTTATTAATAACTTTTTTTCCAAAGCAGCTCTTTAATTTCTAAGTATGTAAGTACATATTTAATTCCAGGTATCTAAAGTGCTTGAATGGATTTTCAAAAAAAAACCACTTCGCAGGGCAAGAATTTACACAAGAGTCTTAGCTGTATTATGAAAGTACCTTCATATACGTCAACTGAAATGGAGCCTAATAGTTTTTGAAAAAACAGTTACCTGACGTTAACTACTAGTTGACCACCAGGAGACACTGTTGCTCCGTAGAGATGAAAGATGAGGTTGTGGCAATAAATTATCGGAGGTAATACATGTAACTGTCACTGTTATCTTCCAGGTCATTCTCCACTGTTCATAAAACTTATATTGACCGAGATGAAGTTTGGATTTTTTTTTCCTGGGCGTCCAGCAAATGCATGATCTAACACCTTTTATTGTCAGAACTTGCAAAAAGAAGAGAAAAGAAGTGGAATCTGGAATTCTTGCTGAAAGAGAAAAAAGGAAATGTTATTGTTTTGTAATACTTAAGGAGATAAAGTCAAAGTTTTAGAAAAAAAATTGAAATGTCAAAATACATTAAAATTTGCATATTTTGTTTCAACTTTAAATGATACACAATTTGGAAAATTATTTTGAATTTATATTTTAATTAGCATAGTATTAGATTTTTCCCAGAAAACATTATAACCACTGTTTCATAAGTGATAACTTGTTTTTTTTAATTGGTAAAGACATATTTTGATTGCTATTTAAGTATTAAACAAAACATTAATAGATATTAAAACATCAATTAAAAAAATTATAACATTAAAATATAACATATGTGTAATATATAACATAAAAAAATAACATAACATGAATATAATATAATAGCAAACTACATTATACTATAATATACAACTAGAATATAGAATATTTTATCTATCACATACTATCTATATATTGTATATTATATAGTATATTATAAATTACATAAATACAATAGCTTTACATATATGACAACATATATAATGTATATATGCACACGTATATATACACACACATATACATATAAATATATATAAACACACATGTACATATATATACACTTATATATAATACATTTATGTATATATATTTTACCATGAAATAACCAAAATACTCAATCACACCAATAAGAACCAATGATGTAGTCAATCATAATATATAACTCTCAATAAAAAAAAAATCTAAGACCTTAGGGCTGAAATTAAATTTATTAGCTGTTAACAAAATAACCCATTTCAATATAAAGAAAATTGGATTTTTCAACCATATCAAAAGCAGTCATTTCAATTCCTTATTAAAATCCTGATCAAATTAATATTACATAAACTATAACATTCATGTATGTTTATGTAATACTTTTGTAAGAATATGCAATATTTACAGAAGTATGCATACACTTATGTCTAAAAGTTATATTTTCATCTAATTGGCATTTTCAGATAATTTTTGTTCACTTTCTGTTAAAAAGTCTAGTTTTCATCTGGCCACTGTACATTATGTTAGGAATGTAAAATATCCTTATTTATATAAATTCTGCTTGTATACATATGAAGACTCAGTTGTAGTGCTCCAGAGCTGTGAAAGGTCCTAGACTTGTACACACAGAAGGATTTTTGAGCTTAAATTCTCTCAGTACAAACCTCAAAGCTCCCACCAAGTTCTCACCTAGTACCTACAATCTCAACCAAGAAACTTTCTCCAGCTACTATGGTTTCTGCTTCTCTGCGTGTCCAGAACTGCCTCAGTTTGATCATCCTAGGTCAACTTAATATCATTTTCATGTCTTAACCTTAGTTCAAGGCTTAGATCCTCAGGATGATGTTGCAGAGGAGATTACAGCTCGAAGATAATGAGGTTTGTCTCTTTTGTGCAATAGTCTCCTCACTCAAGAATCCCCTCCCCATTGAGGAGTAAAGAGTTCAACTTCCTTTTTCTTTAGAAAGATTATGTATACATGTACATGTACATAAAATATGTGCATGTATGTTATATGTACATATGTGTACTTTATAGAAAACATTATGATATGTGGTAGAGTTTATGTGCAGTAAAAAGGGGGAGTTCAGAGATACGTTTTCACAGCTGCCCGTGACCTCTCTCTGACGAGCCTTTCTGCATGCACATAGCTATAAACCATCCAGTTGAATTCAAGACCTTTCTGAGAACAAGGAAAAGTCTTTGGCAGGACATAGCAAAGAGAATGACCTTCTCACTTCATCAGCTAACCAAAAGTAATAATTGGTCTTTCATAAGTTTGGAACACAGCTGTATTTTATAATTCAAAGTTTTATAATAATGTATGTACATGTACACAAGTAATTTTTTTTGTGGAAATAAATGCCATGTTCAAGCCTTTTCCTGATTAAATATATTATGGATGTTCAAGGTTACTTTTGCTTATATTTTACTCATTGCTATTTTAAGATGGATTACATCTGTATCATCAGATGATATGCATTTAATTATCTGTGATACAGAGAGTGATCTTAATTTCAAAACTAAGAACAGTGAAAGTATTTAATAGTTTTGAGATCTATAAAAAAGATCAGCTCTTACTTTAAATTAAAATTCTATTTAAAATGGTAAGATTTCTACTCTTCATTAAATGCAGCAGCTGTAAAAATGTGAGTTTGAACATATCTACTTTATTATGGAGAAGGAAAGCTCTTAAGTCATACTGTGTGCTGTGGTAAATCAGCGTAGTTTCACAGAATCCCATACAGTTGTTTTTTTGCAACAGATAAATATCTATTCCTTTTGATCTTGGTAAGTAGACTCTGTTTATTCAAAAATTATTGTCTTTGATATTGCTTAAGGCAGATTTAAAATAAATGAACTATTACTGGTATTTTCAACAATACAAATGAAAAGTATAAGATCCCTCTTGTCACTTTGAAATCTTACTATAGCAGCTACCAAGAAAAAATAGCTAGCAGTATTTGCTCTTTTTAGTATAACTGACCATACAGAAGTGTCACAAGTATTTTTTTGAGACATGTATGATCAAATTTTGAAAAAATCTCGGGGGCTGATTTACAGCCAGTAACTGTAATGCTACTCAAAATAAGGCTGTTTTCTAGAATCCTGCAGGAAAAAAAAAAAAAAAACAAAAAAAAAAACCAAAAAAAAACCCACCATACAAGAGGTAGAATTGTTCATCTAGAAAATTGGCCTCACACCAATTTAGGTGTGAGCTATCTATTTTATCCAACAAATGTTTAAGGATAGCTTTCCCATCACCTGTGAGAACCTGGAAGTTTAAGATAAGAAAAGATTTGAAACTTTAGCAGGAAAAAAGCACAACAAAATACTGGAAATTACTCTAGACAACTTCAAATGAGAAATAAGTGTGAATGACTCACAGCAGGAGTAATTTACTGTGACTGTGAGGGATATTTCATCATTTGAAGTGTTTGAACCAAGATTAAGTGTCTGCCAGAATAGCACCTAGTCTAGCTCAGGCAGGAATTGCAAGCCTGATGCAGGAACTCATTAAGGAAATTCTGTGGCCCATTGGATGAGATAATCGCAACAGTCTTCAGTTTCAAAATTCTGTGAAAAGAATGGGAATAGTCCAAGTATAGAACAAAACAAAGTCAAAAAGATTGATCAACTCTTTGCTGTTTTGTCATTTTCAACCATGTACTTGAGTTGACTGTGTCTGGAATGGAGCCGTTTCCTAACAATCTAGAGCTGCCATTTCTAATTATTTTTTATGTAAGTCATGTAGGGAAGAAAGCCGAATTCTTTGTGATTCAGTCCACCTGACCTTTTTTAGAAGTGCGCTTTCTGAGAAAATGCCGTTCTGAAGTGATAGTGTCTCATTCAGAGACTTGTTCTGAAATAAAATTGATCCAGATAATAAATAAGATAAATAGTGGTAATAAAGGCCCAAATGGCATGACATCTTAAGGTTTGGAAGCTGAAGTGCTGATGTCTATTGATCTTTGCTAGTGATTGCAGACTATTTTCTTAGGCACATTGTCATAGGTAAATTAAGCAATTTTAGAGGACAGAATAACCTTCTGCAGTCTTTGGCTGGGACACAGAAATTGAACAAAAAATTATCATTAAGCTGGAGCACATCCTTTAAACACTGTAGTCACTTTCATGGTGCCTGAATGTAGCCTTTGTTCTGCATTAACAAAAATTTTGAAGCCAGGGAAAGCAAAAGTTTTGGTATGTGTTATAGTCATTTCTCAGACTGCTGTTAACACAATGCCAGACCAACCATTTTCGGCTTTGGCTCCTCTTTTTTTTTTGGCAGTAACATTAACTGTGCCTGGATAGGCAGGAGGACCTGTCTGATTCTTCTCCATCTGTAACAGTTTGGTTCCAAAAGGACTGAGCTCCTGAATGACTGCAGAGTGTCCCTGCAGTTTCTTGCATTTGACCCAGCCTTTTCAAGCTTATCTCCTGCGTTCCTTAGTTCCTGGAACTAGCTGATGTTCAAAACACTGTAGAATATTACTATCTGTCTTGCCTTCTGACAAAATTAAAAGATATTAAGTACATAAATATGCTTTATATGCTACTGACATGTCTCAATCAAAAGCATATCTTGACTTTTACTCCTCATCCGTATGCTGAAGAAATTGGTTAATTGGTTGTCTTCAGAGACTTTCTCACTTTTTTTTTCCTTTTTTACTATTGTATATATTGATACATATGGTATAAAGACAATAAAATTATTTTGCTGAAGGCACTATTTTTATAAAAGAAAAATGCTGTCTTCCTAAATGAACCTGCATAACTTTGTTTACCACTTCTCAAAGGGCAGTTATGGGCAATGGGGGAAGTAAAATAATAGGATACATAAGCAATGCAAGGAGCCACACCAAAAAAATTAAGAGCTTGGAGAATGTCTTATCCAAAGACAGCCAAAGGTCTGAGAGTGCTCATGTTAGAAAAATGAAAAGAGGCTATTAGGTAAAATAGTCTAGAGACTTTAGACTGGGAATATCTGTTAACTGATAAATGAACTTCTGTATTTGTAATTTAATTGCAAATTTGACTATAAAACTTAACCAGACTTCTTATGTCATTTGGTATTAATAGAGACCTCAAGAATATCTGATGTTCAAAAGAATTTATGGATTTTGTGCTTTTGTGATAAAATGAAGCTCTGGTTATTTAAGAAGGTTTAGAAGTACATGGAAGCAGATTAACAAACAACTATTCTTTTTAGCCCTATTATATCTTCTTTTATCCCCATTGTTTGGTAGTGGCCTACTGGCCTCAGTCAAAACTGTGATGTTGGCATAAACTACTCTGAGTCTCATTACCTTGGGAAGGCAAACTTAATAAAGGCCTTCTTTTTTGCATATTGTAAGTTTTTCATTAAGAAAATATCTGAGAAAACAGGAATATTTTGAAAAAATGCCAGTTTACTTTAAAAGTTCACTGGTTACTAAGAAATTTGTTTTGACAGAATACTTTCAACCAAGAGTTATACACAGGCTTTCTTGCATGCATGCGTACATGCTATATGTGGCACAAAATGCTGTCCTCGTACACCAGCTGTCTCAGGTTCCCTGTCCACCAGTTATCTCACTGCACAATGATGTGGAACAATGAGACAGCTGTATTGTGCTCTTAGTTTCACTGCAGGGCTGTTGTCCCAGCAAAGGTTTTCCTGAGATCTGTAATTTTCATTAGTTCTTCACTGTCACAGCACACATTTATAACTAAGTTTGTGGAACATCAGTATTTACTATGCTAATAAGACTTACTAGCAAGAAATAAGCACTGCTCACACAAAAAACCCCACTAGATTAGATTGGAATATTATATTGCTTGTGTTAATGTTTATTGGTTCCTTCACTGGAACAGTTTTAAGTAGTATACCTTAAAACTGCAATTAATTAAAATTTTTCTATAAAAAAATATAACACCATTTATACAAACTTCTTAAAATAATAAATAATATTTTTAAATATCAACATTGTGTTGTTTTATTTTGTCTCAGCCATGTGTTTTAAGTGACTTTGATGGTATCTCCAAGGCTAACTAGGGATACTCATTTTCTGCGTTCATCCCAAAGCATGTATATAGTTTCTATAATTTGAATATGAAGGTGATAAAATAATTTCAATGCAAAATTATCCTTTTTTTTTTTTAGGGAAGGCTGATTAGTCAAGTACACAGTTCCAATTTTTCCATTTCCATGTCTATATTTTTTCCAGGATTGTTAACAATCCAAAAGAAAATAAATATATCATATTCCCACTATCTTAGAAGAAGATGCCAGATTCTAGAAATTGTACTTTTTTTATTTCCTGCTTATCAAGTTATTTCTTTCAGATCCCCTCAGAACTTATAATTTCTTTTCCTTCCAACACCACACTGTTATCTACACTTCACAGATGTGCTCTTCATGCAAAAGAGAGGTTAGTTTCAAAGTCACAGAGAAATCTGTTCTTCAGCTGGAACCTCCCTCAACTCAATACACAGCTTGTACCTTTAGACTTGGTTTTCATATAGGTTAAGCTTGAATTAAGATCTGGTACTTTTGGACTTCAAGTCCTATACGCTTTTTTAGGTACCAGATATCCAAAGTCAGCCCCTGACAAAGGAAGCCTGGACTCCTGATTTCTAGGTCAGTACTCAATATGCTGTTGCCCAAATGATGCAGCTCTAAGACCAGGAAACATGTATTTGATCACTAAGCGTTTAATCTATATAACACATATTTACTGAAGCAGCTTCAGCAATATTGGCTGTTATCAGACCAAGTCAGAAGAATCCTCAGAAGACACACAGGAAGATGTTTGGGTAGGTACCCTTGTTCTACCTCTTTGGCAAATGACAAAGCCAGTACTTTCTACCCTCAATGTTGCTATCATATTGATATCTTAATACAGAAAGATAAAATTTTATCTAAAGAGTTATAATTTTAAAAATATTGTATTACTATAGCAGATATAAAAATATTCTGTTATTTTCACAGGAATAATAAAATGAGAGAGCATTCACCTCTATGACTGTCCTACAAGATGTGAAGACAAAAAGCTTTCCTGGCATATCTCTATATAATTCCACATGCTTTGAAATATTTGCATGCAAACATGCAAAAGAAAGCCTTATGGAAAGAGTAAGTGCTTAATGTTAAAGTCTGTTGGCTGTCTTCCCATGCAATAGGGTGAATTTTTTCATCTATCAATATATATTACATATGATTTTTGGTGATGCTCAAATTTGCCTACTACCACCAATAAATTTTCAGAAGCTGTCGTTTTGCGAAAAAAGAATTCATCATTCCTCAAAAAGCCAGACTATTCCCACTGTAAATACAGGTAATTTCTAAGAGCTTCCTCCCCCCTACCTCCCCCTCCCTGACTTGTCTGCATAACAGTATGCCTCATATATAAAAAAGTGCTCATGAAAAACACTCCAGTGATCTAACTAATCTGATATATCATCTATATGCTTTTGTGCAACTCTTTTGCTATGAGGATAGACCTTCAGTATTTGCTGGATATATTTTATTACTAAACAGCTGACAGCAGAAGCAGTAGTTTGTGTTATTCTGAATGGAGTACATTGACAAGCTTCTGCGTATTAATTCCCTCTTTGCCTTTGTTTGGGTTTCCCAAACAAAGCCATTTTCAGAGATTCTGTGCACTTTTCCCTGCTCCCCCAATATCTGCAGCAAAAGCACATCACAATGCTTTGTAAAATTTGCCATCTGTAATTTCAGAACCTCAGGTACATCTGAGCCAGCTATCTGCGATTCACAATAATTGTTTAATATGTCATAATTTTCAGTATTCAAACATTCTTTTTGAGTTGGAAATGCAGAGGGGCAGATTCATAATGGAACTGAGATTTCCTGCTAAATTTCCCATCTGGCCGTCCTCTCTCACTGGCACTACAAAATTCTGGATTTCCATCCATTTGCAGCTGTGGCTCCTGCCCCTGTGAGATCAGAGTTGCACCTGGCTAAGCAGCCTTTTTGAAAACACTACAAATAGTGCAATATGTCATTTTAAATGCTGACTACTCATTTTGGATTAGGAGGTAACAGCAGGCAGCCGGTAACTTGCTGGCACACCCTACACAAGGCACTTCCCAAATCAGAGTATTTCCAGCCTATTTAAGTGGATTTATTGATTTGCTAAAGGCCACAGAACAGATCCATTTTGAAGGGGAGAAAGCGTCTTTAGTGGCATCCACAGGCCAATAACACAACTTAAAGCAGCTGTTCTTAAGCTGCATTAAAGCCAGGACAAGCCCTCCTAATTAGGCAGCTCCTTCTCTGCCTAATGCCTGTGCTGTGCAGATATGCACTGCAGGAATGAAAAGAGTTGCTGCTCTTCACGCTCGGTGTTTTGAGGGATGACTGTGAATCAATGGCTCAACAATTGCTGGAAGCATTTGAATACATCTTGCTTATTGGTTTACGATGAAGGCATTTTGCTGGCCCTGCTTTTTGTGACTGTTACTTATAAAAAGCAGCCGTGGAGGCCCCTGGACAGAAGAGGAGGCGCAGTCCCAGGAGACCAAGATCCTATTTCTTGTCCTGCCAGCAGCTTGCTGGAAAACCCTGGAGAAGTCAATCCCTTCCCCTAGCAGAATTCCCACTTCTCTAAAGCCTGATTCTTCTGAAAATATACCATTGAAAATCTTTCCTTCATTCAAACCACATTTTATCTAAATCCATTAATCTTAGAATCAAAACACTGAACACTGCTGAAAATGACAAATCAGAATTAAATTGCAGTTGAAGATAAAACTGACAAAAGGAAGCTGTAACTCTATTTACTGTGACTGAGTGTTGCTGCATATCACCTTGAGACCACTTCCCCTTTTCGTGCCAGAGACATACTTATTTCGTCGTGAATATTTGGTTTGACATTTTACTTCTCAAGTCTCAGAAGAAAAACTTGCTGGTGACGTTTTCATCTCTGGAAAAGACTCATGAGGACTCTTTAGCCATTTCAAGACACTATGCTTGACGATTAATAACAGAATACAGCATGCCCAGATTTCCCAGGTCACAGTTACAGGTAAAAACTCTTGAAATCTGCTGCCATACTGCAACACAACAATGATTAAATTGGGAAGAGAATGGACCTGCTAAAGAATCTGTACCATTTCAAGTGGTAGCACGTACATGTAACTCAGACAATGACAGGTTGTTGGTTAGGCTATACTAATCTCTGCCAAAAAATCTGCCAAAGACAAATATGGAGTTTAGTCATCTGTTTGTTTTGGGTTGTGTTTTTTGCTGTCTTTCTTTTTTTTTGTTGTTTTTTTGTTGTTGTGGGTTTTGTGGGGTTTTGGGGGGGTTGTGGTTTTGGTTGTTTTTTTTTTTCTTGAAAGCCTGCTGCCAACAGTAGGAACTGTCATTCTGTTTGATTTTCATCTTCCCTGAAAATCTTTTATGTTTCCGCAATGTAACACACAAGACTTTCTGTATCTTGTTACAAGACATAGAAGAGGCATTAAAATTTGGCTTAGTTTGTTCCACTCTGAAATTGTTATAGTTAAGACAATTAATTTCTTCAGTTTTATAAGACTTTCCAGTCCCTCACCTTCAGTGTTTATGTATAAAAACGCATGGGAATTGACACATTTCATGTACACACTGTTAAAACTCCATAGCCAACTCTGAAGACAAATGAATGATCATCTCTGGCCTTTAACTAAACCCATTTTCCTGAAAGAAAAAGAGATTACAGCTGTCAGGACCACGCTGCATGGTGAGGCCCCAGCACCCCCCGCTGCCCAGGGCTTTTGCCCCACAGTCCCCACAGCCCAGCCCAGCCTGGCCACACTCTGTGGTGGGACCCAGGCTGTGATTGCAGGGCAGGAGCTCACCCATGGCACTTCCCAGCACCCCTAAGGCTGATGCATTTCCTACAGAGAGGCCCAAAAGAATCCTACCTAGTTAAAACCTGGTTTAGGTCCCGGGATATGTGGGGGGTGTGAGTTTCTTCTCATGTCTGCTGGCTGTCCCTGTGCAGGCTCCCTGAGTGAGATTCATCAGTAACCTCATGTACCCTTGGCTCTGGCCAGCCAGAAAATACACACGACTCTTTGTGTAACTGAAGTAGCAAAGAAGGCAAGAGGATTAGCAAATCTGTATCTCACTGTAACAAATTTGAGTTTACATAAGAAAAATATTTACCAAAGCTGAGACAAGGGAAAACAAACATCAAGGCATGGAGTTCAGAACATCCTTTGGAAACCACTGTGCAAAACAAATGATTCTCAGAAAATAATATTTTGTCACATACTGGTACTATTTTACATAAAATTACGCTAGAGGAAGAACAGGGACTGTGATATCCTGTTCTTTAAGATCAGCCCAGAATTAAGCAGTTGCAGAGTATATGTGAGACAGACACAACTCGAACATTTCTGTGGCCTACACACTGCATCTAAATTCATCATTTCTGCTTGAGAGGCATTCATATTTATATAATAATAAATTTGCATTCCTGAGATTTAAATATAAAGTTATGTGACAAAGATTTAGATCCTCCAAAACTGTGTGTATCCAGACAATATGAACCATCCCGGAGACATTTGAAATTTCAGAGGGACAAAGATCAGTGTTTTTTGAAAACACATTCCGCCACAGCATCTGAGGGCAAATTTGGTGTTAGCTTGTGAAAGTGCTGTTTAATGAGATTAATTTATGTGGTCATACTATAAACATTCATAGGGTAGGTATTGTATGCTCTTGTCCTTTTCTTTCTCTTTCTTGGATGTTCATCTATATCTACTGATATAGGAAATTTCTAGGCTAGACCGACGCTTTGGCAGAACAGGTAGTACTGATTGTGTTTTGCTACAAGTTTTAACAGACGGAAGCTTTACTAGGGTATTTAATGCAGTCTTTGTAGCAGCTTCCCTTAGAAGAATTGGTTCACTGCCAAAAACATTTGAACAGCTGAAAAAATGAATTTACATGAAATAGGCAAAGGTTATATGTCTTGTCCTATCAGTTTATGCTCTGGCAAGAACTGAAAATTTAATTTCAGGTGTGAAGGTTTCTCACAGATTTTGAACAAACTGCTAGTAGCGTGAATGACCAAAAGACCTGGTATGTAAAAAAACTTTTTTTTTTTCCTCCCCTCCTAGAGAAAAAACCTGCTTTGCCACCAGACTACATGGAATGACTGTGAGAGACTTGTTAACACATGCTGGGACTTGTGCACTTGAGCTCTGAAAGGAGAGAAAAATCAATTAGCCAGAGAATGTGTATCTTTTTTGTCACTTTCACATATAAAAGTTTAAAGAGAACATAAACTCTGACATTGAAGTATACTGCGAAGGCAGAAATTGTAGATTCTGTAAGATATGTCTGGAAGGACAGAAGACTTTACTGAGTGATTTACTGGCTGTCTGCCATACTCTGAATAGCTGCCTGTCAATGCCAGATGTGGCATCTTTCAGATAGCCTATTTTTTCAAGCAAGTCCATAAAGGTGGCAGATATCAAGAGAGAGTGTACAAGAGTGCTTGTATTAATGCTTGAGAGCATTTTTATTAAAAGTTAAGAAAACAGAACACCCTTAGGCATTGCTTCTGTAGGTAGCAACACAAAATTGTTGCATTCACCCATTCCCTTGTAAGCAGCTATGATTTGTATTTTGAATCCAGGAAACCCACATATTTATGTCTTTTAGTGTTTGAAATAATTTTAGTTTCCTACCATGCAAACTGAATTCTGGAGTTGCCAAAGTCCCTTCCCATGAAAGGGTTTCTAATTCTAATTCTCTATTTCTATCTGTGGTCATGGTTATGTTTTCAAACCTTTTCATTGTAGACCTACAAGCTATAAAATTAATTTATGGTCTTGGAAGGAAGGGGAGCAGCAGTACTTCAAAAGGGTTAGATACTGTCTGAGACGTAACAATATGACTACAATTCCTCTCTCCATCTTATTCCCTCCCCAAGCATCATCACTGTTACACTACCGTTAAATAGCAATTTATGATGAATATGGTCAACCTAAAAGACAAGTAAGAATTTAAATTTTCTCTTTATAAGCTAAATGTCTTTTTACTTAACATAATAGGAGTCCGTATCTCCATTACAGTCCCTATAAGTTACCAAAATTTAAGTGAGAAAGCTGACCCTGGATTTCTGAAGGATAAATCATTTTACTGTCAGCCATGGCTGTACTGGTACTATGTCTATCATATTAGGCAATAGTGGAAATTTATGGATATTTATATAAATTGAAAAAAGCAGAAACCAGGATTTTGAAAAAAAAAAAAAGGCAAAGCAAATAAACTAATAAAAAACATTTACAAGAGTAAAGCCAGAGTCCCCAGTAAAACATAAAAGTAAAAATAATCCGAGGAAGACCCAGCTCTCTTAAACCTTTTAAATAAATCTGAAATCAGCAACATACACACTATTTACTCTGTGCAACTAGCTGGTGTTATCATTGCTCCAGTCATCCTTTCCTGTCTTTTTCATATCCATCGCAATGCTATGCATCACTCCTGTGCCCAGGTACCTGCACAGCCCTTCGCAGGAGTGAAAGGTTAGATTCTTGAATCTTCCAGGGCTGACACCCTCCTGTGCATGCTGTGTAAGGCAGCTCATTCCTGACTCAGGCCACTGGATCCACTGTCACATATGTTTCTAGCCTGAATGAAAATGTCTAATGCATTAGAGCAGATAAGAAGCCACGCTGTTGCTGAAGTGCAGACGTAAAGCTTTTTTCAGCTAACACTGCTAAATCAGCTAGTAGCTATATATTTAAAGTGACTATGGCTTCTGAATTGTCTTCTGTAAATGGTAGTACCAGAAAAGCAAATCCACTACAGAGGCAATTGTTGGCAGTCCATATCTAGAAAAGAAACCTGCTAAAGTCCAGAGCAGACAAAGCTGAAAGTCCACCATAGGCATCTGTGGTTCCTGGGGTGCTTGGGGACTTTGAAACATACCCAAACTGCAAATCTCTTACAATATTGTCTCCTCTGAATTATACTTTATTTTCATTCCAAAGACTGTCTGTGTGTCTCTCTCACATCTTTAATGAAATACAAAACTTTGTGTTTATGTATCTCCACAAAATAAGTTCAGACTGTTTTCCTTCTCATCTGTTACTGACTAGGTAGGTTGAGTATTCTTTTGGTTCTTCTAAATGTAAATAATAATTTATATTTTTCCTTCCTGTATTCTTTCTTATTTTTCTTTTTTTAAGTTCCCAATGCACGTGTAAATCCCCAGGGATCAAGAGGATTTGATAAACAGGGCTAGCCACCTTCAGGGTTGCTGGTTATTTTGTCAGAGAATACAGCATCAGCTTCTTGGCACCATGTATTCCATCTATTTGTCTCCATTGTCAGTGTTTGAACTTTGTCTGTGGGATAGGTTAGGTGATCCAAGTGAAAACAAACTGTAACAACATAAAAGAAGAATAACAAAAAAATGTCCCTAAATAAGCCAAGTCTGAGCTACAAAGTCATCTTTCAGCTGCTCTCTAGAAATTTCCTTTATGGCTAAAAGTCAGTGGCATTTTGGTTATACAGTTTGTTATAAAAAATATTTGGAGATTAAATCATGCACTATTCCTTAAAACCATTAGAAGACAGTTCTGGGAATCCCAGAGATGGGAACAGCAAAAATGTAATTGATATATATGGAGTGTGTGCAATGGTCTGCACATCTTAAAGCTAACACAGTTATTCACATCACTTCAATATTAGATTTGTGTGTATTCCTTAGCTCTTGAGACAGACAAAACCGACCCAGTCATATTATTTAATAACAAATTGTGTACTACTAATACAAGAAACCTTGTTGATAAAACCCTGAGGCAACACTTTTCATTCTGTTCTCAGTAAAAATGAAAGTCAAAAGTACATGGGAGTTTGTTGAAATAAAAATGAAATGAGTAATGACCTGGAAAATAAGTAAAGGTCATGGAGGAGGTGAAACACACTACTGAAAATAAGCAGATTATTACCAGTATTGTTTAAACAGTACGTTAATTACTGAGTAATTAATTCAAGTTATTTTCCCTTATTATTAGGGGAGAGCTATATTCAGGAAGAGGTTTGTTTTACAATATTCTGTTTGAAAATCTTACTAATTTAGTAGTAGGCTAAATTGTATCCTCTGGCTGAGATACCATATGTTCTATCAAGAGGGAGGCCATAGTACGTAGTCCAGTTCTGTCCTGTTTCCAGAGTTTAGTTGCATATAAGCAAGCAATGTTCCTGAGCTTTTCAACAATACGTGTAATGTCTTTCCTGAACCTGTTGTTTCTTTGTAATTTTTTTTTTTTTACACATTGTACAGAAAATCTACACAAAAGAAGGAATTCAAAAGAGAAAAAATAAATTCACATTGACAGAAGAGCATTATGTACAGTTATTGTAAATACATTGGGAAAATAACTTCAGTATCAGCTCTTTCAAAAACTGTTGTTGATTTACAGATGCAGCAAAGAATTGCAATGATGAAAATAAAAATAATATTAAGTTAAAACCATAAACCAATTTCTTCTTTTTCTTTACTTCAAGTATTTTGTTGTACTCACAATTTGAAGTATCTGGCTATATTTATAATGTGTTCCATTTTGCTATGAAGTTCTTCCAAATACCAGTTAACTGCATGTTTTTTCACTCTGCCAAAAAGAACAACTGTATTTGGATCTTTATATATTTTTCCTGGGAAGTAATGTGCCTTGGGTGTTCCTCGTTTAAGAAGCTGTCTGTATAACTTGCAGCTGTGGCTTCACAGATTAGATTCAGCGATTGCTCCTTAAAAAGCAGAAGTCTTATCCTATGAAACTGTCCAAGAGTTAGTTACAACAGTCTATATTTCAACACATAAAAAAGTAACAAGTTTTTCAGAATTGTTGCGTACTTGTAACTTTCGTTTATTTGTAAAGCAGCTGCCCTGAATTGAAAGCAATTGTATATATGATCAAATAGGATTAGAAGTATAAACAGAAAAATCAAAAAGTCTGAATAATATTGTGGTGGGTTGACCTTGGCTGGATGCCAGCTGCCCACCAAGCCACTCTATCACTCCTCTTCTTCAAAAGGACAGGAGGAGAGAAAAATATGATGGAAGGCTCATGGGTTGAGATAGACAGAGAGAGATCACTCACCAATTATCATCACAGGCAAAATAGACTTGACTTGAGGAAATTAATTTAATTTATTGCCAATCAAATCAGAGTAGGGTAGTGAGAAATAAAACCAAATCTTAAAACAGCTTCCCCCCACCCCTCCCTTCTTCCCAGGCTCAACTTCACTTCCGATTTCTCTACCTCCCCCCCCTCAGTGGTTCAGGGGCACGGGGAATGGGGATTGTGATCAGTTCATCACACGTCTCTGCTGCTCCTTCCTCCTCATAATCTTCTGCTGCTCTTGTGCGAGGTTTCTCTCACAGGAGACAGTCCTCTATGAACTTCTCCAATGTGAGCCCTTTCCATCGTGTGCAGTCCTTCAGGAATGGACTGCTCCAGTATGGGTCACAGGATCACAAGTCCTGCCTGCAAACTTGCTCCAGCATGGGCTGCTCTCTCATGGGGTCACAGGTCCTGCCTGGAGCCTCCTCCAGCATGGGCTCTCCACAGGGTCACAGCCTCCCCAGGACACAGTTGGCCCTTTTGGCTGCCAGTGCACACTATTGACTCATACTCAACTTGCCTGAAGAATGACAAGTTAGAATTATATATATACATGTACAAAAATAGAATTTTATGTGTAGAAATATATAGGGAATTATGCATAAGTAGCCTGAAGAACTGTAAAGATGAAATGAATTTTGATTTACATGGCAAAAAGCTTTAATCTTTGCTTCACGAATTGCTGAGAATCTATCGACTGACTCTTTTATACAGAAATATTGTGATATACTATTGTGATCTTAAATGACTACCTTAGCTTGAAATTTGAAGTGGTTATCTTCAAGAACAATTCTCCACCAGATGCCATTTTAATACAATCTGCAGAGTATATCAGAGCAAAAAATATGGGTTTTTTTAGATTTAGCAAAGTTCTCTGTGTGTTAAAGTAACCACTACAAAACTGGAGCTGTCAGCTAAATTAGGGTAATACATACACATGTTTATATGAATATATTAAGTTAATAATAAAAAGACAGAATAAACTCTGTGAGTGGTTGCCTGTGTCTTTGTTGTGTTTTTCCCTAGAGGAAGGGGAACAAATTTAAAAGTCACAGTTTTTTTTTCACAATGCTGACACTAATTCAAGCTCCATTTGTGAGATCGCTACTTTTCTCCTCAACTACTAATTCAGGGTTTAGCTTGCAAGATTAAATTTCTCTTGGATCTTCAAACTTACATACATCACAATAAAGTACAACTCAATTTCAAAGCCTCCATTTAGAAGAAAATCCAATAGAAAATTGGTGTAGTAATATAATACAAAACTAACAAAACTCATTCAGAAGTCTTACATTTCTGTTGAGCTAGACACTTGAATTTTAATTTCCTATCCCTTTTTTTGCAAGTTGATGTATGAAGGATAGACGAAATTTTTTTGTTGCTTATATATCAAAGATTAATAGCCCACAAAGTATCATTAGCATTTCCGGAAGCGTGACAACAAGAGCATCTCAAACTGTTACATCCAACATAGACAATTCAGTGGGATTTATTCTTTCTGCACATGTGCGCTAAGGGCACTGACACTCTGGATAAGGACAGACACAGAAGATGATGATGGAAAACCAGCGCTGCATCTAACTGGTAGACCTGTATCACAGGTGGCATTTTGAACTGCCTTAATCATGCACTGATATGGGGAAAAGACCTAATTAATGCATGGCAAGGTACAGAAATGGTAAAATTGTTTAGCCAACAGATTGCGTGAACACTAAAAATACTATATTTAAAAGTAATTCTGTTACAAGATGAGAATAAAATGCATTACCTTAAAAATAGTTTTGTTGCAAATACTCCCTTTCTCTCAAAAAGAGAGAATTTGTATTCTGACTACAGTTACCTCTTATATTTGATCTGACAATTCTTTACCACAATAAGCTCAACCATCTAAGCCTGAGAGTTTTTAAATGAAAGAATGGATTTTGTTCCATTTAAAAACTTAATTTAATAATTAAAAATTTCAAGACTTTTGAAAAAATGTCAATTTGGCAGATTTGTCAAAACTTAACCATTCATACCAACAATTAGTTTCAGTGAATTAACATCACTGAAGAAGAAGCAAGTCGTATAAAAATTTCCCACCCAACACTTTCTCAGAGCACAACAAGCAGGCTATATTTGCTATTGTGTACAGTTAGGGCTAAGTGTAACAGCAACTAATCTCTAATACTCTAACTTAATGTCATCTAAAAAAAATAATACTACAAATAAGTTCTAAAAAGCGTACACTGGCACATGGTGGTTGCTCCTTAATTAAACAAACAGCACTAACTCTACAGGTACATCTCCAAATTATTATTGTAGTCAATTATTTTGTCCTTGCTGCTTATACCAGTCTACCCTATGTAAAAAGCATTATTAATGTGTTCCAAGTAACTACCTATTTCTTTGCATCTTATGGAGCAAAAATGGTGGTTTGTTTTTTATTTCTCCCTTCCCCCAACTTAAATACAGGGGGGAAGGGAGGGGGTAAGACAAGAATGAAAATAAACTATAAAGTTGTCCTCAAATAATTTAATGAAAATACTCTTTGATGACTGAAAGTCTTGGCTTATTTTGCAACTTCCAATTATGGCAAGATGGGAAAAGAAAGTTCATCTTCTCAAACTGGTGAAATTGCTGGCATAGGGTACAGAGCAGTGCTAACACCAGGAACATGGAATTCTTTCTATTAAACCTCAGTTGTCATAGATATTCTTGCTCCTTTTCTACTTTTCCAGCATGATGGAAATGAGAATGGTTCATATCGAGTCAGTCCATGCTACTTTCTCTGCAGATTTCTCATACAACAGTACAGACAGGAACAACACATGACTCTTCAAATCCTATCCATTTCTATATGTTCTTACTAGAAGATCTACATAGTAAGATCTAGTGAAATAAATGGGTGAGGAGAAGGATCTTCTTTGATTTTGAGATGGGGAAGGTTGTTTCTTTTCCAGTAAAACAAGTTATGCAAAATAAAATTTCGGATGTCCCTAACTGAAAACACTGATGCAGATTTAGAATTAATCAGCCTGCCCTCCTTGTAATGGGTTTCACTGTTAGATGCCAACTAAGCAAAGGATTTGGACTTATTCCATCAACAGTGTGTAAGTGTCTACACTGGCACTCAATTCATGTCTTTGTCTTGAGATCATTCTGTTCTACGTAAGTACTAAATTTCCATCTATTTTGATTGAAATTAACTGCATACCTCAGTGCTTTGGGGAATCAGTGGTCATAAGAAGCTTTTTTTTTCCTTAGTATGATTTTTTAATGAATAGCATCAGTAATTTTATGTCCATAAATTTGGAGGTGTGCAAAACCAGTGATTTTTTAAAAGCTTTTTAAAATACTCTGAAATAGCGTTTATAATTGGAATTCAGTGTGAGACAAAATTAATCTAAGTGCTTTGAACTGTTAGTGTAATGTGCATTATATAGAAGCTTTAGCTACTCAGCTACTGTCTGTGATGTAATTCCTTGCATGAAATTTTGCTTCTTAATCTCCACAACTTAATCTCATAGGTTTGTTTCAAATACAGTGTTCATGAGGGTTACACCTGTCTGAAATATTAAATCCCTTATTTATAAATGCTGGAAGAGCAACGTAATAATTTTCTAAAACTTCAAGGCATCCATTTTTTAGCTTTACCACTGTGAATAAAACAAATCACAAATGGCCACAACCCTGTATCCACAGAAACACTGAATCAGAGCTGTGAAGTGACCATCAAATAAACTGCCAGCTGCAGCCAAAGAGATCAGAGACAGTGCAGGTGCATATAACTGTAGGGATGCAACTGTGTAGCACACAGTTACCAGCAATTATACTCTTAGAGCTGCACGAGCATTTGGCAGGCCCTTGATGCATCTTTTATGGATTGCTTTGAGCAGCTCAGGCCTCAGCTCAATAAGAATCTGTAAGAAAGGTGGAGGTCAGTGCATCTGTGTACATATAGGATATTGTTTTCTGAATGTATTTTTAAAATGCTAAAGGAACTCAAGAAAAGATTTAGAGAAATTAGAAAGCATATACTAAAATAATTTGTAAGGGTCTTGGAGTGTTCTTTTAAATTCAGTTCACAGTTAATTCAAAAGAAAACTTCATCGTGGTGTCTGCTCTGAAGGAGCCACGTGGTAGTGGATATGGGAACAAGCAGAGTAGGTGGTAGCTACACAAGTCTGCTTTGCTTTAAAAAAAAAAAAAAAAATACTTGCAGAACCATGCCCTAAAAAATGCCATACGCAGCTGAGCTCCCTGTTTACATACTCACTAGTCTGTGAAACAGGAGGGGACACTTAGTTATCCACCTCATAGATATCTGTTGCTTTGAAATATGCAGCCCAAAATGTTATTGCTAATTCTGTTTTCTGTGGAGGCAATAAAAGTCAAGTATCCTGCATTCAAACTGCTTCTCTAAGTAACAATATCTAAATATTTTAGCTGAGTGCCTGACAAATATTTCTAAAGTGATATGATGTACATGTACATTCTTTCTTATAAATATGCAAAGAATCATAAATAGCTTTTTCCCATACTACAAGAATGTGAATTATTCAAAAACATTCTTATTCTATTGATAACAAAAAGTAATACCTTGAAAATTTTAGTCAACTGAAAACTCCCCTACTTTACTTCCCAAAACACAGCTTAGATCAGTGTTTTCACATTGTGCTTCCAGTTCAGTTTTCTCTCTCTCTTTTTTTTTTTTTTTTAACCTGACATTAAACTTAACATCTAAAAATAAGACATTTATTTAAACAGACAGGGAATTGTTTGACAGTTTTATAAAGTTATCTGGAAAACAAGGAAGTGGGATTTTTTTTTTGTTTTTTCTTTTTTTTTTTTTTTTTAAACTAAAGCTAGAGAATTCCAGGTCAGTTTTCTACACCCCCAGGAATCAACAGAAAAAAAAACAAAATTATTTTACTGTAAGAAAAATCAGCTGAATTATCTCATTAAGATAAATCCATTATTGAGTGTGTGTTCTTCTAAGTAAGCATTTCAGTGGAAAGGAGGCACTAGTTTCTGCTCATATTAGCAACTCCAGGTAAGCTTCAAATCAGAGTGGATCTTATTGTCATTGACTAGTTATAGAGAAGCAAAATCTATGTGTACCCTTCTAGATAGAAGATTTATAGTAGATTTGTTTCTCTAATCTCTATTTTCACCTTGATACAACAGCACACATCTCTTCACAGTGTAGAGACAGTTTAAGGTTACAATTTAACATATGTTTTATGTTGGGAATGATTGTCCAGGCACAAAAAGAGGCAATTCAGTTTCCCTCCTACCTTCACATAGCTTCAGCCATTTATCTGGAGTATTTAACTGTAGTTCTATGGTCAAGCAGTGAATTTACATTGATCTAGATACAACCAGAAATATATACATACATATGTATAATCACTGCGTGTGTGTACATTTACAAATATACATATATTTAAAAGTCTACTTTAATCCAAGTCATCCCACAGCTTTGTTTGTGGCCCAGACAGCACAATGTCCTTCGTAGCACAGAAGTGGAAATGAGCAGCAAGAACCTCAGAGGAGGGCAGTGAAATTGTTGGCTTAAATAATTTTAATTTGTAGACAAAACTATAGGAAACGCAGTTGAAAAAAGACTGTAAAATGTGAATTATCAGGCAGCAATTTAACTTCTACTCTGACTGATAATCTAAGGGCTCAGTGATCATATTAACAAATGCAAAACAGAAAAAGATGTCTGATGTTCCAAATAAATAGTAAACTTACATTTATCATAATTATTTTGAATTTAATTTAAACTGACATTAATAAAAGTAGTTTTTTTAGTGAATGGATTAAATTGATTGTTCCTAGTCAGAAGTACCTATAAGATTTTCAGACTGGTAGATTTTACCTCACTTCTACATAGAGATTGAATATAAGAAGGAAAAAAAAAGGTTTTCCTACTTCTTTTAAACTGTGAATGACCTAGTAATCTATTTTAATTAACTGAATAAATTGAAATCAAGACAATACTCTCTTTACGTATGCAGCAGAGGCTACTGTTTCTCAAAGCTCCTTTAGCACTTATAGTGAATGTGCTTAGTTAGTGACTTTCACTGACAGGTTTGTTTGACATCAAAATTTCAGAAATATATGTTGAAAAAGAAAAGATAATTGATTTTGATCCATTTTTGTTAGAACTATAGCTGGTTAATAACTTCTTTCTAGCCTCTTATAATATAAATTATCACAGCATCATGAACAAAAAGAGGTTTCTTTTTGTGGTATGATTGTAAACATAAGGCCAAAACAATGTGTTACTTTTGTGTACCTTCTGAGTAGTGAAAATTACTCTGATTTGCATTTTGGACCTTCTTGGACTCCTCATGCTATTTTTAGTGCTGCTTAAGTGAGGCATTAATTTGTTCCTGAGAAATTCAATAAGAACTGCATTTGCTTTCATCAGTTTTACATTCAGTCCACAGTCTCCAGACTGTCTTGATTTCAGAATACCATTTAGGCATGTGCTTAAGTGTTAGTAAGAGTCAGACAGACCCAGAGTTTTGTTTAAATGTAATAATGCATTGACATACTCTTCAAAAATCAGGCGAAAAAATAGAAACACCTGAAGACTCATCATTTCCATTTGTTTGATTTTTGACTTCTGCAGGACTGACTTCCTGCAGACTTTGGTAAATTTGCAGGTTTGGGAACACTGTTGGGAGCAGGGACCTTCCCACGTTATGGAAAGTACTGGTGCCCTGGTTTGTAACATTACAGTGTGAGTAAAAAAAAACAAGGGGAGAGGTATGTCTGGGAGAGACAAGTACTACGTCATTCAATTTCCTTTTGTTTTGCTTTGTTTACTTATTTGATAGTCTTGTTTGTCCTTGATATGTTAGAGAAAAATAATGGCAGTGTCAGCTTTCCCTGTGCTGCTGCTGTTAATGAACATTTCCACAAGAAACGCCAGGGACTTGACAGCTTCGCCTGATGTCTTTCCCTGCAGGTCCACAGAGAGAACTGGCTTTGGAAACCATTTCAGAGATGATTAAAAGCCATTTTGACTCTCTCCAGGAAGTAAATGAGGAAAAGCTGGTGACTCCTGGGAAGAAAGCATGAAGTAATAACGGGAAGGTCAGCCCTGACAGGAAGAACATGCTTATTATCAGACATTTTCAAAGAGAAATTAAAAAAAAAAAAAAATCAAGTGGATGAATGAGTTAAAATACCTGGATTTCAGCAATCTCACCAGTCAGCTTTAAAGATGGAGACTCGCCTGATGCTCCAGTGAAACAGCTGTAAACAGCAGTGGGTGTACAAAATTAATACTAAACACTAAACTGCAAGCTAGGTTACTGTGGAGAATTTGGAGCAACTGTGTGGGTGCGTACAGGTGCTGTTCATTGAGCAGAGGGTTGTTCCAGATGCTATATCAGTTATCGATGCCTTCTGCACCACAGCAAGATTTCAACCCATTTTCTATCATCTTCTGCACTCTGAGCTTACCCAGTAAATCATTTGAGATTTACCTGACTGTAGGTGGTAGGACTGGGAGGACTTGGGAGGACTTTGCCAGTACTGGTACCAGAGGCTGTGTTGAAGGACTCAGATCATGCCTCATGCCTGGGTTCACCTGACAAGGTGGTGCGGGCGGGGGCGGTGGGTGCCGGGCGGCCCCTGTGTGTGAGGTCCGGGGCTGCCCCGTGCCGGACGTAGAAACCTCCTTTGCGCAGGACTCAGGGCCAAACAGAAGTAAAGGGGAAACCTGTCATACTTTAATAAACTGTTTTGAATAAATGCACAGGGAATATTCACACTGGATAAGAAGAAGAAACTTTCCTTGGCAGGAAAAGGTAAACCACTTTGAGAATACCATTTCTGAACTAGATTTTAGTGTGCTTCTTGTCTCCTCCTTACGTTGGCATAAAGGATGATGTCTTAACAACAGAATATGAGCAGAAGGGGAACTGATGCCCCTGGTTCAAAAGGCTGTGAGAGATATGTGTATTGTGAGGGTCAGAGCTGACAGACCTGCAGGCTCCCAGGTGCTTCCGGCTGCCAAACAACGGCATGGCATTGAGGACTGAGAAGACACTGGCTTTGCTCTCAATGGCACAGCTAAGGACTGACTTAGGTAAAATAAATGAAATAGAAGAGAAATGAAATGAGATGAAAATAAGATAAATAGAATAAATCTTTCTGCACTATCATGTCCATTTTGCAGAGGTGTTCAAAAAGAAGGAAAGAACAACAGTGTGTTTTTAAGCATTGCACGTCCTTTGTTTTTCACAAATTTTGCACAGGACTCCAAAATGTATTGTGAATGAGGGATTATAAAAAAATAAAACATACTGCAGCAATTGTTTTTCTTCTCTAGCAATTACATCTGCTAGTACAGAAAACTGTGACTAAAACCAGTATTTAAAATTAGAATGTAATTTCTAGCATTAAAAAGAAATCCCTATTGTTTGAAATCAGAACACAAAAGGAAAACACTGCAGAGAGGCAGTCACCTGTTATCTAAAAAATAATAAAACAGCAAAAAACCAGAACAGCTTAGTCTTCTTCAAAGAGCATAGCAAGACAAATTTTAAAATAAGATAGAAGTTGGAGTACATCTACAACATAAGCAGTTCCTGTCTGAAATAATCATTAAAGGCAAATTAATAATTTTCATCACTAATCTGTCTTTATGAAGCATAACTGTTTTCTATTAGGGCATGTTGGCACTTGTTAACAGAAAACCTCTTACCTAAAATAGTCACTGGAAGGAAATTTCAAATAAAGTTTTTGAACAAGTTTATTTACTTGCCTCAGCTCAGTCATATAATTCTGCTGCTTTGTACAACATAACAGTCTGGCACTGTATCAACAAGAACCAGCTTCACCATGCACACCTTAATGGTACATGGCACCTTTGGTAAACTAATCCAGAAGCCAGCTGCCTCCTGGAACAGCTATTATATATGTGTGTGTGTATAAATATATATATCTCCCTTCTTTAATACTGCCAGATACTTACCTTGGGCCTGACCCTGAAAAAAAGCAATGCAGCGTTTGCAAGACCTCGGCCTTTTCATTCCCATTATCCCTTGGTATCCTATTTCGGTCTAATATGCAGTTTTGATAGTTGCTGTACTTGTTATTCCACACAGAGATATCTTTTTAGACTACAAACATTTTTTTAGACTCCAAAGATACAATTACTAGTTTCCTCTTTCCTATTTCTTGGCCTTGAAATAGTTTTATTGCACTAGGATCGCTGCACTTTAAGGGTCTCTTAAAAGGCAGTTCTTGGTTCTACATTCTTCCTTCTGTGTTGGAGGAGGCAAAGGGGGACAGCAGGCCGAACAAGTGTCACTCATGTCTCAAACTTCTCATATTTCCATTTCTTCTTGCCTCTCCTCCTGAGTGAGAAGCTTCCTCAAATGAATTCTGAAAATACTATTTTTAAAGGTGTCCTGATCATTTACCTTCACCAAGCTATATTCAAACCATTAAACTGTGAACTAGATCCCTTTTTTTCCTGTGCAAAGCTATATTAATTTTGCAAGTACTACAGGAGCTTGGAGGACAAATGTCCAGTTTTTCATCTTTAATATTTATTATGTCTTACCATAATCTAAATCATAACCACTGTAGGACACAAACTGTGCTTTAACTGTCTGTCTGTTTAACAATTATCCTACTATATTCCCTATTCTTGCTTGCTATCAGGAATACTAGATACAGATGAGAACACAATGGCAAACATTTTTTGCTTGGCAAAGTTAATATCCACCACCAGTGAGTGAGAACAAATAATTTAATTATAATCTGCATTACCTTGGCATTACAATTGAACATTTGATAAGCAACACAGTGGAAAGAGTCTGTACAAATATACATTTTTCCTTTCAAACTATTGCTTTTTAGCTCTGTTCCATGGAAGGCCAAGAAGATAAACCACCAGGGCTGAGAACAAAATGCAGGCTAAACAAAACTGATCAATAATGGGAGGTAAGATGTGACTCATTTCAAATATCTTAAAATGTCTAATAAAAAGCTGCTATTACAGCTAACACTTTAGGGTGTTTCTTCTTCATCAGTGTTCACAACCAAAATGAGGGCATGGTGCCATATGGGCAGTAAATAATAGGTAAGCATGGGAACTGAGCATATTTTTATTCTGTGGTTAGATTAATTTAGGTATCTGGACTCCACACAAAGGCTGGAAACAATGTCTAGTGACCCAAACAAACTTGCCACCAGAAGGGATACTGTGGGGTAAGACACAGCAGATTACATCTTTCCCAAGGAATGGGTTAAGAAATCCCTCATTAGAAAGACAGTGGGAACTTTGGTTTGAAGGCTTGCAATACATGTTACTGTTGTTCTGCTAAGGCAATGTCGACATTATAGGTGGCAAAGAATAATGAGTAAACAACTGGAAAAAAATAATTTTTATCCATCAGTTTACATTTCCCTAATCACATGTAAAGGAAAATAAGGCACCCTTCAGTTACATGTATAAGCAAAAAAAAAAAACCTGCTTCAAATGCATCCTTTACCAGAAGTAGCATTACATGAGAATTCAAGCCTTCAAAGAAAGAAAGAGGACAGAAAGACAAAAAAAAAAAAAAATCTAATATGAATGGGTGATGAAATAAAAAGAAAAAAAAAGTGCAAAGGATAAATCCATATCAATACCATAGCTATATTTCTCTTCACTTAAAAGTTGATGTCATCTACACTGCAACTATTCATTCTGAAATATAAATGAGTTCAAAAAAATTCCACCAGTTTTGGTACAGAATTGTTCATTTGCTGCAGTGAAATGCCGCAGAATGTGAAAGCCATTTCCAGAGAGTCTTGACCTTAATTGAAACCTTTAGAATGATTTAGCAAGGCATAACGATTATGCCTCGGATGCTAATATCAAAGAAGTGCATCTAAAAGATTGTTTAGTACATAGTATCTCCGCTAAGGCTAAGTCTTTGATAGTTCCAACTTATTGATATTTAGCCCTTCATATCAAGATGGAAAAAGCTGGTTAGATTGTTTTGTACTAGTTTCATTTTTGCTTTGCTTTTTTTCGTTTGGGTTGCTGTTCTTGAATTTTATGCTCTGTACATTTCTGGTTCAGCTCCTCACTCCGATGACTGTTGTGAGAGTATAAAATGTATGAACTTCCCATGAAATGAAAGCTTGTTGCCAGCTATACAATATTTTGCCATCGTTTCTGCTTAGTCATTTTACTGTTTTCAGCCTCACTGGGTGTTTACCCCGTGCAAATTAAGGACTAGGATGACCATTTGGCACAATCCTGTATGAGCAGAATCTCCTGTTAAAGACAGAGGACCACATTTTCTTTGTATTGATAAGCAGAAATACATAGGTGTTTTGCCAACAGTTTAAAGAAAAAAGACCACAATATTTTAGAATATATTGTTTATTAGAGAATTACTGCGATGCATCAGGCAGATAGACTTGTAGGCCCTATTTCCCTACTATTCTGAATACATATGTACTTTATTAAAAAAAGAAAAAAAAAAAGAAAAAGGAAAGCTTCCTATTTTAAAAGAATTTGCAGTTTGAAGACTGGAGTGTGGGGGTGTTATTTGGTTATTTCTTTTGTATAAGCCTGGCTGTCCTCTGAGATAGAACTTGTGGATTGAAGGACATTCATTCTTTATAATAAAAATAAAGATGAAATGAAAGTGAGGGGTCAAAGGCCACAAAATATTGCTGAGTGGCAGTTAGGGTCTTGAGGTTATTAGTAGGGGGCTTTTGAAGCTGTCACCAGTATCAGCCTCCTGCTGCCAAGATACTTCAAAGGACATTGGTCCTTTCCCCTGCAGTCCTGCCTTGTATTCACAAGTATGGAAGAAAGAACTGAACAGCCCTGTACTGAACTTTACGTTCATCATGTGGAGTTGTCAAGTAGTTCATAGTTCCTAACATTGCAATCTGGCAGGCAAAATCCAGACAAGTAAATAAGGTAACACAGCAAGAAAAAAAATCCTTCAGTTCTAAAATTGTTGCGGACAGGGCGACTGAGGGGATTACTATTTTTCTGGTTAAAGAAACAAAATCCTTCCCTCTTTGCTTGGCATTTCATTGGATACATTGTTACTAAAGTTTGTGTGTGTTGAAGGTATGGTATTTCATAGTTTTTGAAAGTTTGAGGCTTTTTACAATATATGTTAGAAACAAAGGTATTTTGGGACTGTTAATCTAAACTCTCAACAAATGCAGATTTCTTGTATATTCTCAGTTGCCATCTGTGTTTGTGCTGACAGTACACACAGGCACCTCATTGTTTTTCTGGACCAGCTCGTGAGACCTTACATAGCAGGTCACACAAGGAGAGAGGGGACCATTGGCCACGTGGCAGTGGCAATGCTGTGGCTCATCCCTGCAGTAGGAAAATCTAACTTCTTGCTGGGTTCCTCCAAGCCTGCAAACTGGGACACAAACCTTTCTACTGCTCTGTGATCCCACAGAGGCAGATGTAGCAGGGCAGCAGATGCGCAGGACAGGCGATGCAACTGTCTTTGGCATAGCTGATCACAGTTACCATAGTGTATAATCCTCCTTTTCTGTGCAGAGGCAGTGACTGAGCAAGGAGCATCCCAAGGATATTATGCAAGAGTGACCCAGTCAGAGTCCTCCTGGTTCTGCCAGTTTTGTGCATCTGGCCAGGTAATTTGGAGAGCTTGCTGCTGTCTGTACCTCTGGCTTTCTAAAATAAGAATGACAGGAGCCTTCTCTGCTCTCTGCCTTGAGACACATGAATAAAAGCTTAAAGCTGCACTATTGGTTCATGAGTAATTAAAACTTTGATTCCCATGATTGCACATTTCCAAGCAGTAGTTTTCGTGCCTTAACTACGTTAGGGTGAAATCCCACACCTTTCTGAGCCAATTTAGGAGACTGCAAATGTGCAGCACCCAGTTTACTTGCCCGTTTTCAGGAAGAGCCCTCCTGAGTAGGTGCAGTTCCTCGAGACTTACACCAGCTCACAGGACAAAAAAAGCACCCACAGTCTCGGTGGCTGCTGGGGAATGTGACGTTCACTCCCTCATTTTCACCAATGAAATCATGACTGCAAAGCCCACGGTACAGGCCCAAATTCCTCCTGCTTGATTTTAAGGACTTGAGATGTCTAAAATTCTGTCTTTAAGTCAGAAAAGAGAGGCAGGCACTTCCAAAGACTGATTTCAGTTCACTTAAGGTATGTATGAAGAGGCTTATCCTGCTCCTCTTGGTAGGCTGAACCAAGATACAAAGCCTGGGAGTATTCTGCATTCTTCTTATGAATAGGTAGCCTGAAAACCCTTATATATTTCTATAGATAAAGCAGCTATATTAGATTGCTACAGGAAGTATTTACTAATACACTAGTAAAGTGACTCTAAACTGCTTTAACACTATAATATTTTTATATGTATACAAGAAATCTTTTTTCTAAAATATGGGCATAAATCATTCAGAAAGCTATGCAAAACAGAATAAATTATGCAAATAGCATTCTTTGAATTTTTGAATTAAGTGTTATGCTTTGAAGTACGCGGCACACACACTGAATGCTTTATGACAGGAAGAGACTTTATATTTAGATTATATTCCAACAATGACCATTTGTGTTGCTCTTTTCTGACCATCAGAAAATGACTTACTGAACTTCAGTACCCCATTACCTCTGTTCTGTTTTGAAAATCCAGTCACATGGGATCAACTCAGAAATCTCATAATTAGGACTTGACATTAGTTTGACAGTTGGAGCGTGCAGTGGGAGCATAGCCTAGTTGATCTGACATTCTGATATGTAAAAATGCAAAGCACCTGAGAAACCACATGAAAGAAACTCCACTACCTTAAACTGCGTATATTAGAAGACTTTGAAGGTCCCAACATAAGCTGATTTGAAATCTCTCCTTGTCTGTGACGAAAAAGTAGTATTGCCACGCTTTTTGGTAGAAAGGTGAAAGTTTCTCATAAGGTCTCTGTGTTATTCCAGGGTTACCTCTCTCAGATGGCAGCATATCATTTAAACTAAGGTCACAGTTAATTTGCACAATCTTCTGTCTTAAGAAAAAGGAGGAAGGGAAGTAATATTTGCTTTGCTTACTGTATTAAATTAGTAAATTCTTATTACTTGAATATACAAAATGGAGCAACTTAATGCACTCCTTGAGGCCACAAACACTCTGACATAAGTTCTTAAAAAAAATCAGATCAGAGTTTTGACTCATTAGGTTGATTTTACTTTACTATGCAGTTCTTCTTAAGAGAAAACAGTGTTTCATCTTTATACAAACTAAGAATTTCCGATTGTATCAAATAGAGAAGCAACACCAGTCAACATAGGGTTAGTTCTGAGAGTCAGAGGAAACTCACAGCCATAGGTGGGGTGATGCTTGAACCACGCTGCCAAAAGTCCTGATTTCAAAGACACCCTCACCATGTAAAGGAATTACAGGAAGCTGAATTTCTTTCAGAATTACAGGGTTATTCCTCTGATGACAAATTAGGTCATTTAATACATCATCCACAAAATGCCTGATGAGATTGTGACATGCCATCTTCTAAGGGCCTATCTACACTTTTAAATTCCAAAAGAAAAGTATACTTCACATTCTATATGAAAGGAATATTTTTAAAAATCACTCCTACAGTCAAATTGCTTGAGAGCAGTCACAGAGTGCTATGTCAAGGTATGGGCTTTCAATTTCCTTGGGTATTTAAGAGAGTGCCATATCGGTGAAAATTTAAATGGAAGTAGAATACTTATTGGGCAAATGGGAAGTACCTTTCATGGAGCCAGATGTTAAATGGCCACTTTAACACAGACAACTTTCCCCCTTTTACTGAGAAAAAGATACTGACAAGGATTTCTACAGTGAATAAATCAGTGACCTGGCTGTTAGAGAGTAGGAAGTCACTGCAGAGAAAAAGAAAGATGAGGGAAAAAAATAAAAAAAACCTATGGTTCTTGCCTCCATCTCTACCCCTGACATCCCATCCCCCCATCCTGTGTAGTGTCCCACCCTCTCCCCCAAACTGCCAGGAGGTCCTTTTTGAAGCACCTGAGATATCATACTTTCATTCTGCAGGTATTTATTAAAGACCATTCCTTAAAGTCAGAACCACCAGTACACCTCAAGCATATCATTAACCCAGCATGACTCATTTTTTTCTTGTGTTCTCAATTAAAAGATCAGTAATAAGGTGTACCCATGGACTCCTTTTCTGTATGCTCTTTATAAAGAGTGGCTGTCAAATTATACCTCAAAAATACGCATATCAATTTACAGAGTGTTTTTTTCTGGAATGCAAGCTAAACATTTTCCAATGGAAGGAGAGATGGAGAGAAAGAGAAAGTATTTGAAGTCTGAAACACTGTTCTTCCTTCCTTTCCAACCATTGCTTAGCAGGTCTCCCTATGCCCATAAGTGTGCTATCTGGGTCAGCATCCAGATAGGATTCAGTATTTTCACTTGCTAAATCAAGGAAATAGACACATGAGAAATGTGCTTTACTTGGTGTACTTGGTGTCATTTAGAGAAGTCCGTCCTTCTGAAAAAAAAAAATAAAAATATCATTTTCCTGCCATATGTGAACATAGCTCCTATAGACATGATTTCTTGCTCTGCACAATTGGTCCCCCAGAGCAGATATTTAACACTGCAGTCTATACGGTAACCTATTCTGAGCTGGTCTCTGCATGTAGCAACTGGTATTTCCTCTCTTTTGTATTCTACAGCTGTTTTTATTTCTATTGGTATTGCTTTTCCAGGACCAGGCTGTTTAATACTGCTACTTTAATTCTGAAATGGGTATTGCAAGACTTAAAGGAAGCTTTTTACTGTACACTAGAGGAAACTTTCATATTTGATTCCAGGTAGTATTGCAACAGCACAAAATGCCAACAAGATAAGATGAAGAATTGAGCTCCTTGAAAACAGGCAGGATATTTTCTTTATCTGATACTGGTCTGTATATTAACTCAACAGAAGGCTAGCAAAATCAGCTTGATCTATGGCATTCTGCTTAATATTTGCCATTTCATAAATTTGTGCAAAGAATTCAGAATAAAGTTGAAATACTTCCTCTGCTGTGTGGCTTTGTGACCCATGAATAGAAAGGCTAATAAGAACCTCTATTAAGATCTTGATAATTACTTTTTGTAATAGCATTGACTTATCTCTAAAGCTTGCATTTAGTCCATGTAGGAAAAGAACATGTTGAAATCAGATAAATTTTAGATCAGTAATTTTTTGGAGAATTTGATCTTTGTAAATCTCTGTAAAACTATTCTGAAAGCTGGTGTGGAGCCTAGCTGTAAATGCGATGTTTTCCACTACAATCTTCTCAGCTACAACCACAAAACTAAATAAATTTAAATATCAATGAAATAATGTGTTTATAAAACATTGTTCTCTTGAAGGAGAAAACGTGAAGAAGTAACAGAAAAGGTATTACGAACTTGTCTTGCTAGCTATTGGGAAGTACCACTGTTGATCTCCTGCTATGAATGCATTGTATGCTTTGAGAGGCAGAAAATGACACCCAAAATGAGGCAAGGAGAATGCATAATAATCACATTAATAAAGGCTGCTGACAGGATACTTCTGCACAAGGTATTTAGAGAGGTAACATGTTGGCTAACGTAAGCTCCTCTCTACTGCAATAGAGCTGCCACCAAAATGAACAGGTCCCTATAACAGGTATCTATAAATAGAGATTTTTTGCTCCCCAGAATGGGGTGTGGGGGGAAGGGCAGATAACCTGAAATCTTTTGAGATGATCGGGGGGACACTAATTTTTTGGCAATATGTGCAACGGAAGTGGTCTACAGCAATGATAACTAATGTTTTCGAAGATGACGGAATTCCTTCTTTCATCATGATCTGAGTAGCCAGGTATAAATTCAGAGGTTTATATTTTCTTTGGTCCAAACTCACAAGCTCTGGAATGTGTAACTTTGTTTATTTATAACATTGCCACCCTTGCTGTCTGCCCTTCCTCTCCATCAGAAATTTGCCAGTGTTGGTGGAGTCAAATCGTGCTGTCTATTCAGCTGCTGCAGCTTGCAGTCAATACATTCACCCGAACCATGCTCTTTGTCAGTTTTAGTTAATACTGTGCACAGTGAACTATAACAGGAGTAAATGTGTTGCAGTAGAAGCAAATGTGAGCCTTAAAACTCATTCCTCAGCAGTTTCTGCTGTTTTACTGTTGTGTGAGCTGAGGCATTAGCACGTTTGATTTTACTGCTACAACTCGGGTGCACAGTGGTGGGTCAGGGAAACATCATAAAGTGTGCAACATTGCAAAGCACCTTGGCTAAATCCCTCTAATGAGATGACGCTGGAGGTCCAACTGTCTTATGGACAAGCTGTATGTGTTCATAACTGTGTTTCAAACTGTTCCTCATTTTTAAACCCTTTGTTCCTTTTCTTCCTCCAGTTATTGTCATTTAAAATCTAACAACCAGAAAAAGTCATTTATTTCTTATCTCAGTTATTTTGGGGATAAAGGAAAGATACGCTCTTCTTTCTAACTAGTATTCCTGTTAGTCTTCATTAATTTATCCCTGTTCCTTTCTGCTACAGCAATTCATTAGTACGAAGATTTTAGAATCAGATCTTTTATTTATTGTTGATGATAAATGAGCTAAAACTGAATTCAGCATGATCTGCTGATATTCATGTTAACTCAAAAATATTTACAGTGCTAAAATGTATTTATGTGAAGTGAATGAATTAGTATACAAACATCATATATAATCTCCCATAAAGTGTCTTAAAAAAAAAAAGAGATCTACTTTTCTAGCTACAAAGCAGTTACATTTTAACAGCCTAAACTGTGACTGTTCTAGTTGCTGGATTTATTTATTGATGTGTTTTTCTCATTTTGTCAATTTGTCTTCTTTTTTAGTTCTACTACTCAATAACTGTAATTAAAAGTCCCTCATGATATTTGATTGCTTATATTTTCTGTGTATTTTATTACTGATTTTAAAAAAGCTGTTAGCTGTTTCAATTCACTGTCTGAACTTAACTAATAAAACTCTTGAAGTGTCTCCTTCCTTCCCTTTCCCTTTTTCTCATTCCATGTAGAAAATTCATTCCTGTCCCCCTCAATCCTTTCAGTTGGATATTGTCACAGTGATCATATTATTCTCTATCTCCTTGACTACCACATTTTCTGTATTTTCTGGCTTGGCTCTTTTTGCCTTCTACAAATCTTGTGCCAAAATAATTGAAATGGCTCAGAACTTTCCCATTTTTCTCTGTGTTGCCATATAATCCAGGAATGATACACTTTTGAAAGCCTTCTCAAGACACAGAATTTGCTTTGTCACCTAAACACAGAGAGGCATGTTTGTGAATTAAAAAAACATGAAGGCAATTTCTGCTGTATTACAGCATTGTAAATTACTTCATTGAAATCCTAACCAAATCTAAGGTAATATTTTTCTCAAATCTACCAAGTCATCCTTTATAAAGGACACGGAAGGGGTAAGAAGGAAAGAGTAGGAATACATGGCATGCATAGTTACAGACTACTTTTCTAGTCTGCTGATATTTCAACCCATTTCTGAAACAACAGCCAGATCTTCATTTGGATTTGTCATTCTTGCTTTGACAGGCAACAATTTTTGGCCTGCTGTCACAATGAAATAACAAAGCACACCACTGGATGTTCGGCTAAGCCTCAACTTAGCCAAAAATAGAAGTTTAGAGATAGCAACAGTACATTAAAGAATGAAACTACAGGTGACTGATCACACATAAAAGCCAATTAATTAAAAACTAATTGCACATAACATTTGCTTTTTGTTATACATTTTCCATGTGGTTCAATGGCTTTCTTGGATCAAGCCATAACTAGTTTTTGATTATCTTACATTTCTCTCCCAGGAAAAATGAGAAAAATCTTTTTGAAAGACTTGCAACTCTTTAACATGTTAGTATTTTATATGCGTAATTGTAAGAATGGTTTTATTTCGTATTATTTCCTCCAATAATCTAAATAACAGTAGAACTCCAGAACTTTTGTAGCAGTACAGTACATTGCATGCTAAGACAAACGGCATGATAAATTAAGTAGTTGAATCTTATAATGAAGAAACTCAATTTCTGCAGTCTGATAAATCAAAGTAAATTCAAAGTCAATAGAATGATCCGAAATTTATGCCAGAATAAAGCAGAATCTGATTTTCTTCTTTTTCTGAAATACTGGCTGAAGCATAGGGCATTTCCTGGAATTTAATGACTGACTGGATTTAATGGCCCTTGACTGCAGTTCATACCTTCAGCTTCTCTCACTGGTTATTAATCCCCAAGAAATTGTCTGCGCTTCAGTCATGATTGTTTATGTAATGAAGTTCTTTGAACAGTTTGAGTAGATTTTAAACATAAGAGATGATGTCAGTCAGAAGTATTTGAGGCTATAAAGCTTCTTTCTTCACTTACGAATATGTTCAGTGGAAGAGCTTGAAGTTTTATTTGCCCGGGGTGGCACCAAAAATGCTACAGAAGGACACTGTCCTGGTTTGAGGTAAAACAGAACCAATTTTCTGTTCAGTAATTTCACTTTGCAACTAAGCCTCTTCTAACTAACTGTACTCTCTGAAACTTTCTGAAATTAACAGCATGTTGTGCAGAAATTGTTCGCTCTCAGAGTGGTGAGACCTATGTTTATAGTTGATGCCAGGGAGTGGTATGCAGAAAGGCTCTTGCTTATGCTTGTTGCTGTGACACCCAAGGCCAGCTAACTTGGTTGTTTGTCCCATCAGAGGGTCGGAAGTGGAAAAGCATAGAGGGGTCCCACCTGCAGGGAGAAGCAGACAGGACAGGTGACCCAAAACTGACCAACGGGATATTTCATCCCATCTGCCTCATGCTCAGTATAAAAGCTGAGGGGTCAAAGGGTCAGCTCTCTTTCTTCAGTGGCTGAGCAGGACTCTGTCTGTTCATCTGCCTTTGATCCCAATCCTGAAGCCAGATCTGGAATCCAGTTCCCATCCGTCACTGAGTCCAGTCCGGGACTTTCCCAGTGCCAGCCAGTGATATGATTGTCATCCTGGGAGCTTGATATGGTTTTTTACATATTTCATTATTTCCTTTTTATTATTTTATTATTAATATCTTGTTAAAGTAGTTTAGTTCCTTCTGAACTCATAAGTCTTTTTCTCTCCCTCTCTCCCTGTAAAGAGAGGAGGGGGAGACCATCTGTCATTTAGCCTCAGTGGTCAGTCCAGCCCAAACCAGGACACACACCCCCACACTCCAAGCAGGCTGGCATAGGTCTTTACTAGCTACCATTCCACTTTGCTCATATATTCTGCTTGTCAGAAGTAGCTCTCCCCATAACAGCCCAGCTCCCACAACAGACTGAATTGTGTGGATTAAATGATGCCCCCAAAGAGCCTTCACTCAGGTCAGCATTATAAATCAAAACCCTCAACATTCTAAATGGAAAACTTTTACTTCCCTGCCTCTACGTATGACCTTTATTGTACAAATGTCTCTCACCTTTCAAGAACTTTCAAGCTTAGATGTCAAAACTTCATACCAAAAGAACTAACAGTGTTTCTTCTGATACCAAATTATACCGTGAAAAGCACACAGAAAAACTAACCTGTTCAAACAACATTACACTTAAAAAAGATTCTGAACTCTCTACAATTGCAATCATATGTAACTTTCTCCAGAAAAAGTGAAATGAGGGTGGAACATTACACTGAATCCTGTCAGAAAATAAAAAAACAAAGGGAAAAGACAAGTTTCAATTAAAATCTGATGTGTACTCTACAGCTGATGCAAAGGTATTGTCTTTCAGTTGCACCTGTAATCTTCTATGACACAGGTCTTCAGGTTGTCATTCTTCATATGTAAAGCACACATAAATAACCCAACCAGAAAACTATGAAATTAAAAAAGAAATGGATGGTGTCCATCAAAAAATCCAACTGTCTTTCTTCCTTAACATCTTTTGATTCCAAAATCAGCTTTACAAAACCAAGAATACGCTTGTTACTTTCTACAGCTATAACACCATCAAAAAGGTGAGAAGCAAACTTCTCAGTTATCTACATGATGCCAGGAGTTTGCTTCCACTGTGGAGAAATTGGGAGGTGTACCAGGGACAGTAGAAACTGCAGAGACACATACCAGGAGTCTCTGAAAGGAAAGAAATAAAGGTTATGAGATCTTAAATTGTAGCCATGAAAGTAACCTTGGGAACAGAGACAGACACAGCTCGAAAAGGCAAGAAAGACCAATCCAGAAGGTTGTGATTGTTCTTGCTCCCATAGCTGGAAGTCCTGTGGCTCACAAGTTGGTATCTCCTAGTGTCCCGACTAAAACAGGGGCAATAGTAGAGATTAATTCACTAAGAGATCTTATGGTGTCAACAATAGACACAACTCTTATACTTGTATAGATATGCTGAAGACCCCACATGAAGCCCAAGAACAGATAAGTATGTTTCCCAGTTTCCTTTGACAAGACAGGTTTCCCCATTTGCACAACACAAATGTCAAGGATTGAAACTGAGAAGAGGTAAGTAGAAGACGTTTACTGAAGTTCAACGGACAGATGTCAAAAGTGTCTTTACCTTTACTCAGTTTTCTTCTCAGTGCTGACAGTGGTTAAATAGCCAAAGCACCTTAGAATGAGCCCTTCTGCTCTATGACCTTCCATTTTCCAGGGCTGGCACAGTCCAAAATGCAAAAAAAAAAAAAATTGTTGCCAGCCTTGCAGTAAAGTGTTGCTTACTGTGGGGCTTCTACCATCTACAGATGACTACATGCTCATAAACTTGCAGCCACATAACAGCCCCTGATATGAGTCTCTCACTAGGTCACTGATCTCTGCAGATTCAGAACAAGATGACTTGGCATTGCATTAAATCTTCAAACGTATTTCCACTGGATGAACACACTTCTCATTTCCCTTAACTTTGCTTTACTATCGAACCATGCTAGCTTGTCACCGTCGACAAGGTGACCTTGTATTGAGGGTACACTTGGGAGAGTTTTCTCTCTTCATGTTTACGAAGGTTTATTATCCTTAAACTCAAAACATCACTGTTTCTTATTAAGTGCTCTTACAATTGAGGCCCTGTTTTGGGGTTTTGGGGGTTGGTTTTTTTTCCTGTTTATGCCAGCTGAGATTTCCCACCTTTGTGAAAGTTATGTCCCTCCAGGAGTTTTCAGGTAGGATTTTCTGGGCCATTCTCACTCTTCACTATGAGCAGATGTTGCTACTTCAACTGCCCACTTAAACTCTAGCAATTTAAGCCATAGGATGCACAGTGATTTCAGTTGCTATATCTTTGTGCCCACGTTTCAGCTTTTTTTGATTTGTGTTCTGCATATATCAGGTACATTTGATACACTTCTTGTATGCTTTTTTTTTTTTTTAAGAATACTTATGACCTTTACACATGAAAATGTAAATTCCTTCCAAATTCAAAAGACTTAAGACATGGTATAAACAAGAAAAAAATTTAATCTTTATAAATCATTTTCACCTTCTTCCTTAGGGGGATCAGAAGTGACCATTGTTGGATCTTCTGACTATATGGGTCCTAGGCATAGTAAATAACATTTTTACATAAAAAAGGCCCAGTCAGTTCTGAATAGCAAAGAAGTATGCAAAAATTTGGTTTCATTTTGAACATCCCAAATGTAACTTCACCTTTTTCCTCTAGGGGGATTTTTGCCATGCACTTGATTCTGCTTTCTTCACAGTCCAGGAACAAGAAAAAAGTTTATGTTCACAAGATAAATTGAATAATTGTGAATAGGCTTTAGATGACAAATATGCTAATAACTTAGTGGAGATAGAGAAGGACAATATTATGGAGTCTAATGAATAGAAACTAGAAAGATGGGAGGGAAGGAACAAGGGAAAGCTATTAGCTTTAGATTTTTTTTCAAAAAAGAACAGTCTAGGGAGACAGAAATAGATGAGCCATGTAGGAAAATCACCAAAGTTTTTTATCAGGAGAGAGATAGCAAGTATTTTCTGGCAACATTGGTTTTATGAGCCAGTTATGTGTGTCTTCAGGCAACATAACGATGAAATTAATATTAGCAGGGTAGTGTAGGAGTTGTTTACATTTATCCAGAAAGAATGTTGATTGTTTTCACTCTGCATCTACCATGCAAGTATCATTTGAAGGAACAAGAAAGAATAGGCAGCAGAGAACAACAGTATTAAAAACCACTTAAAAAGAACATTATCTTAATTAAGAAAAGAATAGAAACATCAGAAACAAATTTTATCTAGTCAGAGAGAAATATCTAACTGAGGAGAAGAGCAGTGAGTTGATCAGAATTCACAGGCTTCTCCATGGGGCGCAGTCTGCAGTATTGTTTTGCTTTATATTGTGGCAAGTGCAAAGCCTTTTGGTCCTTATCCAAAAAAGCTGTTCACATACACTTGTCCACACGTTTAGCCACGTGGATAGCTAAATGGGATTATTTAGCTGCTTACTTAGAAGCTTACATCTAAATGTTTTCCTTGACTGGAGTTCAGCACTGTGCAAGTAGCAAGCTTTTACAGCCTTTGAAAGCACCACATATACCAATATATAGGCTACTGGACTGGAACATAGGAGACCAGAAATCTCTGCTGTACTGCACAGACTGACGAACTTCAACTCAGAGCATCTGTTTTTCTGCCTATTCTACTTGCTCTGCCATCTTTTGGGGCAGGGAGTGTTTCACAACATGTATTTATTTATCCATTAGTTGGCCTAAGGAAGCTCTGAGCTTAATGTGTTTCTCTGTATAAATAAATTAATGAAAGAATAGGAGTACCATGTGGACACTAATTGTCCCAAAATAAGGATTGTACAACTTAAGGCAAAACTTAAGTGACCGGGCTTTGTTTTCAGATATGCCAAGCATGCATAGCTTGGCTCAAGATGATAGAATTCATAAGCACTTAGTCTCTTCTGCAGATTTGTCTCTTTTTTGCATCAAAGTCTTCCAAATTTCCTTTCTATTCTCCCCAAAGTCAGTATCAGCTTCATTTATAATATGGTTTCTAACTTATAAATAAAATATAAAAACCTGTCAAGCTAATACATACCTATCAGTGAAATGTTGTTTTCTTTAACAGATCTATTCTTTAAACAGGTACTAATTTGTGAGACCCCTAGGGTTTTTATGAAATATATTAATGCGTGATGCATGGACAGTATATTCATTTATCAGGCCAGTATTCTATTGCTTTTCCTCTTTAAGACCTTAGACATATTCATTTAACAAGTTTCTTTCTTAATTATTCATGTATGGATACTGGGGACTATTCTTAATCAACTACTGTACAGAACTACAGTCTTTTTAAATGGTTACTTTCTGTAAAACACATTCATCTAAGGGGGCCTCACACTGGGAAAGTACATTACAAGTAATACTTGACTTACTCCCAGAGAGTCAGCCTTGGACTCCTACTTCACTGCACAGACAAAGATGAGTAAAACAAATTACATTATTTCAGAAGTGCATGTAGTTCTTGTCAGACTACAGACCTGTGGACAGCAAGACTGCCCTGGTTATCTCCAAGCATCACCTATTGGGTTTTAGCTGACCTTTCTGCAGAATAGCTGAGAAACAGCATGTACAGCTCACAGGCACTCTGTCCATTGCACCGTAGCTTGACAAATCACACGCCAGTTGCAGCAAGACAGTAACTTGCTGTGTATTATCACACTGAGAGATGTGCGCCTTTCATTAGGTCCTGATGTATTACAACCATCAGAAATACTCTAACAAACAGTTTGTTACAGTATTAGCAGGAACATGATCAACAATGACAACAGACACTTTGAATTTACAGTGCTTATTCAATGAATAAAAGTTGTAGAGTTTTAAGGAAACCAGAAATGCCATTTCTCCGCTACAAACTTTTATTACTGAGAATGCAGTGCAAACAGGAATTAGCACATCCTGCAACAGACCTAATAAACAAAAAGCCACATTTTAATACAGATGAATCAGAATAACTGAAATATTTCAGAGCTGAACTACATCTTCACTTCTGCAATGTGAACAAATTGGTCATAATGAATAACCTAAGAAAATCAATTACAGAATGAGAAGGAAAGGTTACACTATAAGCCATACATTAAAAACCTTGTTTATTTGGAAGCTTGATTTGTTTTCCTTCAACATTTTTTTAAAATGTCAACACTTCTTTCCCTGTTTCACCTCATTTTGTCTCTGACAGACACTTCAATTTCCTATTCCTAGCCTTAAAAAAAACCCTAAATTATCAAGACATCTCTTTATCACCACTTTTATTAACTGGATTGATCAAGGGCAAGCTATTTATGTGGAACAGAGAGAAGATAACATAAGTAAAAAGAGGTCTCCTTGCAGTCCAAAGGCTGTGGGTTGCTCGACATGTTCTAAATTTCCAAAGCTAAACAAACTAAAGTTTCATCTAATAAACTAAAAATTTGAAGAACTTTTTTCCTTCCAAGGAATGAAAGGGGAACTTATAGAACAGCTGCAATCTATTCAAGGTGACTATGAATGTTTTCTTTCATTTGGATCTCTATGACCATTAAGGTGTACAGAATTTCATAACATTTTTGGCTGAAAAAAATTAGGCCAGTCGCAGTTCCTTATCTGAAATAAAAAAAAAAAAAAATAAAAAATTAGATTCACTCCTCTGGGAGGAGGACCTGAATAAAGGATTTGAACTTCTGTCTCATTCATGTCTGTCTAGCAGGCGGGTACATGCCAGGATGGCCATACTTTGGCTTCATTGCAGATGCACCAACAATACTATTCTCTTCTGTGAATTAGACCATGGGATTTCCTGTGCCTGATGTATACATTGTCTTTGATTCATGCTACATTCACTTTACCTGACGATACTCAGAGCAAATGGGAACTCACCAGCTGAATCAGACAGAAAATAGCTCTCAGGAAACTTGACCTACCATCACCACAGGAAACTGCTGAGGGCAGATAAATAGAACAGAATACATTATCTTTTGACAGCTTCTTACACTTCATTCTCAAAAAAAATGACTGTTCTTAAAGACAAAAAATGAAGCTACTTTTTGGTTTTGATGATGAATTTTGAAAAAAAAAGTTCTGAAGTATCAAATCGATGTTTGCCATGGTGCATCTACATGCCCCGTAAGCATGAGTCACATTTATGCCCATAAATACCTCAGAGACCTGATATAATCCAGAGATGTACCAAGTCAGCAGTCAAAAACCTCCTGCTAGAGGGCAAATTTTCCTGTGGTCTATGCCCTGATTCTTCCCCACCATTTGGTGTGGCTGGTTATGTAATATGAATTGGAGTAAAAACAGGTCTTACTCTGTTGTTGGGAGCTTAAGTGGGATGTGTAGGAATGTGAGTGGAGTCTGTGGTGTGTCTATTTGAATAACAGCTCTGAAATGCTGAAGAAAAGTTTTCAGACTGTCCAGGACAATGACTTCAACCATGAGTTTCACTTGAATTTATGAGGACTTTAGTGTCTGTCTGAAAGCTGCATTGAATTGATACCAAAGAAATAAATCTATCATCTAGGTGAACTGTCTTTTGAAATAAAATCTGCATCTCAGATATAGATCTTAACCATATATAACATATCCATAATAAAAATATTCTGAAATTCTCCCAAGAAAAGTGGTATTTAGCAAACCAATGGGCAAACTTAAATCCTAATACCAGTGAAACATATGGTTTGATTATATGTATGCTGCTAGGAAGGTAGAAATCCATTGTAACAGATTAATTTCACTGTCTTTTGAGATAACCACCTTGAAGGACAAAAGACCACAAAGGCATTGCAGTCAAAGACTACACACAACAGTAATAAAGTCACCTTCCTGTGTTTGACTGACCTATGACTGAAATAATTGACTCATGTTTGCGTGGCACTGCTTCTGTTGACAGTGTTGTGATCAGGAATGTTCTGAACTCAGCTCCTGGAAAGTGTTACAATATACTTAAAGTGTAGAATACAGCACAGTCCTTTATTCTGGTTTTTGGTGGGTTTTTTTTGTTTTTGGTTTTTTTTTTAACATTTTAGAGGTAAGTTTTCCCGTGTTCGCTAAAATAGGTATTCAATTTAGTACCAGTTGCTAATCTGTAATCAGAATCTGTCAGAGAGGGAGGGAGGGAGGGAGGGAAGGAGGTAACTCAATAAGCAGTCTAATCCATAAGTTTTAACTAAACAGTGTTTTTATTATAGTGTCTGGTGAAATTGAGTTTTATTGATGACTGGTAGCTACTTTCATTCAATTCAATGGGTGGAAACTACTTTCCCAAAAAACAGATATCATTGGTACTGATGCACTTACCCATGGTTATATTGACAAGGGAGCTTTTAGTTTTAAGGAACATATTAGAAATTACTACTTTCATTATTCAAAGGTAGTAAGGAGTTTTGTGCTGCAATGAATAATGCCCAGCTTCAAGTAAAGTGTGCTAGAGATCATGGGATCCCCTTCATGGCCAATTATACTTTCACCACCCAGCCTCAAACTTAAAATGCCTACTAGCCCTTTGCTTTTTTGTTTATATCTGATTTGGAAACAATTTCTTCTGCTTCTTTATTAGATTTCTTGCTCACATGGATATACCTGCAATTTGATTATCCCAATGAGCCCTAAATTCTGAATTTCACTAAACTACATTTAATACAGTACTGTGATAGTAAATATTTAATTTATATACTATTTGGTCACGACTGACATTAAAAATTGAAATATCGTATTCAAAAACTTTGGAACATTCTATGCTTGAAAGTGACAGAAATACATTCAAAATTTATACTGGACAAACTGCTAGAAAATACATTAAAGCAAACAATCATGAACTGGTAAAGCAACAAACTAGAATGAGACTTAACTTGTCTTCTTATCTCCAGATATCTGCAATTCTGTACAAGAGATCATTGTGCAGCTGAAGAACACCTTTACTATTTTTTCATAATTTCCCAGTTTGGTCAGTAAACAAACCTAGTGTGGTGTCTATCCAGTTAAAGGCTCGGAAACTTATCATGATTTTCAGATCTTTATTGTCCTCTCTACTGCATTATGCTTCTTTTGCTACAAATTTCCCCTTTTCAATCATAGAATCATAGGCTCATAGAAAGGTTTAAGTTGGAAGGGATCTTGAAGATCATTGAGTTCCCACACCCCTGCCATAGGCAGGGGCACCTCCCACTAGACCGGGTTGCTCAAAGCCCCGTCCAAACTGATCTTGAACGCTTCAAGGAATGGGGCATCCACTGCTTCTCTGGGCAACCTCTTCCAATGTCTCACTCCCCTCACAGTAAAGAATTTCTTCCTAATAGCTAATCTAAATCTACCCTCTTCCAGTTTAAAACCATTACCCCTTGTCCTATCACTACATGCCCTTGTAAAAAGTCCTTCCCCAGCTCTCCTGTGGGCCCCCTTTAGGTACTGGAAGGCCACAATAAGGTCTTCCTAGAGCCTTGTCTTCTCCAGGCTGAACAGCCCCAACTCTCAGCCTGCCCTCATAGGAGAGGTGCTGCAGCCCTCTGATCCTCTTCAGGGCCCTCCTCTGGATTTGTTCCAACAGGTCCATGTCCTTCTTATGTTGGAGGCCCCAGAGCTGGATGCCCTGTTCCAGGTGGGTTCTCACCAGAGTAGAGGGGCAGAATCACCTCCCTCGGCCTGCTGGGCATGCTTCTTTTGATGCTATTGAGGATGCAGTTGGCTTTCTGAGCTGCAAGCACACATTGCTGGCTCACGTTGAGTTTCTCATCCACCAACACCCCCAAGTCCTTCTGCTTAGGGCAGCTCTAAATCCATTCTCCGCACAGCCTGTATTTGTGCTTGGGATTGCCTTGACCCACATGCAGGACCTTCCACTTGCCCTGGTTGAAGTTCATGAGGTTTGCATGGGCTCACCTCTCAAGGCTGTCCAGGTCCCTTCCCTCTAGTGTGTCAACCACACCACACAACTTGGTGTCATCGACAACCTTGCTGAAGATGCACTCAATCTCACTGTCTATGTCACCAATAAAGATGTTAAACAGCACCAGTCCCAGTACTGACCCCTGAGGAACACCACTCGTCGCTATCGCCACTTGGACATTGAGCCACTGATCATAACTCTTGCAGTGTGGCCATCCTACCAATTCCTTATCCACCGAGTGTTCCATCCACCAAATCCCTGCCTCTCCAATTTAGAGACAAGGATGTCATGTGGGACAGTGTCAAATACTTTGCACAAGTCCAGATATACGATGTCAGTTGCTCTTCCATTGTTCACCAAAACTGTAACCTCATTGTAGAAGGCCACCAAATTCGTCAGGCTCAATTTGCCCTTAGTGAAGCCAAGTTGGCTGTCACCAATCACCTCCTTATCTTCCATGTACCTTAGCAGAGCTTCCAGGAGGATCTGCTCCATGATCTTGCCAGGCACAGGGGTGAGACTGACCAGCCTGTAGTTCCCTGGGTCTTTCTTTTTTCCCATTTTAAAAATGTGGGTTATGTTTCCCCTTTTTCAGACCATAGTAACTTCACCAGCCTGCCACGACTTTTCAGCTGTGATGAACATTGGCTTGGCAACTTCACCCACCAGTTCCCTCAGGACCCTCAGGTGCATCTCATCAGGTCTAAGGATTTGTGCACCTTCAGGTTCCTCAGATGGTCTTGAACCTGATCTTCTCTTACAGTAGGCGGTTTCTCATTCTCCCAGTCTCTGCCTTTGCCTTCTGTGACTTGGGCAGTGTAGCTAGAGCACTTGTCGGTGAAGACTGAGTCAAAAACGTCATTGAGTACCTCAACCTTCTCCATATCCCATGTAACCAGGTCTTCCATTTCCTTTCGGAGAGGGCCCACATTCTCCCTAGTCTTCTTTTTGTCACTGACATACCTGTAGAAGCTTTTCCTTTTATCCTTAATGTCCCTGGCCGCTTTTAACTCTATCTGGGTTTTAGCTTTCCTAACCTGATCCCTGGTTACTCGGGCTGTTTCTATGTCTTCCTCCCAGGCTACCTGTCCTTGCTTCCCCCCTCTGTAGTCTACTTTTTTGTGCTGGAGTTTCTCCAGGAGCTCCTTGTTCATCCATGCAGGCCTCCTAGCGCTTTTACCTGACTTCCTCTTTTTTGGGATGCATCACTCCTGATCTTGGAGGAAATGACCCTTGAATATTAGCCAGCTTTCTTGGGCTATTCTACCCCTAAGAGCTTTATCCCACAGTACTCTGCCACGGAGATCCCTGAAGAGGACAAAATCTGCTCTCCTGAAGCCCAGGGCAGTGAACTTGGTTCATGCCCACCTCACTGTCCTGAGGATCTGAAACTCCATGATTTCATGGTCACTGCACCCAGCGCTGCCCTTGAGCTTCATATTCCCCACCAGCCTTTCCTTGTTGGTGAGAGAAATGTCCAGCATAACACCTCTCCTCATTGTTGGCTCTATGATTTGGAGAAGGAAGTTATCATAAATGCGTTACAGGAACTGGGGGAGGCCATGATGCTGGCCTCCCTCTTTATGGAAATAACTGACATTGTTAAAATACAAAAGGTATATGGGATGATGAAAAGACTTGAATAAGATTAGATTCTAAAAATGGGAAACAGGCCCCCTAGAAGAAAAGTGGAAATTGTAGTGATTTAGACTTGAATAAAACATTTCAAGTAGTGTTTCATAATAAAACTCACTAGTCAGAGGAACTGCAGAAAACACTTGGAACATAGAATCACAGAATGGTCAAGGTTGGAAGGGACCTCTGGAAATCATCCAGTCCAACCCCCAAACAACAAAGATGTAATACTATGGAATTCAAAGGTAGTAGAAAATGAAGACAAAATGATATTCAGCTCAGAGTAAGGGAACCAAATACTCTTTGGGAAATACAATGTAATCAAATACACCTATGAAAATATACACTAGTACTCTTTTGAGAATGGGGTTTAGCAAAGGATAAATTGAGGTAAGCAGTTTTTCTAGTTCTAATTCGGACATTATAGACTATATCTAGTTATCCCTGCCTAAAAAACCGTTCATGTTAATGCACTTTCTAAATATATAAAAAATAAAAGGCAGATGGATGAAGAGTTGTAAATGAGTATTAAATTATACATTTGTCTGAATATGATATGGCAGTAAGAATAGTCCAATACAAGTGTGGACACTGAACACAAAGACAACATATCATTATGCTCTGAGAAATTGTTCCTATATGGCTTTTCTAACAGCACTGGAGATATTGTATTATAAGCATCAGACTATCATAAAGATATAGACATTTTGCAAGCTCAGAAGAAAGTAACACATTTCAGAGAGGTCAAATTACTATACTATACAGAAAGAGTTAAAGCTTTAAGAGATGAGCCTAATCTGAAATGCGTGCAAGACTGGTATAGTGCCAGCAATTTCTGTGAAGCTCTGCTACACCTGTTGTTGCTCTGCCAACTATATGTTTCTTAGCTAACAGCAGAATAAGGGAGCAGACAAAAACAGTTGCAAACAATGGGATGGCATTCAGAAAACCTCATTTTAATTCCAGGTCCTTTTACCAATTTCCTGTCTTATTTAGACAAAGTACATAATCCTTCTGTGATCCCATACTGTGCTTACAATGGTTTCTTTACACTGTAAATTCTTTGTAACAGAAAATATCCCTTACTATATTTATATATCTATAGTACTACATTCATGGCATTATATATAGAACTACATTCACAACATAACTGCTACAAAATTAATACTTAGTGACAGAGGACTGGTTTAGTGATTAGGACAAGCAGGAAAAGTGGACCAAATTAAGATTGCAAAACGTAGGTAGAATACGAGAAATAAATTGTTGCTAATGAGAATAAGACCCGTGGATAAAACTTCGTTGTATACTAAGGGCTTAATTGCAACAATTCTCTGAACACATGGGGGAAACCAGGCTTATGCTGAGAATGGTCTGAATGACCAACAGGTCTCTTCCAAATTTTAGTTACAAGAGGCATCAGTACACTAATTACATCCTACTAATAACAGAGGACGGTTTCTCATAATATCCGGTTAAGAAGGTATAACAACAGTCATTAAAATATTTTTTTTTCAAGGACATGGAAAGTAAATTAAAAGTGGCTGAGAACAGAATTTCAATAGATCCATCTTTTCAGTTAGGTCTCTGGATTGCCAGAGACAGAATTGGAAAGCATAAAAACTCGAGCAAACTCTGCTCTTACTTTTTACCCCTATTCCTCTTATCTGCTTACAGCCTTTTCACAGCTTCTTCGCATCCCAAACAAAGTAGTCTCATCTACTCCTTTGGCTGTACCTCAAAAACTTTCCTCTGATTCCCCTAAATGTGATAAGCTGCTTATAGCGGGGCTCACAGCAAACTCATTTTATTGTGCTGTGGCCAGCTGTTCCATTTAAAATCATAGAATCATAGAATGGTTTAGGTTGGAAAGGACCTTGAAGATCATCGAGTTCCAACCCCCCTGACATGGGCAGGGACACCTCCGACTAGACTAGGTTGCCCAAGGCCACGTCCAGCCTGGCCTTGAACACATCCAGGGATGGGGCCTCAACAACCTCTCTGGGCAACCTGTTCCAGTGCCTTACCACCCTCAAAGTGAAAAACTTCTTCCTAATGTTTAATCTAAACCTGCCCCCTTCCAGTTTAAAGCCATTCCCCCTCTTCCTGTCACTACATGACCTAATAAAAAGTCCTTCCCCAGCTCTCCTCTAGGTCCCCTTTAGGTACTGGAAGGACGCAATAAGGTCTCCCTGGAGCCTTCTCTTCTCCAGGCTGAACAGCCCCAGGTCTCTCAGCCTTTCCTCATAGGACAGGTGTTCCAGCCCTCGGATCATCCTCGTGGCTCTCCTGTGAACATGCTCCAGCAGGTCCATGTCTTTCTTATGTTGAGGACTCCAGAGCTGGA
>NW_009647939.1:1606236-1646238 GCF_000708025.1 Charadrius vociferus | reverse complement strand
CTATATGTGCTCTTTGAGGCTTCCCCAAATTAGACAAGTCCATAAGGTATCATTTCCTATTGTAAAGACTATTTACAACCTGCAAGATTGGAAGACAACTAATGGCATAACCTGGTGCTCAGTGACCGGCTATCTTAAACACCATGAAGGTAAAAGGCTAAATGAAACAGAGAGAATGGTGGTCTCCTTCTTGCTGAAGTTCCAAGACAAATTTACTGAGGTTTGATTTATAAAGCTCCCATGCATCAGGAAACCTGGAAATCTTTTTGGTCTTTGGCCTATATACCCCATTGTCTGAAATACTTGAAAATGAATTACAAGCACCTAAGGCAAGAATACAGAAAGCTGGTTAAAAGACCATAAGTAGAAGCGGATATAAAGCAATTGCACATAACACAACAAGGAGAGCTTTGCAGAAATGTGCTAAAGGGTCTCCAGCTGGTTACTCTGAAAAGAAATTCATAAATATTATACAGCAGTGCATGGCAACAGAAAATCACTATATTATAAACTTTTAAGATTTTACAAACTGAACAGAATTTGAAACCCATTAAAATGGAATCTGACCCTGAGTCGAATTTGCTTGTTGCAATGCACAACATTGATCTCAAACAATCATTCTTTGCTCTATAAAGTTGTAGAGAAAGTACAACATAGAACCAAAAATCATGAGGTGGTGATAATCTTTTTTCCCACTCTTTATCTATTTTCTGTAATTAATTAAGTTATATTCTTTTTCCAGTTTGACATAATACAAATAAAACCAGAACAGAAAAAAAAATTAAGAGTGATAATCACCTATTAAATGTATTGTCTGTTAGTATTAAACTTTGTTTTGTCAACAAGGTCTGATATAAAATGAGTCTGGTGGTGACATATAGCTGTGTTGTGCCAGTTACACAACTGGGAAAAGATCTGTTTACTTGTTGCCAAGGTCTATTTGCCTTTGAAGGACTTTCCTCACTCGGGCAAGGTGAAAAGGATTTGGCATCTGTTTATGATACATATTCAGCCATCAGGTAGAAAATTTTTTTGGCTGAATATTTTTCCAAAGCCACCTGAGAGACTTGGATGCCCAGTTCCCATTAAAATTAAGTCTACTAGGCAGCTTTGAAAGTCACAGCTTAGCAACAAAACCAAAGAGCTGTCAATGCACAAAGGCACTTGTAAGTATGAGCCATATGTTGTCTCTGTAGGACACCCTAAAATTCATCAGGCATCTTTGTTTCTATTGTATTATATTACAGAAACAAAAGTTTGGACTTTGTGTTGGTTTCTTAAAAATGAGGCTTCGCTGAATTCAGATGATCTCTATCCAGAGACCATTACAATCATTTGGGTTATTTGAGCTGAAATCATTTTTATATAGTAGCTTCTTTTGCTCCAGAGCTCCCTCTCTCTAACCCATCTAGTACAGAATACTAAAAGACAATGGATTTAAACACATGTCTGCATAATTCTAGTGCAAGGCAAAGCATATGTCCATGTATATTTTGTTAATTGATATACTTTACTCTTGTTCTGTATATTTATTCAACATGAGTGGAGTCAGGAAAAAATATTTTTTCAAAAACCCAATTCCAAAATTTATTCTGGAGTGTTCATTCTCATTCAAGCAAACTGTACATGAGATGAATTGAAACATTAGGTTCTGTTATGTGATCCCAATCTCCTCATGTGGGGCAGAAAGAACCTTCCCCACTCCCCTGCAAAATTCTGATGTTAAGAGCCAGAATATCCTAAAACCAAAGATAATAAAAGTGGGATATACAACCATTACTGTGATTTTAGGAACCACTCTTTACATGCAGGCAGATATTGGGAAGGTGAGACCAGGTATATATTTTGTTTACAATTATTAATATGATAACTGTTATAAAATGCTACTATGATGTATGTTAAAGACTCCAATTTCACTGATCCCATATTGCCGTAAAATCAGTCCTCCCTAGGAATTCCGTGCTCCTCTAGCTATCTCTCTAAGTTTCTCTACATTTTAAGTTTCAAAATTAATGATACATACACACAGGTAGATAAGATTAAGAAGATGATTTACCTCTGAGCAGGTTTTTCCATAATTGCTTATTATGTGTTTTCTTTCCCTGAAGCAGCTGGTATTGACTGCTGACAGAAATAGCACATTGGATTAGAAGATCAGTGGTTTGACCTGTGATGGCAATTCGAGTTGTCCTTTGCTGTCATGAGCACAAACATTTAATCAAAATGTATGTCTATTAGTTGAGATGTTTGAAAATTGAGGCAAATTATACAAACCGCATACAGTAAGAAAATTCTTCTAATGTAATTTTGGCAAATGTGAGCTCAGGAAGAAAAGTAGGAACATTTCAAAATTCACATTTTTTGAGCCATGTCTTTCAGGGAAAACTCCTATCCTGCTGCCCATCCAGCTCCATCAGGATCTTCATCACTTCTTGCCCCAATAGTCCCCTCTTCATGATCTTCTGCAATAATTACTTGCAGTGGCCTGGAGAAATCACAGGAGCTATGTTCCTGCAGAAGAACAGCTAGGCTTGAAACAGCATGGAAATGGTCATGACAGGGTACAACAAATAGTTCTTCTGAAGATCAGAAGCATATTTCTGCTCTTCTAGAGAGGTCCATTAACACTGAAATAAAAGCTTTGGAAGAACAATCAGGGTACAACAGGGATTCTTGTTAAGGCTACTGAAATAGAAGTATTGGAATATGTCATGATGACTCCAAACATAAGTAACTTCAGCAGATTCAAACCCGCCTACATGTTTTTGCCTAACATTTGTGAAGAATAGATTTTATTTAAGTGTATGAGATGAAGAAAGTGGATGGTGGTGTCATTCTGTCACTTGCCATGTTTTTAAAACTACTGTTTGTAGGATATTAATATACAGACATATTACAGTTAAAAAATAATCCTAAAAAACACACCACCTATGGAAGATGTTAAGATAAAAAGTCTTGCACATGTAATCCAAACCAAGAGTGTTGTTTTTATTCTCTTAATTATGTTCACTTCCATAAAGGAATCCAACAAAGCATTCAGATTTCCTGAAGTTCAGCTGTACTGAAACAAGTCTCAAACTCATGCAATACTTCATAAATAACTTTAAGAATACGCTTTTTTATTAGGTACTTCAGTAGGCCATTGGTAAGGCTGTGCTCATAATTTAACTGAATTTGTGATTAACAGCAGAAGTACTACTTAACTGCTGAAATTCTTGCAGGTTCCCCCCCTCTCTCCTGAGTTTCTGTTTTGTAGCTAACTACTGTGAAGTGTGTTTGACACACTGCCTCCTCAGCTTCAGCTCAGGCATGCTTTTTTTCCTGTGGGCTTGATTCCTTTTTTCCCAACAGTAACATCTCAAGTGCTAAATTTTTGCCTTGGTATGTTCCTGTCTTTATAAAGTTTTACTATGGACACAAAAGCAGAAACATTGGCATTGTATTTGCTGGATCACTTTATCTCATTATTTGGAATTAAATGTTTTATTCTGTCAACCTTAGAGCTTAATCATGTTTTCATTATTTTCAAGGAGATTGTTTCTGTGATATACAGGAGGTGAAGGAGGTCCTTGTCTTTATACCGCTACACTCTTCTCATCATATTTCCCTCAGAAAAAAAAAAAAAAAACAACCCTGCATACTAATAATACTGGTAAGGTTTGGGGGATTTAGTTCAGGTGGGGGGGAAACCCAAAAGCTTACATTTGAAATTTGAGCATATGATTCTGGCTAATGCAAAAATAGATGATTTGGTTTTATGCTGTAAACATGTGCAAAGCAGGTGTCTACATTCTAGTATGAAAGCAGCCTTTCCTCCAGGAACTCCAGAGGTGATAGGAACCTAAAACCAGGTGTGCTTGCATGGTATCTGAGGATGAAAATAAGAGACAAACTAAAGAGACCAATTGCTAGTCTGGAACTAGTTTTGGTTGGCGTATGCTGTTTTATTATGTTTGAGTGAGATTTCACTTACAAATGGGGAAAATGCCACATTTGTAATAGTGTAGGCCAACAGCATCTGAACATGCCTAGAGAGAGATGTCATTCTAACTTAAAGCAATGTTTTCCAGGTCTGGAGTGATGAAGTTTGATTTAGACTAGAGTAAAACCAACCAACAACAACAAAATATGTGTCATCACATAAAGGGAGATCAAAGGGAGCTGTTGAAGGACCTCCTGTGCCTTAAAAGGTAGCGGGGTGGAGTTTTTCTGGTGCCACATGCAGTTTTCCAACTATTGGAAAATAAAAAATACTAGCAAAGCTGATGGAGATGGCAGCAAAGAGTGGCAAAGTGCAGATAATGGAGCAACTCAGGGCTAGTGGAAGCAGCTAGTGTAGGAAAAGGCTGTAAAAGATACTTTGGAGGATGGCTGATGAAAGGGAAAGGCTGCTTTAAGTTTGACAAGGGAGGACAACTGGCAGGTGAAAGGAGTGTAGGAAAGCGAGAAGCAACTGACAGAACTAAATCACAGCAACCTAAGTGCAGTTTAAACCAGACCTACGGATACAATAAGGACTTCACTATTTACGATACTAAACCATTAATTAAATTTACTGCAGGATTGCAGGAAAAGAGGTTGCCTCAACAAAGAAAAACACAAAAAAAGAATATAGTGTTACACTTCCACAATTAGTTATTGTTAGTCTGTTTCTTCATCCTCTTACATTTTTGCCCTTTAAATAAAAATAGTTTAAATCATAAAATCCATTTATGAATGGAGAAAAACTAGTTTATTAAGCCCCAGAATGCTTGACTTAATTTTCCTAGCTTATCATATGTTCTGAGCTGATGCCTTTATAGCAACCTGCTTGACTTTAAATTCAGCTTTTGTTGCTATCCATCTAGATGTTGTGGAAGAGTTAGATGGCAGAGTTCTGTTAATAGCTAATAAGAAGTACAAGTAGCCACATGAAAAAAAAAAAAAACAAACCAAAAAAAAAAAAAACCAAACCAAAAAAAAGCGACGGCTATTGTCATTTTTTTTAAAAAGCCAGTGTTCCTGGTGAAGTTCTGTGTTGTCAGAAGAAGAACAGACCAGAAGTTCTCTTTTGTCCTTTCATCAGCACCGTTTTCAAACGCAGGAGTTCTTTTTTATTGTGCGGTGCAGCACCATCCTGAGATACCTTAGCTGAGACCAAACTAGTTCTTGAATCTGAGGCAGTTTGAAGCTGCATCTGTGTGTCATTGAGAAGTGGTATCAATTAGCTGGGATGCAGCACCCCATTGAGGCAACTATTCATTTTCCCAGACACAACTGGATACGTCTGTTGGCATTATTCTGGGAAAGCACACCTGGTTTTCTAGGCTAGCTTAGGTAATTTTAGCATTACATTGTGCTGTAGATAATGTTTTATTGTGTTTAAGTAATCATATATTATGCAGACATTAGCAAGTAGTGTGGAACAGCAAGAGCAGAGCTGTAAAGCCAGACAGCTGGTGCTGAGGCCACAATGTTTGCACCATCTATATTGTGGGCAGTTTAGCTCTGCAGACACAGCTAGGTCCTGCAGTCCTGGTGTTCATTATCAGATGGGTCCACAATCTGTGCTTTTTGAGTATGTCTTCTGCTTCGGCTTGGTCTGAAAGGAATTCGGTTCAGCTGCTCTAGATCTTCTCCATGACACGAGCCAAAGCACAGTTAGGGACAATCAAGAGACTTGCTTCCAAATCACACTTACAGTATGATTAAACTGCTAACATAGATGCATCTGTACATAGTAGAGCACTGCTGGGTTAGTTTTCCATGATAGCCTTTTGTTTGCAGTTATCTTTCTAGTACCATGAGCATTACTACCTGTTTGGAAAATGAAAGTTAGTTTATGTTGTTGAGAAGGCTTATCTGACCTTGTCTGAAAAAAAGGAACCTTTTTACAGTTCTGAATTTTAACACCAAAAAATGTGGTACCAATCAGTTCCATTAATAAATATTGGTTCATTAACACAGCAATTAGGTTTCTGTGGTAAGAGATGTTACAATCATTTGTGTGATACCACTGTAATACCCCTGACCTTGACTTCATTTTGAAAGCCAGTAAAACAAAGCTGACTAAGTCTATTAGAGGATTTCCTACCATATACAATGAAGTGAATCAGACCCTCAAAACCATAACAAAGAACAGAATTCCTCACTAATCTCAATTTTTCACTTGTCTTTTTTTCTACACTTCCACTGAAAAAGCCTTTGCATCCATGATATTTTTGTCTTCCTCTACATCCTTACTGCCTTCTTTATTGCCCCAAAAAATCCTATTGGTCTCAAGATGGGACAGACAAGAAAAGGTTTACTCAACTCATTATCTACCATGCAATGCATCATATTCTTAAGGTGGACTTAATTTTACACTGTCTTTTTTACCACAATAGGTTAATCCAGATATGTTCTGATATTGCTGACATGTTCTATCAAAGCTGAAATTACTTAGAAAGAACAAAGTGGTTTTAAGATAAAAGGCTTCTGTTAAAAAAAAAAAAAAGTTTCTGGAAACTTTCATTAAAAATAAATATATCACCACAAAACATTTGTAAAATGTTAAATTAAGAGACTCAAAAGTTTTAAATGTTACTTTCAATTATTTTTACCCCAAAATGGGCTATGATAGTTTATTTTCTGAGAAAAAATGACATTTCCATCAAGGTAAACATTTATTGGGAATAGCATCTGTATCCTCTATCCCACTGTCAGAGGCAGACACAAGGTGACTTCTCAAAGTCTCTGACTTAGTTTCCTATGATACCCCAAAAAGTTTTAGAACAGAAGGACAGTGTACTGGGTCTGGCTGGGATGGAGTTAGCTTTCTTCTTAGCAGCCTGTAACGTAGAATTGTAGACTAGTTTGGGTTTGAAGGGCCCTTTAAAGGTCATCTAGTCCAACCTCTCTGCAATGAGAATGGACACCTTCAACTAGATCAGGGTGCTCAGAGGCCCATCCAACCTGACCTTGAATGTTTCCAGGGAGGGGGAATCTGCCACCTCTCTGGGAAACCTCTTCCAGTGTTTCACCACCCATATTGAAACATCTAGCCCAAATCTATCCTCTTTTAGTTTAAAACTGTTACCGCTTGTCCTATCTCAACAGGCCCTGCTAAAAAGTTTGTCCCCATCTTTCTTAGAAGCACCCTTTAAGAACTGGCAGGCTGCTATAAGGGCTTCTCGGAGCCCTCTCTTCTCCAGGCTGAACAACCCCATCTCTCTCACCCTGTCCTCACAGGAGAGGTGTTCCAGACCTCCAAGCATCTTTGTGGCCCTCCTCTGGACTCGTTCCAACCGGTCCATGAGTCCATGTCCTTCTCATGTTGGGGACCCCAGAGGTGGACACAGTACTCCAGGTGGGCTCTCACAAGAGTGGAGTAGAGGGGCAGAATCACCTCCCTTGACCTCCCAGCCATGCTCCTTTTCATGCAGCCCATGCTGTTGGCTTTCTGGGCTGTGAGCACACATTGTCGGCTCACATTGAGCTTTTAAGCCACTGGTACCCCCAAGTCCTTCTCCTCAGGGCTGCTCTCAGTCCCTTCATCCCCCAACATCTCTTCATACCAGGGGTAACTCCAACCCAGCTGCATAACCTTGCACTTGGCTTTGTTGAACCTCATAATGTTTAAATGGGCCCACTCCTCAAGCTTGTCCAGGTCCCTCTGGATGGCATCCCATCCCTCAGGCGTCTCAACATCACCATTCAGCTTGGTGTCATTTGCAGACTTGCTGAGGGTACACTTGACCCCCTTTCTTTGTCTCTGATGAAGATATTAAACAGTACTGGTCCCAATATGGGCCCCTGAGGGACATCACTTGTCACCGATCTCCATCCAGACATTGAACCATTGACCACAATTCTCTGGATGTGATCATCCAACCAATTCCTCATTCACCGAACAGTCCATCCAGCAAATCCATACCTCTCCGATTTAGAGAGAAGGATGTTGTGGGGGACTGTATCAAAGACCTTACAGAAGTTCAGATAGGTGACACCCGTAGCTCTTCCCTTGTCCACTGAGGTAGTCACTCCATCATAGAAGGCCACTAGGTGGGTGAGGCAGGACTTGCCCTTGGTGAAGCCATGCTCGCTGTCTCAAATCACCTTTCTGTTCTCCTTGGGCCTTTGCACAGCTTCTAGGAATATCTCTTCCATGATCTTCCCAGGTACAGAGGTGAGGCTGAGAGGTCCATAGCTCCCAGGGGTCTCCTTTCTACCCCTTTTTAAAAATGAGTGCAATGTTTCCCTTTGTCTAGTCACCAGGGACGTCACCTGGCTACCATGACCTTTCAAACACCATGGAGAGTGTCTTGACAGCTACATCAGCCAATTCCCTCAGGATTCTGGGATGCATCTCATCAAGTCCCATAGACTTGTGTATGTTCCAGTTCCTCAGGTGGTCATGAACCCCATCTTTTCCTACAGTGGGATGGACTTTGCTTCTCCAGTCCCTGCCTTGTGGTCCATCCAGTCAAGAGGTGTAGGAAGAAAAGTTGTCAGTGAAGACTGAGGCAAAAAAGTTGTTGAGTAGCTCAGCTTTCTCCTTGTCTGCTGATACCAGTTTGTCAGTCTTGCACATCAGGAGGTGTGTGTGTTCTTTGGCCTTCCTATTCTGGCTGACATACTTTTAGAAGCCCTTCTTATTATTCTTTGCATTCCTTGCCAACTTCATCTCCAGCTGCACCTTCACCTTCCTGACCCCATTCCTACACATATGGGTAAAGTTCCTATAGTCTTCACCAGATACCTGTCCCTGCTTCTAGTGCCTGTGCATTTCCTTCTTGCCTCTTAGTTTGATCAGCAGGTCTTGACTCATCCATGCCAATCTCTTGCATTCCTTTCCTGATTTATTACACTTGGGGATCGAGAGCTCTTGTACTGTGTGGAAAGGATCCTTAAAGGTCTGCCAGCTCTGCTCTGTTCCTTTGTCCTTGAGGGCAGTTTCTCAGGGGTTCCTGTTGACTAACTCCTTGAAGAGCTGGAATTTTGCTTTTCTGAAATTCAGGGTCCTGACTTTACTGACCTGTATGCCTTAGGACTGCAAACTCCACCAGTGCATGATCACTGCAGCCCAGGTTGCCTCCAGTCTTGATGTCACGAATTAGCTTACTTGCGTTGGTGACCAACAGGTCCAGTACCACATCCCCTCTATTAGGGCTGTCTAGTACCTGGCTTAAGAACTTATCCCCAATGCATTCCTGGAGTCTCTTGGATTGCCTACAGCTCACCATGCTAATTTTCCAGCAGATGTTGGAGTCATTGAAGTCACTCAGCAGGATGAGAGCCTGTGAGCACAATGCCTCCTGTAGCTGGAGTAAGAAGGCTTCGTCAATAGGCTCCCCTTGATTGGGCAGCCTGTAGTAGACATCAACCACAAGGCTCCCTTTGTAGCCTCAGTCTCTAATTCTTACCCATAAGTTTTCAACCTGCTCATGACTATTCTTCAGAGACAGAATGGTGCTGTGCTTTGGATTTGTGACTAAAACAGTGTTGAGAACAGATCAGTGTTTTGGCTATTGCTGAACAGTGCATGCACAGAGTCTAGCTTTTCTTTTTCCCACTCTTTCTGACAGTGAATAGGCTGGAGGGTAGGCAAAAGTTTGGGAAAAGACACAGTCAGGACAGCTGACTCCAATGTACTAAAACGATATTCTATACCACATGATGTCATGAGCAGCAATAAAGTTTCAGGGAAATGAGGAAGGAGAGAGGATGTTCATGGTTATGGTGTGTCTTCCCAAGTAACCACTACACGTGCTAAGGCCCTGCTTCCCAAGGAGTGGCTAGACATCTGTCTGCTGGTTCATTATATTGCTTTGCTTGCATACGCGGCTTTGCTTCACCTATTAAACTCTCTGTCTTGACCCATGACTTTTCATCTTTTGCTTTTCTGATTCTCTGCCTTGTTCTGCTGTCGGGGGAGTGAGAGGGCAACTAGATGGGTACTTAGTTGTTGGCTGGGATCAACCCACAACAGGGGGAGAAAAATGTACTTTGATGAAAAACTTAGACTTCCAAGCTGCCTCTTAGTAAAATTAATTCCTGTATAAAATCTTTGTACTTGATACTACAGAGGAACAGATACTTAGAGGGGATGCAAGAAGCTTATGGTCTCATACTAGAACTTGGCCTGAGGGAAAATTACTTGTGCAGCCACAGTAACTGTTTAAGAGTCAGGAAGTAAAATGAGCTTTAAATACAATGTCAGAGACAACAGAAGAGAAGGGGTCACATCATTTGAGGCATTTACTTAAGGAGGAAGTTGATTTAAACTGAAAGAAAATACAATACATAAAAGAGGCACGCCTCCCAAACCACATGACCATCCAGTGTATGAAGGAGCCCCCCCGGAAGCAATCACTCAGAAGCACAGAGAACTCCAGTAGAAGGCTTCAAGGAAAGGATGAACATCAGCTTTAGCTAACCACCATGACAGTCAAAAAAGTCTGAGGGGTACTCTTGCTTTGACTTAAAATACCTAGTACCACTACACAGAAAATACAGCTATACATAAAAAATGTGAAGGAAAGCATTAGTTCTTGATTCTTTGCTGTTATAAAAAAAAGGCCCCAAAAGTAAACAAACAGCCAAAAGATTGAAAGCCAAGAACAAAAACATATTAGATAGTTACTTTTAAAATATTTTGAAATTAAGTCAGAGGACAAAATATTTTGAAAATATGATTTGACTGTAGAGTTCTTCAAGTTATTCTCTTGGGTATATTTTAGAGTCAACACGTTGCTACAGATAGAAATTGATTCTTCCCCTGACCCTTCTTGTAGTCTTAGCTGCAGAATCACTTGAAAATGAAAATCGATGAGTTTAGAAGCTGCACAGAATAATGCCTACAGAACTTGTTTAATAGATGAGGCAATACACAGAATTACATAAAGCCCTTGATAAGTTGGGTTAGAGAATATTTTACAATGTTGCCTGTTCCTTCTACTTTTCCCTGTCTAGAAAAGAATGTTTCCCCCCATCCCCACACGCCCACATCTTATGAAAGCAACAAACTATATACAATGTGAATTAAGTGCTCGGGAGGCAGGTGAATTTCCCTTTTTGAACGCACACCTGGAGCAAATCAGGATGCCAAATCTCTTTAGCCCCACATAATACTACTTTTAGCCAGTCAGTGAAGATAGTTCAGTATAAGCATATCTGCCTATCTAAATCCCATTGTTGGACTGGGACCACAGTATGTTAAATAGAACTCTTACTTGATGTACAAGAATCCCCTGATCTTCAGGCTGTTTCTATCAAATTTCAGCACAAACCTCCTTTTTTAGAATATCAATTTTGACAGGTCTAGTTCCACACACATAAAGAGCCCTGTCACATTCATATTTTTGAGTAACGTAATGCATTCCTCTATCTACATCCCCTAGTTCATAATTCTTTGTCTTTTGAAACTCAATGCAATAGTTAGACTTACTTTTGTTAGTGCATCCATTTAATTTAATTTAAACTCAAATCAACTTAATCCAGATTGATCTAAGGTTATCATTAATATAATTTGTTCTCTAAGCTTTGCCTAGAAAGTCAGTATTCACTTGCAATTTTCAGTAAAATTTATCTTTCAAACAAGATTAAAGATAGCTTTATCACATAGAAGACAGAGTAAAGGTTGCAAAATCCATTTCAATATTGTTTTAATAGACAGCTATTTCTGATTAACAGTGAGCCAACTTACACTATGACCAACATCCTTGATATAAAGCACGAGTCAAACTGGAATTCTTATGCACTTCTCCACATTCTTCTTATATGAAGACCTCGCTTCCAAAATTTATTGTATTAATACAGAGTCTGCACCAAAGAAAAGACTAAAGCAATTGGCCCTAAAAGGCACTGTTAGCAGGAGTCATTCTCTATCATCAATCTTGAAAGATGAATTAAAAAAAAAGGAATTATTTTGTGTAACCTCAAGCTTTCTTATTTCTTGCAGTCTTGCATGGCAGGCAGTTTAATGTCAAAATCATATGTGCCCTAATACAAACTAAAGTTAGGAAATAAAAGCAAAAGCTCATAAAATGAATCTATACTAATTTTAGGACCATGTTTGACTCAGTCAGTCCAGATTAAAAGTGGTAGAATAATAAAGATTATTTTCATTGTAACAAGCATTGTAACAAGTCTTGTTTCCCCCTTACAGTGATGAAATGGGGACAAAAAGAAAATAATGTCCTTGATTATGCCCTAAATTGTTCAATTTTGGCTTCTTGTGATTGAAAAGGAATAATACTTTCCTCTGGAAGTGAAAATCTTGAAAGACTTTTTCTGAAGACCATGGGACTTGTTTACTTTTGCAGCAAAAAATCAAAACCCCAAAACAACAACAGACCTCCACGTGACTCCTTTAGATGAATGACTTTGCATCCACTGATATCATTGGCATATTTGCCCCAAGTTTTAAGAGACTCACCAATGATATTTTCAATGAACAACAATATTCCACGATGAACATCTGCAACCATTTGTCAATGTTCGCATAGCTGTAAAGGAGTCCCACAGAAGCAGTTTCTATGCAAACAGGACAGTGATGCCTCATCACAGTCTATGAAATCCAGTTCCGTTTTTAAGGGATTAATAGATTATTAACAACCTGCAGTATCTTCTTATGTTGTAACGGATGTTGCAATCAAATAATTTTCATGCCTAGAAAACACAATTATTAATCCTTTATAAATATGACAACAGTAATCATGCTACAAAGTGTGACTATTGCATTGTTTCTGAAAAACAACATGTTCAGTGATGCAATGAGGATGTAATCCATGTGGTGCAACAGAGGGAAGAATATCCTCTGGAGAACACTTTTGGCTGGTACCGTGGAAAATTTTTCAGGGTTTGAAAGGAACTGGTGCAAGACCAGCAGCACAAATATCATCTAAATAGGTACAAGGATCTGTCCCTTCTCATACCAGCTAAAGCTGCGGTATTTTTTCTCCGGGAAAAAAAAAAAAAAGAATATGTTTTTCTCTGAAATTCACAAGATCTTGATATTGAGCATACAGATCTAGACGACACAGCTCAGGCATGCTGAAGTCAGTATAAATCTATGCAGGTAGAGCAAGTACCAAAGTTAGTTAAATTTTGCTGTGCTAGACAAGAACAAAATCTGCCCTCTAAGCAAAGTTCCCATGTATAAATTCATTTTTCAGCAAGTGTTATGCATGATTGGGATCCATATGGCTTCCAACTTTCTAACAGAGACATCTGCATTTTTACACAAATGGAAGCATCTTGAAAGAATAATTCACAAAGTCTGTTTTTCTTAGACAGTTTTGTTTTAGGCAATCATTTTTATCCCAATTTAGAACAATGTGAGACATAGGTCTTGTGAGAATAAGCTACACTAGATCCAGTTTTTAAAAATCAAATAACAAATTTAAGAAACCTGTACGTGAGGGATTTTATCAATTAAAAGATACCAGGGCATCTTTTTAAGATGAAAGACACACCGGTATTTCTGGGCAGACTGTTCTTAGTCATATAATTTTCCTAACAGCCTCATACTGGAAAAAAAAAAAAAAACAAACCTCAGAAACTTCTTTATAGCTAAAGGTCAATATATATATTACTCATCATAATTCATATCGACTTCATGGTAACTTGAAAATTATTAGGGAGACTAGCTCTGCAACAAAGTTCTAGCTATAAATTTATCAAAAGCAGCCAAAAGTTGATAATATAGAAACTTGGCCTTTGTCTGAGAATAGATCACAAATCAAAAACAGTAACACAGCTTGATCTGAAATCTGATGGAGAGTACTCTTAGCAATATCCCACCCTTTCCAATAGCGTCCACTGGAAACAATTCCGCTAGACTTCAATAATACTGAGGTTCAACTCACACTTTAGTTTCATTTTTTTTCAGGAGCTGTTAAATGTAATGTGGAAATAGGTGATAAAGTGATGTCTCAAAAAAAACCAAGGTATATTTACACAGATACATACATACATGCATGTATAAATCAAACACTTTGTTCTGGAGGTATTGACAAATCTTCACCAACACAGGACATTCACTGATCAATTTATTTTAATCAATCATGAGGAACAGAAACCAGAACTGTGTATTAATAGACAAAAACACAGTAAGTGAGAAATGAATTAAAAATATAAAATAGAAAACTACTGATTTCACGTAAAACTGAATTGACTGCCTCATCAAACACTTTCAACATTTCCAGATGACTGCTGCATCAAAGTAGAAGTTAAAAGTCTTCCTTCTTTTCAACACACCTATGGTATAGAGAACTTCAGAACATTATTTACAACCCTGATTCAAAATGTGATTTTTAAAATGATGTTTCAAACTTCTTTGCTTTTCACTTTTCAATTTTCTTACAAAATATGTTGTGACATGGAAGAAAGTCATAGAAAGTTGTACTTAGAAGCCAACGAACTGACAGCGAAGGACAAATTATGTTTATGGATTCCCACTGGGCTATGAATAAAATGGTTCATCACCCACACAGATTTCTTCTACTTCGAGATCTAAAGTACACCAGTCTCAAAGGGCATACAGATACAGACAATCACTAAATCCCATGGGAATAAATGCAAATAAAAATCTGGATATATGATGTGTCAAGGACCATTGGAGACAGCATTTCAATCATCTTGGCAGTAATAGTACCTTGAATCAATATAGCACAGGGCATTATTAGTCAGGCATGTGTATTACTATTCAGTAAAACAACAAAATGGCAAGGAAAGACACTAGAGCGTAGCAGTAGTTCTGGAGATTGCAGACTGTTAAATCTCCAATTATCTGAAAATTAGCAAAGGCATTTTTTTCTTTTTGGTGGATTATTACATTTGCAGAGTCAGTTCCCAATATTCTTAACCACGCGCCAAAAATACATAGTATAGATAAAAGTTTTTTTTTTATCTAATCTAATACTAGCCTAAGACACATAACATGATTCACAGAAGTGTTAGTTAAACCTCAGAAGTAACATAAAACAAATTATAAATATGACTATATTTTCAGGAGATATTTAACGACCCTGGGGGAAAAAAAAAATCAAAACAACAAAAACCAACTCTATATAAAGCTGTCTACCATGGAAAGATTGTGTTTTAGAACCAGCCTCACATGGGTGCATAGACCTGGCAAGCTTTTAGCAAGAATTTGTTATTAAATACCCTGAGCAAGACTGCAATCTTTTCAGTGCATTTGTGCTAATGAATCCTGTTTACAAACACACACAAAAAAGACTCCACTTAAGTTATATTTGCTCTTCTTTTGATTAAATTCTTTCAGTATGATTACAGATTTCTCTGGTTTTCATCCACACTGAGGCACCCAGATGAACTATTACATATGTTGTACTGTAACTGATATTAATTAAACAGGGTAGTGTGTCTATTGGTAAAGGCTCTGACTGCAATCACAAAGTGAGTATGTGTGTGTGATAAATGTGTCTTTTCTGTATCTCATTTTAGCTACCTGGAGCATGTTAGAAGACCTCCATCTTCATATAGAGTTTCAGATTATACTCAGTGGGCTACAGATATGACTCAGTGTGATTCCCATGTACCATTTCACTACAGCTAAGAGTCACAGGTCATGACTAGTCAACCTTAAAAGTGGCAAATAACTGTTAGATTATTCTGCTCTACATAGAAAGATGAGAGTCCTCCATTTGTAATACTTTTTTTCAGATTCCCAAGTAAGAGGAGGTTTTTCTTACTAAGACCTTTTTGTTCCTATCCTTTGTTAGCTAAACAGCTGTTCAAAAAACTCACAGAAATATTTTTTCTTGCCAAATTATACTAATAGTATTCTCCCCTTCAAAGACATATATCACACAGAGCAGAAAGTTCTTATAAGCATAAGATGTTTCAACAATAGTTTGTGGTGCTGCTTACATTCATAAAATTACATATGCTCTTCAGAGTTTTGATAACTTGAATTCCGAAAGTCAGATTTTCCTTTTAGGGAAAAGGAACCTAAGTGTTACAAGTCTTTAACGTGAAAATGCTTCATAAAGGCAACATGCACACTAGTGGGAAAAAAAACTACTAGAAATTATGAGAAAAGTTGCAGGTGGTAGCGATACTTAATTCAACTGAAGTAGATTTCTGCATGTATTCAACTTCTGGTCCACTGTTAGATTAGTAAGATGAGTAGCATTGCATCACTGTACTTTCTTCAAAATGCAGCTGTTGCTTCCTCTACCCTATCTTCCTCTACCCAGCAATTCTATCAGTGGACACTGAAGTTTTTCAACTTGGCTACACTAGACTGTCATAACAAAAGACCCTTAGGTCAGCGAGGATGAAAGGACCTACAGAGTACCAAATTGTCCATAAAATTTTATAGAAAACCAAAAAAACCCCAATGTAAACATAATGCAGCAGTTCGGTTCCTTTCTATATAACAGACTGCATGAGCATCAGCAGCTTGAAAACTCTTTCAAAAAGCATTCAAGGAGACAACTATTATCTAGGCTGTTATTTTGCATATGTTGCATATTATTTTTGTGATCTGCTGACTATTAAAGTGATGGGGTAATTTAAAGTTAGGGCAGGTCTGAGAGTGCTTCAGGTCATGCTTCTAGCAGAAGCTGCCTGTGCACCCAAGAAAGCGCTAAGGTAGTGGGGAATCACAAACAGAGACTCTCTGCTCATGGCTCCTTTCCTCTGATCTGCCTCTCACTTACAAATCTGAAATTGCAGCAAAGTAATGATCATCAAGTCAAGCTATTTCCTATCTCTGAGGTCCTTTTGCATCAGTAAAATGCAGAAGATTGCTATTGTTGAATAAAATTCAACTGGTAAAGCTTTAAACTGGCAGTAATGCATGAAAAATAGCATCTTTAAAGATATTCTTAAATTTATGGTATTTTCTTTCTATGCTTTCTTTTCTTTTGGGGGAATTCTCAATTCTTTGGGCAATATGATGTTTTAAATGGTAAAATATAGTCCTTACATAGCTGAAACTGCAAGAAGTCCAGGAATTTGGGGTTTGGTTTTTTTTGGGGGGGCAGGGGGGAGTTAAGACAGGTGAATGTGTATGTACTAATGATGAGGATACGCACTGTAAGAAGGCCACCCTGATACTTAATTGACCCTGATAACTAATAGGTCAGTACAGAATTGTGTAACTGGGAAAAACAATTATATTATGTTAAATTAACAAACTCCATTGCCTAAGTTTCTTCCTTGTGTCTTTCAGCTATAGATATATATTTACAGCTGAAGCTGGACTGCATGTCTGAAAACTGTTTTCAAAGTAAATTGCAATCCCTAATTAAGTCTCACAAAACCCTTGTGAGACAGAAGGTGAGTTAGGTTTCAGCTCCCTGTCTTCTGAGGCCCAGGCCCAAACTTAATACATTACACCACACTGCTGCCTGGGCAAATCAATTAACCTACCTGCTTCTGCGTTTTCCCTTGGCAACCTTGTAAACATGCACCATGCTGGCCTCTTTTCAAAGCTAAAATACCCCAAGGAATCAGTCAGTCAGTCACCTATCATCTCATTCCGTCTGTGCTACAGATTAGTCATAGTTTGCATAACTGCAGTTGTAGTTTTGAACTCTCATTTCTCTTGGCTGGAAAATTTATCATAAGTCTACTGAGAAACAAGGTCACTTCAATACTTCTCCCTCAGATATCAGATAGAAATGGCATTACATTTTGTAAAAAAAAAGAAATATTTAATAGTACAATTAAGGTTACTTCTTTTTTTCTTGGTAGAAGAGACTTAAATGGGTTTGAGTGTTTAGAGAAAACTATTGGTTCTGTCTACAATAGGGATTTACTGTGCATCATAGTTTCATTTTAGTGGAAATACACCTTGCATCCATGGTTGGGGTTCTATGCAGCATGTTAATGCAAACCATCTGTGCACGAAAAAGGCTTTTGTCACTGTACTTTTAACTGAACCACAAGTGAAGTACTTGCAGAAAATTTTCCATGACTGAATTTTCCTGCATGCAGAGGAACATAAGGAAAAAAAAAAAAAAGACAGATTTTGTCTAGCTTGTTGGAAAGAGAGTCTCTCAGTAAAAATGTTTTTCAACTGTATTTTATATCCTAATATGCCTCACTTGAATATTTATGACATAGATTAATCTCCATCTAAGATCCAGCTACTCAATCTTACTCTTCTATTTCTCTTGTTTTATTATGATTTTCACGCATTCATTTATTTGTACTAATGTCTGGAAGTACACTGTGACATTTTTGTTAGTGTTAAGTGGTTTGCCTTATCTATACAGAGCACAATGACATTCGTTGAAGAGGTTTTTAGAATTAAGACAAGTTTTATCCTTGGCATCGCATATACAATTTGCATCAGCTAAAGGCACCGGTGGATTCTTTAACCGTACACGGCACAAAAATGATTGAAAGACCATATCACTTTCAAGAAATGCATGTCATCCTGTTGTCACAAATTTCCATGCTTCCTTATGCCGTATTTCCACCATATGTCTTGCCACCACAACTTGTCCGATCATGTTTTGAATTAGACTCTGGGGGATTTTGGTAATTAAAGTATATTGAAGGAAACTTGGGTTTTGTATCCCTTTGAATACAAAATTATTCTCATTAATCACATTTTTGTTTGAAAAGTAGCCTATTTTGATGTTTCTATTAATTCTTAAATGAAAATAGCATTTAATAAGTACATATTATAGATACATTTATTATATAGATATTAATACAATATAGATATATTTATTATATTATAAAAGTTATATTTCCTGAAACCTTAGGTTTCACAATTAGCTTTTCTAGAAAAAACTACTATTTTAACAAAATTGCTGATAAAAAGATTTAAGACAAAGTTTTTTATATCATAAAACACTGCAAAATTATTCTGCATTGAAAAATTAAAACAAAAATAATATTGAAAATGTCAGGGATTTTGAAGCTTTCATGCCATTTTAACCAATTTCTCTGATCAAGATTTTTCAAAAATATGCAATTTACAAAAAAAAAAAAAAGTCTATTTAAGTGGTGAATAAATTTACAAAATAATGAAAACTGATTTGAAAATAAAGCTTCCTGCCATCAAGCCTGATATGAAAAAATATTTAAAGAATTCAGCAGTTTGGAGAGGCCTGTAGGTGGCATAAAAACACTGAGAAGGATTAAAGATACGTCTCTAGAAGCTAAGAAGTTATTTACCTATGGTGCTTGGAGATATAAGTGAAGCTAAGAATGAAAGCATGTCATTCAGAGTGTTTCTGCCTTCTGGCACAACTTGAAAATCATGACACAGCTACAGAGCAGAAAGGTAGTTCTGGGCGTATGACAGTGAATCAGCTTGCTGATGAGGCAACCTGAATTCCTTGCTCTCTGGTTGTCTTTCACTGTAACCTTGATGAGGTGTCTTATATATTAATAGCCCTTTGAGGGTCTCACAGCTGTAATTCATGCACGCTATGGCGGGGAAATCTCTTTAGATGTCAGTCAATGGTAAAGCAAAAACACAAGTATGGAACTTGGGAAAGAAAGGACTCTCAAAGGGTATGTTCAATAAGCAAGAAAACCTGTGAAAAGTTCTGTGCATATTAAAGTGAACATAACCACTATGCAAAAAAATTAAGCTTTTATTCCCTACTTTGGTAATAATTTAAATGTATAGAATAACAATAGCAGTAGAGCTCCTTTCCAATGAGCCACAGTGAAGAAGCCCCAAACCCTGGCTCATCTGATATCTCTCTGGTCCTACATGCTCTGCAAGCCAGTAGGCATTTGCATTTCTAACACCACAGTTGTAATTCACTTTGAAGTCTGTTCAAACACATACTTTATTCCTAAATTGACTGCTGAGTCCATGAAAAGGAGCCAGAAAGCACTGAATTCTAAGTCATTCACACGTCAGTGTTTCTTACAATAAGACTGCTAAGCCTGAAGCACTGGTAACCTTATTTCAAGGGTATATTCACTAATGGATTAGTCAACATATATCATTAGAAAATTAGAGTTTCTGACCTAATTTCCAGTGGGAAAGCAGGCAGAAAACATTCATGGAAGCTAAAAGCTATCTGGTTCTCTCAAAAAGTTCAGTCCTGTCCAAGAAGCAATTTTTGCTGAAATCTTGCTTTATCCCATATTTCCCAACCAGGTCTATCTTCTAAAACCTTCAGCTTTTTTATGTATCAGTGGTTAAATTAATTGCAAAATTATAGAGAATACACCACATAAATACAACACAACAAATTCCCCCCTCTGATAAAACACGGCACTCAGTTTTACACAAACCTTTTCTTTTTCTTTCTTTTCACCTTTGGCAGCAGCAGGAGGGTAAAAGCAAGCTGAGTAAGACTGGCAATGCTGCAGAACATGTTTCAGGCTTTTTGAAGGTGCACAGATGGTGATCAGGATGATGAGAATCTATATAAAACAGATTCAGCATCTCAGCTCATTGACAGTAACTCTACCGTCACAAATGGATCTTTAGATCTCTGCTAGAAAAGTATGATTCATAAGGTAATATTGACACAGGCTGTAAATCTTCAGTGACTATTCTATCTGCTTTCTTTTAGATCTGTGAATCACAAAAGCCTAGAAGATTTGAGATGAAAGAAGTTAGCTCTACAAATCAGTACATTTCTTCTGCTCCAATGCAGAATCAACTATCCCAAAAGTGCTTGTGCAATATTTGTCTAACATGTCTGTAATAATATCTAAAAGAAAGAGATTCCCAGCCCCCCTAGCCGATCTGTTTAGTGCTTGTCTATCCTTACTGTTAAAAAGTTCTCATTAATGTCAGGTCTGAATCTCTTCTGCTGCAGTTTAAGCCCACCATGACTTTTCCCAGAGGATGTGAAGAACAGTTTATTCCCTTCTTTCAGTAGCTTTTTGTTGCTGAAAGCTCTCACTTGGTTCACCCGTAGGCTCCTTTCCTCTAGCCTAAGCACACAGCCATTACAAACTTCTATAATATTGTATGCTATACCGCTGTTACTACTGTGCAGATTTAAAAGAGATAGAAACTCCTTAACTACTATTTTTTAATAGAACAGCAATCCAAGTTGGTCTTGGCAGGTTTTGAGAGTAAACTAAACTGCTAAAACCACTAATTATTTGAGGATGTCAGCCTTCAGTACTACAGCCACAGAATGATAGAGAAGAACTCATCTTTGAGGCCATGTCTAGGTGGCCAGCTGCAAACATCTGTGCATCTGTTCCGCTTGTGCTCAGAGGTGGCTGGAAGCTGTTCAAACATACTTCCACGGCTCGCGATCTGGGGCTCTGGCTCAGCACAGCGCACCGCCCTTTTTACACTGCTTCAGGTTACCAGCAGCTTGCATCAGCTTGTCTCAGAGCGGGAACAAAAGAGCTGCATGACCATCTGCACCTGTGCATAAAGATATATAAAGATGTTTTGGGGCAGTATCTGCATCTTTATAAGCTGCAGTCAGTGGAATGAGCCTCAGTCTTCCCTGGGGCCACAGGATGTTAGTTTAATGCAAATAGCCAAGCATGCACGAAGTATTATAATATAAATAGCCATGCACATACCTAGGTAGCCTATGCACAAATACATACTTTTAGATAGGTTCTGCTTACACCTTGTATATGATACAGCTGTATGTCCGGTAATGCAGCCATAATCAAGTCAAGGTGTGAGGGAGACAGAGGTGGGAGTCATTACATTGAGTCAGAGACAGCACTATTTTACCTTCAAGATATGCATTTTCAGACAGTGTCAAGAGAATGACTCATTAATGTAAACTAATAGGGAATCAGGACTCCAATATGATGAAAGAAAAAGTCATCTGAAAAAGAAATCTAACTTTGAAATCCTTGTCATTTATATTGCTATGTTCGTAAGCATCACTACAGAAGAAAAAAAACCAAAAACTTTTCACTTTCAAAAAAAGCTTTTGAAATGTCAAATGTACTCTTTATTGCACAATTTACAATCATTTATGGTTATTAATCCCTAATCCTCCATCTCTAGTGTTGTGGCACATTATATGAAACGCCACTAATTTCTGAGTTATTCAGCACCCTAAAATCCAAAAATTTTGGAAGACTGGTGCAGCATATGTAAGTATGATATAGATAAAAAGCATGTCCAAATTTGGAAATATTCATGGGTCCCATCAACCCTTACATAGTTAGAAATGTTCACTCTATCCATAAATATGATACTGTTTCATGTGCAGAAGCATCTTCAGAAAGCAGGCTTCAGTTTTCCTATTTCTCAGTCTTTTGACACCAGATGGTAGTGTGATACACCTCCATTATATTCACCCTGACTAATTCTGATTTAAGTAGAAGAAAATCTTCATTAATCAGTTTGGTTACTATAGCTGTGTGAGTAAAAGGCTTACTAACCCTCTTGCTCACTTTCAGCCTTCCAAGCAAGCAGCTGTCATAGTACCAGAAACTCCCTTAGTCTTTTTGTTGCCAGTATTCAAAGTACAGTTCAGCATTAGCATCAGTTTTGTTCAGCCCTTTTAGTCTCGCTAGACTTTGTCTAAAAACACTTGCTCACTGATCAAGAAGGGGAGAGATGGCAGAGTTGGGAACTGCGAATGTAGTTTACTTACTGTGGAACCACAACCCACAGCCGTAAACGAGTTTACCTTGCAGTGATCAATCATCCTCACTCACTGCCTTCCAGCTTACGTGCTATTCTGCTCATAGCTTAAAAGCACTGCTCTGAGCTGATCACCAAGTGAAGGAAACAGCACAGACTTCTAACCCTGAGTAAAGGTAATATTTTCTTTGCCACTCTCTGATTTTTACATCCCTAGTAGTTGCTCAAAATGATGGACCCTTCTTCAGCATGTCTTGCACATTCTTCTCTGCTGCCTTTCCACCCAGGCTTTGTTAAACTGTAACCAAGTATTATGTAAGAGCAGTTATTGTGCAGAACAGAAGGAGCACAGAGAAGAAATTCTGAATGTTACATCAACATTTAAATTACCATTTTTTTATGGCTCCAGTGAATTATATCAGGAGCCACTGCTTATTAGACCAGTGGCTGGAAGACTGTCCCTATACATCATGCGTAAGAGCAAATTTTCCTCAAAAAGCCCATGTAATAATGCTGGGAGGTTGGAATCATGTTGGTAAATTTACCTCGAAGTCTGTTGAAATACAACCCAGGTGAATCATAGAATCATAAAATCGTTTAGGTTGAAAAAGACCCTTAAGATCATCGAGTCCAAGCAGGTGTACATGTGTGTTAACATTATTTATGCCTCGGTGAAACACGGGGGCAGCAGATGGGAAAGGAAGATGCAACAGAAAAGAAAATTCTCCTCCCACTGCCCTCGCGCAGAAACAGAAGTCCTGCTTTTTATCTATGTCTTTCTAGCTACACAAAAAAGGTTGAAATAATGTTTCTTTCTCTAACACGTACAAGAAATGTTACTGTGCTTCCACTGACTTTTTGCACACATTTCTTATGCTGAACTTTTCCTCCCCATGGCAATTTACTGTTCTACATCAGCTTCTAACTCTTTGTACATAGCTGGTAAAGAAGTAAAAAGTTCATTCATGTTTACTCAGGAGAGGTCCTGTCTGAGATCCAGACCCTCACAATGCTTCTGTTTTAAGAGCCATAGAATAATTTCAATTTCAACCTGTTTTTAATACTTCACATAACAAAAACAGAGTGGTAATGTTTGAATGTCAGAGTAACTGGAGGCTTTAGTAGCCAATTCAAAGTAGTTCTTCAAGCCTTTATTTTCATAAATTGTTATTAGAGTTTAACAAAATTTCCTAAGACCATATTATTACCAGCATTTTTCCAGATGAGGGAAGAAGATTTTTAAACAAACAAACAACAACAAAAAACCCAACAGAAAACTAATTCCTAAATATTTAAAGATTATGTAACAATATATTCTGCTTATTTCTGTATTTTACATGTAAGAAATCTTTTGTATGATTTTTTAAATATCTTCTATTTCATCCTATCGATGTGTATATATTAGGCCATATTTTTAACAGTGGAAGAGGAGCTGCTGTGTTTGAGATCAAATTTGATTTTAAGTATGTTGAAACTATATTATGGAAACTGGCACACACTTGTCTTCTGTCAGTGTGACTGTCCATTACTTAGTGGTATGACAAAGTCAGATATGTTTGTCCTATCAGAAACCAGACCCTTTCCCCCACAATAGGCACTGTGCAATGAAATGACATGGCTTTTGTATGGCTTGCACTGATGCTTCCTGCCCAGGGGCAACACTTGGCTTTGTTCTTGTTGAACTTCATGAGGTTCCTGCTGCCCCATTCCTCCAGCCTGTCTAGGTCCCTCTGGATGGCACCACTGCCCTGGAGAGTACCACTTGGTCCCCCTCAGTCTGGTGTCATCTGCAAACTCAAAAAGAATGCTCTCCATCATCTCCTCTAGTCCACTGAAAAATAAGTTAAGCGGGACCGGTCCTAGTACAGACTTACCTGGTACTCTGCTTGACACCAGACTCCAGTTAGACTCCAGCCTGCTAAGCACATGGCTCTGAGCATGATCACCCACCCATTTTTTTACCTGTCCATAGCATCCTAAATTGGACACAAGAATATAGAGACAGACAATGTCAAAAGCCTTGCTAAAGTTCAAATAAAAGACAGCCATTGTTTTCTCTTACCCACAAATTTCATCATTTTGTCACAGAAGGTTGGTCATATGGCATGATTTACCCTTCAGTAAATACATGGTGTTTGTTTCCAGTCATCTTCTGCCTGTGCCCAGAAATGGGCTCCATGAGGAGTTGTTTCAGACCCTGAAGTCAGACAATCAGCCTGTAACTCCTTGGGTTGATTGTTTTGCCTTTTTTGAAGATGGGTGTGACATTTACCTTCCTCCAGTTATAGAATCATAGAATGGTCAGGGTTGGAAGGGACCTCTGGAGATCATCTAGTCCAACCCTGCTGCCAGAGCAGGGTCACCTACAGCAGTTGTACAAGACGGCATGCAGGCGGGGTTGGAATGTACCTCTGGAGATCATCTAGTCCAACCCTGCTGTCAGAGCAGGGTCACCTACAGCAGTTGTACAAGACGGCATGCAGGCGGGGTTGGAATGTACCTCTGGAGATCATCTAGTCCAACCCTGCTGTCAGAGCAGGGTCACCTACAGCAGTTGTACAAGACGGCATGCAGGCGGGGTTGGAATGTACCTCTGGAGATCATCTAGTCCAACCCTGCTGTCAGAGCAGGGTCACCTACAGCAGTTGTACAAGACGGCATGCAGGCGGGGTTGGAATGTACCTCTGGAGATCATCTAGTCCAACCCTGCTGTCAGAGCAGGGTCACCTACAGCAGTTGTACAAGACGGCATGCAGGCGGGGTTGGAATGTACCTCTGGAGATCATCTAGTCCAACCCTGCTGTCAGAGCAGGGTCACCTACAGCAGTTGTACAAGACGGCATGCAGGCGGGGTTGGAATGTACCTCTGGAGATCATCTAGTCCAACCCTGCTGTCAGAGCAGGGTCACCTACAGCAGTTGTACAAGACGGCATGCAGGCGGGGTTGGAATGTACCTCTGGAGATCATCTAGTCCAACCCTGCTGTCAGAGCAGGGTCACCTACAGCAGTTGTACAAGACGGCATGCAGGCGGGGTTGGAATGTACCTCTGGAGATCATCTAGTCCAACCCTGCTGTCAGAGCAGGGTCACCTACAGCAGTTGTACAAGACGGCATGCAGGCGGGGTTGGAATGTACCTCTGGAGATCATCTAGTCCAACCCTGCTGTCAGAGCAGGGTCACCTACAGCAGTTGTACAAGACGGCATGCAGGCGGGGTTGGAATGTACCTCTGGAGATCATCTAGTCCAACCCTGCTGTCAGAGCAGGGTCACCTACAGCAGTTGTACAAGACGGCATGCAGGCGGGGTTGGAATGTACCTCTGGAGATCATCTAGTCCAACCCTGCTGTCAGAGCAGGGTCACCTACAGCAGTTGTACAAGACGGCATGCAGGCGGGGTTGGAATGTACCTCTGGAGATCATCTAGTCCAACCCTGCTGTCAGAGCAGGGTCACCTACAGCAGTTGTACAAGACGGCATGCAGGCGGGGTTGGAATGTCTCCAGAGGGGGAGACTCCCCCCCCTCTCTGGGCAGCCTGTGCCAGAGCTCTGCCACCCTGAAAGTAAAGAAGTTCCTCCTCATGTTAAGATGGAACTTCCTATATTCAAGTTGTTGGTGGCCTCCCCTGATGTCCACAACCTTTCACAGATGATAGAAAACAGCTTTGGAGGAATGTTGGCCATCTCTCTCAGCACCTTGGATGAAGCCTTTTGAGTCCCAAGGACTCGCGTGGGTCAAATCCTTGTAGCTAATCCCTGACTTGAGCCTCACCCACTACTGATAGTTCTTGGCCTCCCTGAACCCAAACTCTTAAGCACAGGGGCTTCAGAGACCTTGTTGGTAAAGATGCAAAAAGATATCTGGTACCTCAGTCTTACCTGTGTCTGCTGTCACCAAGTCACCTGCAACACTCAGCAACTGGCACACATTTTTGTTGCTCAGGCTTTCTTCCACATAAGTATGCAATATGTAAGGTATGTAATATGTAAGGTATGCAAGGTGAGTCTTTGAGATGTGGGGGTGTAAGGGAGGGTTGTTTTGGGGGAAATATAGCTTTTCACTTTTTACTTTTTTTATTAACCTGTATCTTGAGGATTTATGTCCTGTTGTACTAACAAGGGCCACCTGCTTCTCACATTTGCTACACAAAGGAAATGGAGAATGAAAAAAAAATTACATAAAATTAGAACCTCCAGAAAGCAGGAAAAGGAAAAAAGGCAAAAATCTTCAGAGTGCATAACAAAAGGAGAAAGAAGTAGCAGAAGAGTGAACACATGTCAAGCTATTTTGCAAGAGCATAGTGGGAGAAGATCATACAGCTGCAGTCATCTACCAGTCTTTGATAAAAGAAGAGATAAGAAAAAAATGGAGAGGTCGAGAAATGACTGATGGTAAGGCACGATCACTTTAGTCGACCTGAGTCTAATAATGCTGTCCTGCCGTGCTGTTTGAAAATGGCTGACAACAACAGCAGTGCCTGTCAATCTGTTCCTTGGCTCAGGGTTCTGGGTCTTTCTTCTTTTCTCAAAATGTAGAGATAAAGAGCCACAGAAGAGACATAAAATAAAATGAGCAGCCACCAGGCCTGGAGACCGTCGAGTGATAAAAAGACAAACTTGTTAGAATGGAAACAAGAGAGAAAATCCACTCAGGCATTAAGAACATATTTCAGGAAAAAGAAATATAGAGTAAAAAATAATGGAGATAAACACTCCTCTTAGGACATGCAGCTGCCTCAACTCTAGGTTAACTCTAGACCTAATCTCAAGTTTTTCAGTCAGCATTTAACAGCCACCAAGGCACATGTATATAAAGTTACATAAAATTGTCTTGCACTCCCTCAGTTCTAGACTCTTAAGGTGAAAAGGTCCTTTCCAATGGCTCTGTCACCAAAACCTCAACTTGCAAGAGTTGGTGCTGTTCTAGGAGATGACTGCTATATGCCCTTTCTTCTATTGAACCCTCTTATCAACCAGAAGGACGTAGTATCTCTGCTAGATCTTTAAAGAGACGTGTGACTGTATCATAGAACAATCCTGGCAACAATGAACGATCAGCTTAGGAAAATGTATGAATTTTGACAGGACTACTGGTATTCTGATGAACTGAATCTGTCTCCACATTAGCCAGTATATATTGACAGTATAGCTCAAAACTGACGTATTCTCTCTGAGAATATGGTTCATTATGTGCCATGAAAAAAAGGGGAAACTACCCAAATCTTTAATGTAATGACCCTTACACATGACTTGTCAAATGGAGTAAAAAAAGAATAGTCAATGTATGAGAAAAAAAAAGGAGGTAAGACCGTTAAAAAAAAAAAAATCTAAAGGAGTAATGTCTAAATGATATCTCCTACTTCTCGTTCTGGATGAAAATATGGATGTAATCTTAATAACTAAATCCTCCACTTTAAACAGAAATTTTAATCAGGATCACTTGCTTTTAGCTCTTAATAACTTACCTCCTTTTACTTTCTCCCTATAATCTTCCTTTACAAAGTCCTCCTGCTGTACACTTACTCAAGAGGAACAATTTCCCTTTGTGTTTATAATGACCTGCCTTAATAGCAAAGTTGATTCAAACATAAAACTCCAATAGTTCTAGTTGATGAAAATATTAACATTACATGAGGATATGAAATCCAGTAAGTATAACCAATTAACAAGGTGATGTATTTTAAACCTTTTTGTTATACTTTATGATAACATATATGAAAAGAAACAGATAGCCTTTTAAAATAAGAGCTTAAGAGTTTGCGCAGATTTCTTAAAAAGTACTATTTAGTAAAAGTCTTTTTTTTTGCATGAAATAGGAGTGTCAATTGATAAGAATTAATGAAAGCTTCAACTACTTTGCATGCTATCAAAATGGTTGCCCTTGCAAGCATTGCACTATATAATTCGTTAGTCAGAACTTGGTTTAAGTCAAGCAGTTAGAGATTTTCTTTGAAATTTCATCCAAAGGAAAAAAAAGCTTTAAGAACTAACGGTATTAAAAGTCTAACTAAGAACAGTTATGCCTTTATTGTTGCTTTTCATCTGAGCTGCCATTTTATTTTATCACTTTGTCCCTTCCAAGACAAAATTTTGTCATTTTTTTACATTTGGTTCAAATGACTGTCCTAAAGTGGTGTAAAATGGGAAAAGAATCATAAATAACCACTGAGCTGCAATGGCTCACACCTGATGAAGAGTTAGACACTAATTTTGTGAGAATTCTAGGTACAGAAGAAATTATTCAACCAAATTTTGAATTTATTCAACTGAAAGCATTGGGCTGTTGCTGATTTTGACTTACCTCCTTACTTTACAACATCTTTCTTTTATTTAAGCCTCGAAACATTCCACTTAGAAAAAATTGATATTCAACTAAAATTGATCTTTAACTTCAAAACTAAAACCACATAAAACTAAAAGATCTTAGAAAGTAAAAAGAGATCGAGTAATTTTAAATCATCAAAGGTAAATTATTTAATAATCCCTCAAAATATCTTACATGTGTTGGATGTTGAAAATGCCTTTATATTTTCTTTCTATTCAGCTATGATTTGGAAAAAAAAAATAATTGGAATCTCAAAAACTGTCATGGGACAGAAAATTTATTACCTCTGTGATGGAAACACACAAATATTGCTCTTAATTCACTAAATAAATAATGGAGGGTAACCTGGCATATCAAATACTTTTCTCATGTAAGGTGATAGACACTCTCTGTGCATGCTCTGAAAGTGTAATGCCATATTTTGAACACACACTAACTAGACAATCCTTTTAAAAATACTATTCTGCATGGATTCTTATGTGATTGTCACTAAAATCTTTACAAGCTTCTGCTTTACAAATGTACTTTCTGTTATCATCAAACTTGGCACAAAGTATGCATACTTCACTGAGAGGTAAATTCACAGGCACTTTGCACTGAGACCGATGAAGTACTATGGTGTGGACTCTGGCTATTTTTTCATGGCCGTATTATAAAATAATGGAGTGAAGCTTGTAATCACATAGTGCTATGATACAGTACTGCCATTGACAGTATCAGGCTACAAGCTTTGCACTAAATTTGTAAAGCCTCGGGACTGAGGTTTGTCAGACTTGCTCTGCCTGAACTATTCTTGACCTGCCTGCAACTTGATTTTACTTGGCTTAGCTGTGACAGCAAGTTCTCCAGCTGACGAGGTGTCTATAGCTAACTTGTTTTGCTTTTGTTTATCTTTGTGTGGTATGACCACATTTTTGTAGAGATAGCAGGAACAAGCAGTTGTTCTGTGCAGAAGGAGATACTTGGAACTCTAACGTTACGATGTAGTGTAGAGAAATACAGGCCTGCTGCGAGAGCAGCTCTCCACCTAGGAGCAGAGACACAGGATGTGACACAGAGGTGTACGGGCTCAGGATGAGAAGAGATGAGGCACAGGCTTGCAGTGGAGAGCCCATGGCTATAAACAACTTGCCAGTGGTCAGTTAGAGAAATGCAGAGCTGGAGCCAGGCAAAACTGGATGTTTGGGTAACAGAACAAAGAACACACATAAAAGCCATATATCATCTATAGAAAATTTGGATGTAACATGGAGCTGCAGAGCAATGAGGTGTAAAAGCATGTTAGCAAATGTGAAGATGATCTCAAGTAGGTCTCAGGGGTGGAAAAAGATATCAGCAGCATCAGCATCATGTTCCTCCCAATGAAGGACTCCAGATGCTGATGACTTATGTTGTTAACCTCTCTAACTGTGTGCTCCCAGAGAAAGAACAGGAGGGTGACTATAACCCCAAGAAAGCAGACAGAAACTGAGAAAGTGTGTGCTACCATTTTAGTTGTATTATTACTATTATTGATGTTTTTCTCTGTAGAAGTACGGTAACCTTGCCCATAAACAAGATTTTTTACCTAACAAGCTTGGGGCTGAACCAAGAACGTCTAAGAGCTCTGGAATTCATAGAATCATAGAATCACAGAATCATAGAATGGTTTAGGTTGGAAGGGACCTTGAAGATCATCAATTTCCAATCCCCCCTGCCATAGGCAGGGACACCTCCCTCTAGACCAGGTTGTCCAAGGCCACATCCAGCCTGGCCTTAAATGCCAGCCAAGCCCCAGTGTTGCTACCATGTAATGCAATAGAGATTTCTATCACCGGAACAAGTCTTACAAGCAGACTGTCCAAAACTATTAGATGCATTATCTGCCCTTGAGTATTAAAAACTTCCACAAAGCTGTGGTGATCACTACAAAGCTCTCTCATGTTCCAAGTCCATTTTACCTGACTTCTTCAAACCAGAGAAACATAGAATAGAAGGAAATCATCCAAAACCTACCAAAGGAAATCACTGCCTTTATTCATAACTCTTTGAGAAGATGAGAGAAGGAATAAACTATATGGTAATGATGTCAGACACATAGCACTGTAAGGGATATCCTGTGATCCTGCAGTCACAGGAGTGGTAAAGGCGCAATAAAGCCACAGTATTTCAGCTACTTCCATTATTGGTAAGACAAGCTAAAATAGGATTAGTGCTTAAAAGCTCCAAATCTGAGCTGGAATTGCATTAGCTTTTGGCACCTATGCCAGAAGACAGTAAACACGTTTCCCATTACTTGGCCCTTTGTGTTAGAAACTTAAATTTAGGAGTGCATGTGACAGAATCCTATTTAGGTAGTACACAATTAGAGATGGACAATTCTTTATGGCTTTAGCCCAGATGTAGATGTCTCTACACGTGGCATGAATTTAGCTTGTTTCATCTTTTTATAATCCCTGATTTTGTATACCTCTCAGATGAGATTATTCATGTCTTAAAGTTAAACAGGCAATTAAGTGCTCCACGGGATGGCAGTTCAAGTTTGTAGTCAGTCTGGACCCAGTCCTGGACTTCAGAAACCAAGGGCATATGGATGAAAGATTTTCATTCAGGGAGAATCCAAGAAGTGACATACAGAAATTTGCTCTGCAACTATAAGAAAGGAATTTAGATAGTTATTATGGAAGATTAGGTATTATTTAATCCAAAAAATTATTATTACTTTCTGTTTATTTTCTGCCTTTAAATAAAACTGGTTACAAAGGGAATTGGTAACTTTACAATTTCTCAAATATTTGTGTTTATAGTATGCTGTCATTACCAGAGAATGAGTCATATGGGACAATTGCTATAAAAAAAGTAAAATTCCCAGGGAAAGTCAGTGTGGCAGAAAGCAAAGACAGATCCTAAGATGAGCTAAGATTAGTAGGACAATCTATCAGCCTGAGTCTTTTCTCACAATAACTCAAAATTTGGGTAACCTAATCCTCTCAGTTTTCTGGCTTTTTGTTCATTTTCATATACATCATAAACTGTTTGTTTGATTTGCCGTCATCACCAATGCCAAGTTAAACAAATGTTTTTGAGCCCCTTGTAACCTATGCCACATATTAAAGTAGGAATCTTCTCTGTGAGTGCTTAATAGAGAAAAAAAGCCTCCAATTAGCCAAAGTATATTTAAAATCGTAGAGCACACCTTTGTTCATTTCTTAATAGCAGTTGGCTCTCTGTGCACTGCAGGTGCCACCTCGGCTCGGAGCTGGCTCTCACATGCTGTCAGGAATGTTCATGCTCATGAGCCAAACAAAGTTAGTTGCCAACTTGGCACTCAGAAGACAAGTGTGACTGTTCTCTGTGTTTCTCACAGTGACAGTTGCACACTGTTGCAATCACAGGGGTCTGGCAAAAGAGGAAAACAACATTTTGGCTGCTAGAGGCCAAAATGCTTTGTGAAAAACTAACACTGATGCCCGTTGTCAAAAAAAAAAAGAGCTTTCCCTCAGTCCAGGTAGAAGCTAACCATGTATACAAATTCATTTCTTTTATTAGTCAGTTTTGTCCTAATCCATTAAATCCAGGCCCTTATACAATTAAAATTCTCTAATTTTCTTTCTGGATTATGCCAGGTATTTCTTGAATTAGTATTAAGAGCTGATACAAAATATTAATAGTAATTGCAATAATGATAACAACAAGAATTAAAAGGGTAATGTTAGACACCTTTAACTGGCACCTCAATAAGCTAGTGATGACTCCTTAGTGGGACAAACACCAGTCATGGGGCAATGCTGAGCACCAGCACAGGTGAACTACGTTGTATGTTGTCTGTAAGGATGCGCTCCGTTTGTATCCACCCTGTTATGTAACTCAGTGAAATTTTGTCATTAGTTTCAACAGGATTAAAATAGGATCCAAACCAGCTGCCACTGATGTTAGCAGCAAATTTTACACATTCTCATGCTAGGAAGAGTATTTTTTTTCTGTTTTGAGGACCAAGGAATGAGACCATTAAAAAAAATGCCCGGTCTGGAAGCCCAGCCTAGTACCCTTTACTCTAGCACCAGGTATTTAGGAATACCTATTTTTATATTCACAACTACAACTCCACTAGTTTCTAACTCTGGGAACACCCACAGCCTGTGTGCACTTAAATGTTGACCTTAATTTACACTTCAGCTCCAAGGAGTCAACCTCACCACCTCAACCCCAGCTCCAAATTTCCTGTGAAGTATGCTAGACTCCAGAATTAGGCTGTCATGGGTTAATAACTCTCCACACAATAGGTTTCTGCTACACCAAAAAGGAATTCAAGATGTATTACAACAAAACCTGTGTTCAGACCATACACTGTGATGGGAAGAGGAGACTTGAATCTACTTGACTTTGGAGAGAACAGTTAATGATTCAATAAACTGAGAGGGTCAAAGAGACATAACTGATCTTGACTATCTAGTCTTCTGATAGGATATTCACCAGGGAGCTGAATTGCAGTCTTTGTTCCAATAAATTTTCAGTTATTATACGTTAAACAACCCTTTGCTAATATATTAAGTAGTCAGTCAAGCAAGATGTGAACACTTTCTTACAAGTGCTGTAATCATTAGGCTTCAAAGTCATGTTCCTTTTCACTTTTTTTTTTATCCAGACAAATGACCTTAAATCATTTTAAATATGCTGTACCTGGCCAGTGGTGTGCCAGCAGCTTCTGAAATCCAGGTTTTGGTTTCCTTTCATATTATGTTTCTGCTAGCACACAGGACTCATACTAACAACAAAAGCTTCTTCGTATTTGGGAAGCATGTCATGCTTATGTATGACAAGGCTTCAGCTGCATGATGGTGAGTTGTTCTACAGGCTGTCTGAGAGTCCTCAACTCTGCATAGTAGACACTCAAATAGCTGCCTAATACAGTCTGCCAAAATGCATTTACCTGTCCACAGAGTTTGTCAGATTACTAAGAATTAACTTTACTATGAGGCAAGATGAAAGGCTTAAAGAAAATTGTGTTTGTAAAACAGCTACAATAACACAATAACAGTTAGAAACATGATTAAGATTTAAATTTAAAATTTAAAGCCTCCCAGTTTCCTAATCTAGCATCTTGATATGTTTGTGAGGCTGTACTACTAGCTCTAGAAGTCATACCAAGCTGGAATGTCCTGAATATTTCTAAATATTTCCTGCTCTAGTGAGAGAAGACTACCTCTTACAGCCACCCTTTGTGATATGCCTGTTCTTTATCCCAAAAGCAATGACATACCTTAACTCATATGCCCTTGTCAAGAGATGGGGAAAAGCAGTTCTGTTATTGGTCAGTGATGCAACACAGCAGTGCAGAGGATTCTGTTATTTCCTTTTTCCTCTCTTCTACTTCTCAAGAACTCTTAATTAACATTTCATTTTGTATCTTAATTAAACTCATCCTTGCATCTGGCTGTTTTCCTCCACGGACAGGCCACATAAAACATAGTAGTGCAACTTCACAAATTAAATGTCATGAGAAATATTGATTTACAAACTTCTTTCAAGATTTTTCATGTTTAGTTTCTGATGAGCTTTACAGGAAGACTGAAAAAACAACCTGATGTGAGAGAGGGTGTGCCAAGCCTGAGCTCTTTGCTAGATCTAGGAAAATCTCTCTGGGCCAGAAGACAGTTTCAACAGAAAGAAGAGAAGGTGTTCTCACCTGTTATTTGAGGTTAAATGATCTGTAGGAATAACCGTGATACAGACCTATTCCATGCTTGCACAGGCAGGAATAATAAGCAGTTACATATTCATCAGAATTAAATGCCCAAACACTCAAGCTATTTAATTAAAACAGTCCAAGTGGCAGCATTACAAGTGCGTACATAATTGCTTTAGAAAACTAGAAGACAAAGTTCAAGTGTCAGTTCCAGGACAAGATGTAGGCTGATTCCCAAGAGGACAGTATCATTCCCTTAAGACTAGGAAGAGCACTACCTGGCAGAAAGGAATAGAATTTAAGGCATTTGTTTCCATAAGATTTGTCATTGATTATGTCCCCCAATTAGAGCGCTTGCACTCATGCATCCGACTCTGATACAAAATATAACACAAGACATGCAGTATCTCACTTACAAGTATGGTAAAAGTAATCTACAATTTAGAAATGACTGCAAAAATTTGTAACGCTTAACTTATTTTGTGAATTTATCCCCAAGTAGTTGGTGTCATGAGACAGCAAACTAGAGGTCGTGACCTGTTCCTTGGAGTTTTGAGATGTCACCTCCAGGAGCTCTTTCCTCTTTGATTAACTAAAAAAAAAAAAAAAAAAGGAAAGAAAAAAAGGACCAAATATTAAAGACATCCAGCTAAACCAGCAGAGGAACAAATTTACTCTATCCCAAGACACCACACAATTTCTTTAATGATTACTTCATCTCTCAGTGCCATCAAAAGTTTATTTTTGTGCCAAAGTAAGAAAAATTCAACCCATTCAAGAGTGACTGTACAGAGAGACAGAGATCTATCATATCCAAAATCTGATAAGTTTTCATGTATTCAAGTCTCCAGCCTTGCAGTGATTTGGACAGAATGGTGACTGATTCTGACACCAGCTCATTCATCCAAATTACATCAATGATCTGAATTGGTGATTCTCAACCCTGCTGAGCTGACGAGCTCTAATCAGCAAATTGCCAAAATACGAGGCTGGTTTCACTCATGATACTTTTTTCTTTTCATGTGCACTACTGTTAATATCTGAGATGTTTAAGTTGAAAGTTACATTCATATAATGGTGGTATGCCTAAGTTATAAATTTGTAATGTAAAAATGCAAACATAGTTGTATTATTTTAATTTTCTTTAACACAAACAGGATAGAATGGTTGCTGAGCAGTAACATATGCAAAAGTTTTCAAGAGTGCATTGCTTTCTGCAGGCAATGGCCTGTATCAACAAAACATTGTAGGGAATACAGAGGCAGTTGGTTTTCTAGGGTTTTAATCTTCTTCAGTGATCAGGAAAAGTTATTTTTATTTCATATCTGAAACTCTAAATATTTCATTTATATGCTTTACGCTATTACATTTATGATCTGATCATGAAATGCAAGACAGATTTTGAGTTGCTTGTATAGTTGATAAGCTTAAAAAAATTTCACTGAATATGACTACAAAACTTGTGATGAGGTCCCAGATAGGTCATGAGGATCAGCTGTGCTCCCTCTTCCTTACAGTATATCGGAAGATGATAGCAAGTACTTTAAATCTATGTTTTATTAGAACACTGAAGTCACATATACTGCAGCTTTCCAGAGAAAACACATCACTGCTGAGTGGGGGAAACAGAAAAGAAACCTTGAAAACAAGTTCTCTTGTGTTCTTTCTGGAGTAGTGCTTTCTGCCAGTCCTTCTTTACAAGTTCTGTATTTGTAGTCATTCCACAGTGCCTCCTGGTAAGGCAAGCAAAGCTGTTTTCTCCCACACCTCAGGCTTGGCTTGGGATCAGCCCTGTCAGCAAGCAAGCAACGCAACAAAGAAAAGAAAGCAATATTCTCTACCATTTTGTACAGTATGAAACGGTAAACCCATATATCTAAAAATGTGGCCTATATACCCTTGTTATTTCTGAAAACAACATAATCCATGAAATGAAAAAGACATTTACATAGCAGTTTTACAGGAAAAGACGTACCTGAAAGTTTTATAATGTCTGAGGCATGACTATAGTAAACCTTTTATTGCTAATATTGGTTCTGCAGAGCTAAAAATATTATTGCACTGCAGTAGACTCAAAACTTATTAAATTATTTCAAATGTTTTATATTTAAACAATATAAAGAATTAGGGCTCTAAATCTTTTGGCAGTTTAGCTTGGAAAATTAATAGTTCCACCCTTTTTCCACAAGTCATCCAAAGTCACCTTTATGTTTTTAAATATGTGCAGAGATTCATGTGATTCCCAGAGCTGAGGCTTTAAAAGCAAGATAAAACAAGAATTCTGTAGAAAAAAAATCTGCCCCTTTATCCATAGCTTGTTTTCTTTCTGCTTTAGCATCATTGGCAGTTTTGAAATTGTAACCAGTAGCAGAAGCTTTGGAGATATGTATCAGAGTTACCAACGCTTTCTACAGGCTGATTGGTGTGTCTCATGGCAAGATGTACTGCAAAGAAAAAAAAGGTGAATTCTTAATGTTACTGCTTTCAATATACAGTTTTGGTTTATTTCACATATATCATATCTTCAGTGTATCTACCCTGATTTAAGGAAAAAGAAGGTCAGAATTTACTGTTTTAGGAACCTTCGCCTAACCTGTAACAAGAGATGCCCAACCTGTTTTTTTTTCACCCTGAATTTAATTTAAGTTTTGTATTTAAAAAAAAATAAAAATTACTCTTTGTGATCATTTTTTATACTGTTACTTGAGAGGAAATCATATGTGTAAGGCATATTGACCTGTTGAAGACAGACCAATTTAAATCAGTGCCACAGAACCTTGGTATAAGCAGTGCTTGTTTGCCTCAAGAATATGAAGCTGGAACCTTGCCAAAACACAGAATTAGGTCTTACTGCTAAGCTTAAGTACAAAACTTTGACTGAGTAACTGAAATGGTTTAATAAGACCTGACAAGAATCAAAGAAAAGCTAGAGGAGGAAGAGCTAGCAGAAGCCTTTCGATTTTATGATTACGGATTTAAATTATTTAGAAAGGACAGCAGTTTTAGAAAATTTTAAATACATTTCTTTCTGGCTAGCAAGTTTCAAATAAATGTTTTCAAATAGCTTATATTACTCCATACGTAAATCGCTAGTTTGGAGTAAAATTCATTACTACTGATGAGCTTACAAATGTAAAAATTATCTAACAAACTCCAGCAGGTTTGGTGTTTCAAAGATGCACCCAGAAAAAGGAAAAATATCTTAAAACCTTTATGTGGTATCTGAACTTCCCTTCAAGTCAAAGAAGTAATTAAGGCCAAGAAAGGAAACCCAACAGAAAGTTGGGTTTTTCAAATCCCTTGAAAGAAGTGAGTCCTTACCAATATTGCTAGATTAAGAGTAGGTGTTGTTCCCTTCTTTCGTCTTCCTCGGTTGTTTGCAGACTTCTGATTCTGCCAAACTCCCTCTCCCAAAATGTCAAGTGGCCGTATTGCTTTAATATGGAGATTAAAGCTAGCTCTAGCTATTGTTCTATTGAGCTGCAAAAACCTGTCCAAGAAGTAATTGGGACAACCACTCTGATTTTATAAATTCCTTGAAAACTGTTAATTTCAAATTAATTTCTCTGCATGCTTTCTCTGTACTCAACACAGAACAATACAGTTCTGCCTGTATTGATTGCAGAAGAATATATGGGTGGGCAGGCCTTAACACATTAAAAGCATGCAGTACTCATTACTGGAAATATATTATGGGCAAAGTGATATTGTTTTGTTTTCTGGCTTAGTTGACTTAAATGTTATTGGAAGAATAGACAACAATAAAAAAATGAACCTTTTTTGTATGCAAGGGGTATATGCATTCTTTAGAAGTGCAGCCTTTCTTACAAATGCTCATAAACAGCAGATGCAAAGTAAAGCGTAAGTAAAGCAAAAGCCTCTCTATTATAAAAAAAAAAAAGGCCAGACAAACCCCACAGCAATAAACCCAGCCTTTTGAAATTTGAGCAAACATTCATGAAGAATTTTTACATCAGCGTTCAGCCAGCTATCTTCAGCATCTTTACGAAACCAGATTTAGCCTTATAGTTTTGTATTCCAATTTGAATAACACCAGGAGACAAAGCAAATCTATCATTGTTGTACTCAAGACACCATCTTCTAACACAGTTCTCTATTAATCAATCTCTGTCTAGATATACTTTCCTAGATGTAATTTAATTAGAATTCTGCTACACTATCACAATCTAAAAGAGGAAAAGGAAAAGAAAGGAGGGTCAAATTATCAGGAACATGAACTGATAAAAGGAATTGTTGAGCAGAACCCTCCTCTGTCCCAAACATATACATATGCATAGAAAACCTATGCATTTAGTAAAGCTGGAAAGAAGAGAGAAGATGATGATAATGACATGGCCTGCAGCTTTTTGTTAATGAGAACATCTATCAACTGATCTACATTAGAAATGTTTCAGTTATCCATGCAGTGAGTTATTGATAAATATGTTTAAACAGCAGAGCATGGTAAGGGATTGTTGCATAACATCTGTTACTCCCCTGTAGTACACTATGATGATGTCAAAAGCAGAAAAACCTTCAGCCTGACCACAAGATGCCTTTTCAAGTCTATTATTATTATTATAATGAACATCTATGGGTTAATTTACTGAATGAATGCAAGTTACCTTCTTTGACAAGGACTTTTTGGCACTGAACAACATTCAGGCTAAATTTTTCTTGTATTTCTCTTACTTTAGCAAAGTATTAATGCATCATATAAAAAGGTAACTAGAGCACTCATGGTTAAAATTAAACACATACTTAATATCACAAAAGACTGCCTTGGACATAAGCTATTTAGCTCTTCCTCAGTAATACCAGTGCTTTCTGAAGTATAGAACTTTTTGCATGTATCCACAGTGATTGAGCTACTTACCTTGCACAGCTAGATGGTACTTATGTCTGGGATTTCCAAATTTGTGGCAAATGTTCATGCAAGAGCCAGAGCTGCTGCATGCTCCCACAAATTGAACCATTAATGGGAATCTACTCTCTATGCATGTCTTGCCTAAACTAGGAAGGTCTGACTCAACCTACATGAGCATTTCTAAGATTTAGAAAATGATTAAGAGTGAAACATAAGGTGGTGGAATTAAATACTCAGTTGCCTCCAACATACATTATTTAATAAGTGCAAATGAAGGATGGTGTTTACAGCATCTTCTTTATGAGGCAAGTTCTGGTTTTGTACAGGGTGCTCTTAAAATCGGTGTGGGAGCAAATGAACTGCGTATACTCTATGTGGGGGATTCTGCTGTGTTAAAGAACCAATGTGATTATCATATGTTTAGAAAACATTCATGCTGGATATGGTCCCACACTTCAAAATCTACAATACAATTTTTTGTCTCTTAATCTGCAGTTTTATTTGTTAATTCCTCAGCAAAGATTTCAAGATCACAATTTCCCTCCCCTAGACACCCAGAGATAGTTGCAAAGTGGTCATAATACTTCTATCCTTCATTTCATGCTGATGCACAGGAGTAATAACAGTTCAGAAGGAAATGTGGAGTAAAG
>NW_009647939.1:1520629-1606204 GCF_000708025.1 Charadrius vociferus | reverse complement strand
CTGTGGGTGGGGAAGGAAGAAAATAAACAACCTTCAGCTATCAGTGAAGGTAAAGGTATTAAAATAAGTAAGTCTGCAGAATGAAAGATTTTTATTTTTTTTAAGAAATGAAGAACATTAGGGGAACAGCTTAGTGGTATATGATTTTAAAATTCCTGAGGCTTGCAAAGCTAAGTAAATGCTAAATTCAGAAAGGAGGTTTCATTAGGATTTTTCTGAGCCTCAGTGTTGTGCTACTTTTGGAAGAAAATAGATAGAAGGTGTTTATATTGGCATAGGAAATGTTATCCCTTTGGGAATAACAGACTTGAATTTATTGTTTGTCCCCTCCCCTTTTCCCTTTCTACATACAGCTGGATTGGAGACAGAATTGATCTTAAAAGATCTGGGTAAAACAGGAGCACATTGTGCTCCCGTGTAAGTACACAGTGTAGTTTCTGTGGCTGGCTGTCATATATAACAGTTTTAAGTTTTAAACATGCTAAAATCTTAGCTCTTAGAAGAAGAGCCGTGAAGATTATGGAAGTTCTAATTCTCAAGAAACATTCTCAAAAAAAAAAAAAGGGGGCAAACAAAACTTGAATATTTTTAGATGGCAAAGTGGAAAATAAAAATAAAAAAAAAACTCTATTAGAGTTGACAGAACATTTTGTATTTGTCTTTTTATATCTTGTTCCATTTGCCACAGCTGGCAAGATCATGTTTTTTTGTTGTTTGCTTTTTTTTTGGTTTCTAATCGACTAATTTTTGAATCCTGTAGGAAGAAGCTTTTAAAGAGCACAAAGCAGATTCTGAGCAAACTGTTAAATCCTTCACATTTCATCTTGATTATGGTACAAACCTAGTTAAAGGGCCAAGAGGAAATTCCCAGCTTTGCATAGTTGTCATTAGAACTTTTCATTTTTTGTGAACTGGCCTGAACTTTGGGGGTTAATGGTTGGCTTTCTAAAGCAGTGTCTGTTGATTTGAAGACATCAACAGAAAAGAAACAATGGTCATCCAAGTAAATGTCAACTGGTGTCTTTCTTTTTAAAGATTTTAAACTAGAATGTATTTCATGCTTTACTTTTTTCTGTAGTGCTAAACATGGAAACCTTGAACTTCAAAGTGAGATTTTGGTATTCCCTTCCATACTGCCAGAGGCTGTTTTGCACCTCTTTGTTCTCAAATGTTGCCTGGCAGAACTTCTCTGTGTTGCCGAGTGTGCTGTGCATCACGTGGACCCAGCTATTTGCTGCTTTTACAGTCCGCTGTAGACTAATCATCACTTTGAGAAGTGTCTGTTATCTTTGCTCTTCCCAGATTTAAAACTGAGATGCCAGGAGTCCATAAAGTCATTTAACTTCAGAGTATTTCAAACAACTGTGCCAATCCTGGCAGAAAAAGGAGATTTCATGTCCAGGAAATAAAGATTATTAGTGGCAGGCTTATGCAGTGAATGTAAAGCCAGTGCAGTAACAAGCTTCGAACAAAAAATGTGTGCAGGTGTTAACCATGTTTGTATAGAAGAGAGAGAGAGAATAATGATTACATGGCTTGAAAACTCCTCTTATATTTGTAAATCATCAACCAATATACTTGGTAATCTTTGATCAATATACTTCCAAATACCCTTGAACTGACTCAAGTAGTTATTCTGTCATGGTAATGTGCTATAAAGGTCCATCGTGGACCATGGCCTCACATTCACAAGCTCTGGTCCTCATGGGGGGACTTCAACCATCCTGATAACTGTTAGATGGACAACACAGCAGGGCATAGGCAATCCAGAAGGTTGTTGGAACGCATCAATAACTTCCTTCTCCAAGTGATAGAGGAGCCAATGAAGAGACGTTCTATGCTGGACCTTGTTCTCACCAACAAGGAAGGGCTGGTGGGAAACCTGAGGCTCAAGGGCAGCCTTGGCTGCAGTGACCATGAAATGGTAAAGTCTGAGATCCTTAGGGCAGTGGGGAGGGTGAACAGCAAGCTCACTACCCTGGACTTCAGGAGAACAGATTTTGGCCTCTTCAGGCCAAACTGCTTGTCAGAGTACCATGGGATGGGGGGAAGAGAGGCCCAAGAAAGCTATTTAATATTCAAGGATCACCTCCTCCAAGCTCAGGATCAATGTGTGTCAACAAAGAGGAAGTGAGGCAAAAAGGCCAGGAGGCCTGCATGGATGAACAGGAGCTCCTGGAGAAACTCCAGCACAAAAAAAGTATACTACAGAGGGTGGAAGAAAGGACAGGTAGCCTGGGAGGAAGACAGAGAAACAGCCTGAGCAGCCAGGGATCAGGTTAGGAAATCTAAAGCTCTGATACAGTTAAATCTGGCCAGGGACATCAAGGGCAACAGGGAAAGCTTCTACAGGTATGTCATAGACAAAAGGAAGACTAGGGAAAATGTGGGCCCTCTCTGGAAGGGAACAGAAGACCTGGTTACATGGGATATGGAGAATGTTGAGGTGTTCAATGACTTTTTTGCCTCAGTCTTCACTGACAAGTGCTCTAGCCACACTGCCCAGGTCACGTGAGGCAAAAGCCATGCACTGCCCAGGTCACGTGAGGCAAAAGCCGTGCCTGGGAGAATGAGGAACGACCCACTCTAAGAGAAGACCAAGTTAGAGACCATATAAGGAACCTGAAGGTGCACAAATCCTTAGACCTGATGAGTTGCATCTGTGGGTCCTCGGGGAACTGGTGGATTAAGTTGCTAAGCCAACATCCATCATAGCTGAAAAGTCATGGCAGTCCAGAGAAGTTTCCACTGTCTGGAAAAGGGGAAATAACACCAATTTTTAAGAAGGGAAAAAAGAAATACTCAGAGAACTACAGGATGGTCAATCTCACCTCTGTGCCCAGCAAGCTCACAGAGCAGGTCCTCCTGGAAACTATGTTAAGGCACATGGAAAATAAGGAGGCAATGGGTGACAGCAAACTTTGCCCTTTCACCAAGGGCAAATTGAACCTGACAAATTTGGTGGCCTTCTACAATGGGGTTACAGTGTTGGTGGATAAGGGAAGAGCAACTGACATTATCTGCCTGGACTTGTGCAAAGCATTTGATGCTGTTCTGCATCACATCCTTGTCTCTAAATTGGAGAGGCATGTATTTGATGGATGGATATCCACTCAGTGGATAAGGAATTGGCTAGCTGGATGCACTCAAAGAGTTGCAGTCAATGTCCAAGTGGCAACCAGTGTCAAGAGGCATTCCTCAGAGATCGGTACTGGGACTGGTGTTGTTTAACATTTTTGCTGGTGACATAGACAGTGGGATTGAGTACACCCTCAGCAAATGTGCTGATGACACCAAGCTGTGTTGTATGGTTGACACACTGGAGGGAAGGGATGTTATCCAGAGGGACCTGGACAGGCTTGAGGAGTCAGCCAAAACAAACCTCATGAATTTCAACAAGGCCAAGTGCAAGGTGCAGCACGTGGGACGCAGCAATCCCAAGCACAAATACAGGCTGGGACGAGAACTGAGAGCAGCCCTGAGGAGAAGGACTTGGGGGTGTTGGTGAATGAGAAGCTCAACACGAGTTGGCAATGTGTGCTCACAGCCCAGAAAGCCAACCACATCCTGGACTGCATCAAAAGAAGTGTGGCCAGCAGGTCGAGGGAGGTGACTCTGCCCAACTACTTTGCTCTGATGAGAACCCACCTGGAGTACTGCGTCCAATTCTGGAGCCCCCGACACAAGAAGGACATGGACCTGTTGGAGCGAGTCCAGAGCAGGGCCACAAAGATGCTCAGAAGGCTGGAGCACTTTTATGAAGACAGGATGAGGGAGTTGGGGTTGTTCAGTCTGGAGAAGAGAAGGCTCCAGGAAGACCTCATAGCGACCTTTCAGTACCTAGTGGGGGGCTACACGAAAGCTGGAGAGGGACTCTTTAACGGGGATTGTTGTGATAGGAAGATGGGTAATGGTTTTAAACTGGAAGAGGTAGATTTCGACTAGATGTTAGGAAGAAATTCTTTACCGTGAGGGTGGTAAGACACTGGAAGAGGTTGCCCAGAGAAGCAGTGGATGCCCCATTCCTGGAAGTGTTCAAGGTCAGTTTGGATGGGGCTTTGGGTAACTTGGTCTGGTGGGAGGTGTCCCTGCACATGGTAGAGGGGTTGGAACTAGATGATCTTCGAGGTCCCTTCCAACCCAAACCATTTGATGTTTCTATGATGTTTTGAAATACAATGCAGCCCTACATAAAGGGTACTTCTAATTTTTCAATAATTTTTAAATAATTTTTAATTTAGAAATTGGACCTTCTCCACTTGGTCATGATATATCAATTTAGTTTAAGTATTTTAAAACATCTGTTTAGTTTGTCTTACTACCTAACATATTCCTGTTCAAACTGTTTTCACTGGGACTAGAAACAAGGAACAATACTCTGACAGCTTTTCTAATAACCTCTAGTTTAGCAGCTTAGGCAAGTTTCTGCACTAAAACAGTTTCATTATTTCTAGACTAAAATACTACTGTTGAAAACTGCTGCACTATCCTAATGTGGAGATATCACTCCAACCGGGTCTAGATTAGGCATATCTGCTCTATGCTGGATGCCCATTCAAGAGAATTTCCTAGTGATTTTGACAAAACTGAGTGGAAGGAGTTTTTAAGGATTTTTTAAGGCATTTTTATCCATATGGATCATGATTAGTTTATAATTAATCAAACCATTAATTTTTAAAGCTAATTTAAAGATGGTCCTAGGAGTTTCCAGCCACTGAAATAAGCTGGTTTAAATTTGTAATTTAAGACCTTAAGCTATATGAACAGAAATCAGGTGTGCAGCAAACTCTGTAACAGAGACTTCTAGTATTGCTGACATAATTTACATATTAAAGAACACACATCAGTTGTATACAAATATAAATTCTGGTGTTGCAGATGTCAAAATTAAGTCTTTAGTATTTTAATATCTGTGGTGGTCTTCTGCCATTTTACAAATCCAAATTCCAAATTCTGTCCAAAAAATGTAGGTATCTGTTGATCAATGTTACTTCAAAATCTAAACCATCAGTTTAATACTTCTATAACTGATACAGAGGTCATGGGAAAAATCTGTCAAAAGCATATTGATAACAAAATGGAATCAGCTCATGAGGGGTTCAGACTCCAGTCTGCCTTTTTTGCAGTTCTTAAGGCAGCTCAGGAGTGTGATACACCCACTTGACAGCACAGTATTTTTCTGTAGCCTGTCAGTGGATATGAATCTGATATGGTACCTTTTGATCTTTTAATCACAATAGGGAGGGAAGTACACAGACAAACTCACGGAGCTCTGTCATATACAATAGTGTTTTCTTCTTATGCTTCTGCTGCTCTCTTTGGTCTGTATGACACCACTTTCAGAGAGGATTGAACTGTATGAAACAAAACAAAGAATTACAAAGCACAGCCTTTACTTGGAGGGAACTGCAAAATGTTTAGAGGCAGCTGTAAATGAGAATCCACTCAAAATCTTATTGATTCCTCACTCTAAATGTAATTCTTCTTTCTATTTAATAAAGACATTCACATATGCTGATTGTTAATTTTGAACAGTTAAAAGGCCCTGTATCTGTGTTTCTGAAATGGTAGTCAGATAGCAGAGAGAACAGAAATCTGCTAGTTTAATACTGCTAATGTTGTTGTCCCCACCCCTCACACTGCAAAGTAACAATCTTAATTATCCCTGCTATTTCAACAGATTATTTTGATCTTCCAAATTACTGTGCAGCATCTCAGAAACAAAAAGTTACCAGGACAGCAACAGATATATTTCTAAACTTTGTTATTACTGATATAAATATTTTCTGATATTAAAAAGGCTTACAGAATTGAATGGATGAAACCGGGATAGTTTTGTAGTGCAGAAGTCTTATCATAGAATCACTATAAAATGATTTTTTGCTAATGATTGGATTTTGTTGATACAACTAATGCTTTTTCAGGTATTTAATAAACTTAGAAACATTCTCAATAAATGAGAAACTTGATCATTAAAGGCAATGTTTGTATGTATATATCTGCCATAGAGTTTCTAATAAGAAAGCACAGATTCCTAACTTTGGATTAATCCAAACAGCACCATTAGGTGCTAAGCTCTAAAGATTTCAGAAGGTGCCATCTGCACAAATCATTCTCCGTCCCTTTGCAGCTCCTATCTGTAACTGTACAGGATATGGAGCAGCATCCTGTCAGATTTAAATGAGCGTTCTTTCTCTAGCATGTGATAGCTTTGAAATTCCAGGCAGAATTTACCTGGAAAGGCTAAGGCTATTCCAAATGCTTTCAACCCAGACCCATAACCAAGAACTGAGACAGGCAGCCCAAATGAGATAATTAAGATTAAGACTGCTAAAGAGAAACATGAAAAATTAATGGTGTTTGGGAACTCCTGTGTGTGAGAAAGGAGCCAGGAATGAGGAAGAAGTGAGCGCTGGAGAGACAAGAAGCCAAAGGGTAATGGGCAGAAGGTTTTTCCACAATAGAGAATATGCTCATTCAGAGTTTGAGTCCAGAAACTCAACACTTGAAATCTCAGCATACTTCTCCAGTCATCAAGTATCTGTGACAGCTACTGGAGAATTATGTTATCACTTCTTCTATGATCCTGCTCAGACATTAAGTCTCTGACCCACTCTGACCCAATCAGTGTTTGAAGCATCACACAGTAACTTTCACCACAGGCAAATTTTCTTAGCACTTTCGAGTGCCTGATATGGCAATTTTAATACTTTTGTTTTACTACAGTTTTCTGTGGGTGGTACTACTGTGCTTTACTTTAAAGCTTAAAAAAAGTCCTGAAGAACACTTTTTATAAAAAATATGCCTTTACATTATTTCCTAATTTACAGAAGGCAACACAGACATTTTGATGAAACATCTATTCTGAACAAATGTTAACATTTTGTAAGGTGTATAGCTGGTTTTCCCTTGCACTTTCTCTTTATGCATTCAAAAAAGGTGAAATTTTCAGTCCATTTGTATTCCATGCTCAAAGATACAGCTTGTTAAATCTTGTCGTCATGCCAGTGGCATTTTGTAGACTTTGAAGCTGCTTTTTGAAGGACATTCTCTTCCAAATGAATAGAAGATCAAGCACAAAGAAAAGATAGGTGTAGATCACTGTAGCAGAAAGTAAAATGTAAATCTACTACTAATATTGACTATAAAGTGAGAAGAAAATTTGGCAGCAGCAGAAGCTACTCATAAACACTACGGTTATCTTTAAATTTGCTAAGAAAGCATACAAATCCGTGAAATGCTTCAACTGAAAGCTTGCATTCTAAAGTTTTGAAAATGAAATGAAGAAGTCTGAATTAAATTACTTGGGGTGGAATTCACTTATTTAATATCACTGAGTAATCCCATATGACTAACATTTATGCATGAGAAGTAAAGTCGCGAAACATCATAGTAACACATATTGAAGAGTACTCTGGAAACTTATTTTTTCCCCTCACATACTCTTTGTAGTTGCAAGAAACGTCTGACCTGATCAGTTCCCTTTTCAGCATGCTCAATTTTATTCTCCAGTTGTGCATCCTCAAAATTCCTACTGATAGTCAGGAAAGCATAACTAATTAATCCCCCCATTTATTGTAGAAAGGCAGAGGAAACTGAGATATGCAGGAAAGATTTATTAGGGCTAGAGGACTATCTGAAACTCAAAGAAACCCGTGGTCAATTCCCTTCTCTAGCACAAACTTCATGTGTAAATCTTGGCCAACTCAGTGCATTTATATGTCTTTTCCACCGCGTTTCATTCCTCAGGGTGGTAATGCAGGCATAATACTGAGATTACTTTTGCTGCCACAGTAGTTTGAGCTGTGTATTTACCTTAGAGATAATCAGATTTTACCTTCCTGCCAGGCACACAAAGCTCTACCTCTAACTCCTGCCTGTACAGCCATATTATTCAAATATTTCCTTCTGTATGGCTTTGTATCAAGGACAGAAATTTACAAAAAAAAAAAAAAATTTTAAAAAAAGAAGAAAAATGACAAAAAAAAAAACCACAACATGACAAACAACCCCAACCCACAAGATTTCATAATTAAAGAACAAACTTGATGTTGTCTCTGCAACTATTTCTGGATGTTTCTTATGCCTCAATTGTTTCATAGAATCATCAAATGGTTTGGGTTGGAAGGGACCTCGAAGATCATCTAGTTCCAACCCCTCTACCATGTGCAGGGACACCTCCCACCAGACCAAGTTACCCAAAGCCCCATCCAAACTGACCTTGAACACTTCCAGGAATGGGGCATCCACTGCTTCTCTGGGCAACCTCTTCCAGTGTCTTACCACCCTCACGGTAAAGAATTTCTTCCTAACATCTAGTCGAAATCTACCTCTTCCAGTTTAAAACCATTACCCATCTTCCTATCACTACACGGCCATATAAAAAGTCCCTCTCCAGCTTTCGTGTAGCCCCCCACTAGGTACTGAAAGGTTGCTATGAGGCCCCCACTAGGTACTGAAAGGTCGCTATAAGATCTTCCTGGAGCCTACTCTTCTCCAGACTGAACAACCCCAACTCACAGAATCACAGAATGGTCAGGGTTGGAAAGGACCTCTGGAGATCATCTAGTCCACCTCCCTCAGCCTGTCCTCATAGGAGAGGTACTTCAGCCCTCTGATCATCTTTGTGGCCCTGCTCAGGGCTCGCTCCAACAGGCCCATGTCCTTCTTATGTTGGGGGCTCCAGAACTGGATGCAGTACTCCAGGTGAGGTTCTCATCAGAGCAAATTAGAGGGGCAGAAACATCTCCCTTGACCTGCTGGCCACACTTCTTTTGATGCAGTCCAGGATGCGGTTGGCCTTCTGGGCTGTGAGCACACATTGCCAACTCATGTTGAGCTTCTCATTCACCATCATCCCCAAGTCATTCAATAAACTCTCTCCTTAGACAATGGATGGAGAGCAGCCCTGAGGAGAACTTCCATGGGCAACTTTATTCTAATAGGCTTATACGGTACAAAGATTAGGAAATACTCTGGGTTCCCAGAGTATAAAAAATGAAGAATTTTATTTAAAACATCTGATTTTCTATCAGATTTAACAAAAAATATGATCTGAGGAAAAAAGGATTGCGATGCTGTGATGCGTAAAATATGATCTGAGGAAAAAAGGATTGTGATGCGCGTTTTGAAAAAGAAGCCATGACAGATGTGTGTGAGCTCTTAGACCAGTAAGGCTTTCTTTGCATAAAGAACACACTGCAAAAACAGCTGCATCTCTTATTGGTTGAATTTGTTACATAAGTATTTGGAAATAACACCATAGGAGTGTGACTACTCACTCAACTCCTGCTCAGATTTTTACTAATATGCAGCTCCTGCTAAGGATTGATGTATGCTGGGAGCAGTGCCATTAGGTCAAACCAAGGCAACTCATAGGTAGGACATGGTAGCCAGAAAGGGCTAAATGTCGTTATGCAGCCAATATCACCTGCAGCTTGCTGTCTCCTGCAGCTATAATCCTTGCATATTGATTGTTTGGCAGTTTCTTTAGAATCCGCTTACTCATGGAAACAGTATAGACCAAACTTCCAAGCTGGAAGGTATAAATAAATCAGCTTACCCAAAAAGTTTTTGAAGCAAATTCAACAGCAGCTGGAATGCTAAGGCTTTTGTGCTTCCCAGTGTGATACAGGGGACAACCACACCATGATGGGGGAAAAACGATGAGCACTCTCACCATCAGCTAGGTAACTATTTTGCTCATAGATGCATGAGTTGAAAATTGCAGGTTAGAGAACTTGTGTATTAGAAACCTTATGAATTAAGGAATGAATTGGTGAATTCACTTATTAGTCTACTCTGTACGAAAGGAATTGAGCCCTTGGATGTTGTGTTTTTTTCTTTCTTAATGATCTCACAAAATAAAGTTTAATTTACAGAGTACATTGTCCTATAAATTTGAGAGTTCCAAATGGACTGTGACATAGGACAGTACCTATGATCAGCTACAACATGTGACTGGAGCTGATTCTCTCAAAACCCAATACAATTGCACTGAAAATGTAGAGAGTAAAACATTTCTTGCAACATATTTTCAAGGGTGTTGCAGTTTGATTGGAAACTGTCTTCCTCCAGTGTAGCAGTTCTAGAAATTAAATAGAGAATTACCCTCAGATAGAAGACATCTACATCCAATGGATTAACAAAAGCTGTATAATAAGGAATATAAAATTTCAGTTGAAAAACACTCTGTGAATCTGTTATTAAACAATGTGAAATGCAATACAGGAATAAGAAGTGATGTAGTGGGGAATAAGCTTTCTAATGTAACAGTTATGTTCTACACTGAGAGTATTTACATGCAAATATTACATCCTCAGTGTTTTTAATTTTGTATAGCATGTAGAATTTGCTTATTGAGAATAAATATTAAAGTATTCTGAAATAGAACACAATGCTCTTAATATGGTACTCATGAAGTAGTTCAATTAAATAATCCTTTAACAGTAATAATTCTTCTATTAAAACATCTCAAAAGATGCATTAATCTTGTGTAAATCAAAACAACATATGCATGCCCTCTTTTATGTAATTAAATTAATATACTGATTAATTTGTTTTCCCTGTTGATTATTAATGAATGATCACTCATAGGAAGCAATGGAATATACAAAGGGCTATAAATTGAGTGTGATTTGAAATTCCTCACTTAGTCATTATTTTTAAATGTATTTGTCCAAAAGCATGCTGACTCCTGCTCCTTTCTGTAATGGGACAAACAATTCACCTGAAGTATGCAAACTCAGTGAATTTTGGTATTCTGAGTTTCCAGTATTCATTTACTTAAGAAAAAGTAATTTAAATTGCCTTAAACTCTTACTGACTTCTTGTTAAACACTTCCCCATTAACTTTAGCATTTAGGTTTATAGGACAGTAATTACCAGGAGTGCACTTTTTCCCTTTGGCATAATATTGACCTAATATTGAATGTTAATAAAGTGCTCTATAAAATAATAATAAAAAATATTATTTAGAGTAGTATTGCACAGTCTTAATCTCTCCACCTGCTGCAGTTGACCAAAGGGGATTTTTTTTTTCCCCTAATATGAAGCCATTATTGCTTTCTAGAAGCTTTGGCTGGCTGTACATCAACCCACATCAACAGATGTCATGCTCCTTCACCTCTAGCAGCCCATCCTATCCAATGCCCCTGACAACTTCCCTCATGACGATGTTTCTACATGCCACCACGGTGCCCTTTGTCCATCACACACCTCACAAGACTCCACCACTCTGGTTCTTCCCACCTTTTCTTATTGCTGCTGTACATCAGAGGTAGACTGCTCTCTATCATAGTCATCATGTCTTGCTCTCTCATCTAAGTGTCTGACAGCAAAAAAACAGCAGAGGGTGGTAAAATGAGCACAAAGGATAAGTGGACCAAAGCAGAGGGTTGGTAGAGTAACTGGAGGCTAGAAGAGTAAGGGCAGGGAGATCCAGAGAAGACAAAAGAGAAACAAAGACAGAAATATGTTTTAATATGGCATGAAGGAGGAGGTAAACTTTTCCCCAGGCAGCTGCTTCTCTACACCGCTGCAGAAACAGAGGTAATGCATCTCCTTGTTTCTCCAGGTTTTTGGACTGGTGCATAGATTGTCTTGATGCTAACTCTTGAACGCACAATGGCTTCCTAGACCTATAAAACAAAATTAGCCTAGAACAGACTTTGAAAGATGACTAGAAAACCATTTGTCTCTCTTCAAAAAGCTCACTACATTGATTGTGTAACGTGTTGATGCAAAGACATTACTCTCTCCCCCCCAGTAATGTTGAAGAGCTTTACATGGTTCCTACTCCAGTGAGTACCAACTGGATTATTCAGAAGTATCGGTTTACTCATGATTAGACACTAATACATATTAATGTATTTCTAGATGGGAAGCTATTTTTAGTGAAGGATGGATATTATGGGAAACAATTGCCTTAGGTGCTGATGAATCAACATAGAAATGAGCTAAAGTTTTTTAAAATGCTTTACACTTCCAGACTTGTTCCTCAAATTGAGCGGGGAGGTTCCTAATCCTACAAGGGCAACATAAAAAATAGGATGAGAGATGGTTCTCAAACCAGCTGAGTGTTATATTTTATTGTACTAGCACATATAAATAGCCTATACTCTTTTAGCCTGTTTTGCAGGAGCTGTTTGAGTTGAGCTATTTCCCACAATGAAATACAATTGCTTCTATTATTAAGACTGATAGCAGGTTGGCCTCCTAGCATTGTATTAGAGTTAAAGCTCCACCCTGGACACAAACAGATAGTTAGCTCAGGCTGAAAAGTTGTGTATGTGACACAGTTGATTTCTACAGTTTGAGCTAAACAAAGGTATACCATATACAATTTATTTTATAACTTTAATTAATTTGATCTTGCAGCCAATATGGTATATCAAGCACACAGATGACCTCTGCACAACACGTTGCCAGTACTGAGTTGTGTGTAATTTGTGGCAATTTAATAAGAATATGGATAGAAGTCAGAAATAGGTGCGACTACATTAACTTCTACCACAGAAGCTGTCAGCTAAGAGCACCTAAAACAGTACACGTACACTAATAAACCTTGGAAATTAATCTCTTGATAACCTCTCAGTTCACCATTTTCTCACAACTCGGAAAAAAAAAAAGTAAACAAACCCATAAACCTCTCCACTGAATATAACAGCAGCTCAGAAATGTCAGAAGTTAGCTGCAAACCATTTAATTGATCCAGCCATTGGATCCCAGCAGAGATCACTGAGCACAGATGTCCTGTTGTTGGATGAGATACTTAATAATTATGTAAGGTTTTAACTCTCAGATTGATTATTCAGTTCAGATGCATAGTAGTAGCAGTAGTATTACTGGAAAATTAACCACTCAGATTGAACAAAGGCTGAAAAGTATAAAGAGATGCTGCACTGGGACATATCATTTGAAGACAGTTGAGACTATTCAGTGCTAATGATGCTCAGCTGAATTAATTATTTCTACAGTATGGTGAACATGAGTACTTCCCTCTTATATTTCCTCCCCAAAACTTATTATAAAGCATATGACAATATAACCTCCAAGTATGCTTCTGTCTGGAAGGAATAAGCTTCAGTAACCATGCATTTTTCTATTACTGAAATTCAGAAGTATACTGCGGACTCATTTTTTCTCCCAAATGCAACTAATCCTGTCAAATAGAACACAGGACAGTTTTATTTTACAGTCCGGAAGTATCTCTTGGATACTCTACCATTACAAGTTAAACCAACAATAAAGAACAATAATTAAGAGCAGGAAGAGCAAGACTGGAAGGAAGGCAAAAGCTGTATTTTCAGACTAAATTCAATAATGACATGAAATGACCAAGACTGTTGCATAAAGGAAAGTTCACTGTGTTGTCAAAGATTCATATAACCTCTGCAATTAGTAATAATATAATTTTTAGTACTTTAAAAGCCCATTAGATCTGAACCTTTGTTTCCTCTCTAATAGTTAGAATAACTGATGAACCTGAAGGACAGCTCTTGAAGCATAGAAGGTACACGCTTAGCCTCAGGGTTTTTTTTAAAAAGAAAAAAGGATAAAAAACAACTATGCTGGGAATAGACAACTACTTTTTGTTTATTTATTATAACTAGACTATCTATAGGGCTGTGAATAGACACATTAACAGTTAATCACCTGTTAGGCGCTTTATAAACACTAAGGACTTTTTTGCACAGCGCCAAGGGTTTCAGTTATTAAACTTAATTTATTGTAGGAATGATATTCTGAGAACTCCCCAGAGGATTACATTAGTCAAGATCCCATGTTTACACTGTGAGTGAAATTGAATTTGCAGGAAAATGAACAGTAATATTCTGGGCACACAGGAGTCTACAAATTATTAATTGAATGGGTAACAGAAAAATGGATGCAGCAATAAAACAAGCCAAAAGGCTGGGTGATGACTACAGCAGAGATGCAGAAGAGATGGTGGTATACATGTGTTTGGCAGAGGGTTGACAGCAGCTTCTGCTTTGCAGTTTTATAGCAGGTATTCAGAAGCTGGAGTAAGCTCTTTCCTATGCATGTCATACATGACAAATTGTTACATACCTGTTACCAGGAAGGTTAACAGAGCACAAAGTATGAAAGAAGAGTTCATTGCGCTTCACCTTCTGAAGAATCTGCCTTTTTGAAAAACTGTAAGTTCATACTTTTTGGAAGGCCTTTATTCCTAAGAAGGAGGATAAAAAAAACCAAAACAAAACAAAACAAAAACAAAACCAAACCAAAACCAAAACAAAACCAAAACAAAACCAAAACCAAACCAAAAACAAAACCAAAACCAAAAAACTATGCATGGAAAATTCAACACCTTTCTGGTCCTCTGGTTGGGGAGTTTTGTTAACAGTTAAGGTGTATCACTTTTTCTTCCCCCAAAGTGGTTACGTTCGTTAAGATAAAGATAGAATCTTCAGCCAAAGCATAAACAACAGAAGCTTTTTCCTTAAAGGTAGATCAATTTAATGAAATGGTGAATACAGAGTGCCAAATGACAGTTTTGCCAATTTAACTGTTTTTCTGTGGAATAGCAACTGGCATCAAAGCTTTTGCTAAGCTGTTTTCCTAGTGTACCACAACCCTGAAACAACCTATGTCTGAAAGACAGCCAATTCCGCAAGCATCCTGCTTAGTATCCGGGTTTTTTACGGAGACACAGACTGCAGCGCCACATCCCCTACTGACATCTTTATGTAACTTGACTGGCTTGTTACTGAACTCAATATTCTGTAGAAAGTATAGACAGAAGAGTGGCATTTCTAAAACATTATAAAATAGGGGGGAGACAGTGCAAGAAAGAGGGGACATAATTGTAAGCATGAGTACAGACATGGTATAAAGCCAATAATTGGCTTATGCAATCCAATGTGGACAAATATAAAGGGATGCAATTTTTATTGGCACCAAACTTCTCAGAGGTCAAGGAGCATCTGGATGACACTCTTTGTCATATGATTTAATTTTAGGTAGTCCTGCAAGGATCAGGATCCTTATCAGTCTCTTCCAACTTGAGATATCCTATGATTCTATTATTATCTAGGCACAACGAAAAATAGGAAATTCCCTCAATATCCTCTGGCAGACAAACAGATTAGTTAGTTAGTCTATACTAAGCAAAAAATTTAAAACTTTCCACCTTAAATCACTGAAAATAGCTGGGACACAAAGTTGATGCTTTGAAATTGAGGGAAAGCATGGTTGATAATTAAACTTTAATACACAGGAATCAGTTCACTCATTTTATGGTAAAAAGCAACATTTCAGAAATATCAATCATAAAAGGGTAATATACAACTACATCAATCATCATATCTTGGAGCATAGTTAGAAATGTTAGTCTTCAGCAGAGTATCAAGTTTTTTTTCTGTTTCACCCTTGTGTGTTGCTGTACAATTGTGAACTTTTTTTTTTAATCACACACTAAAGACAGGTAAAGAGGAGTGCAAACTGAGTTTTATCTCATGCCTTTAAGGTGATAAAAGACAAATATTGATCTGATCTCCCATATAAGAGACTTCCAAAGTCAAACATCCCTTCACCAGAAAGTCCTATATTCCTCCATAGTCATCTTGCCTCCTGAAACAAAAATTCTGCTGTCTTTTGGCCAAACATGCAACATGATTGAGGAAGTGAATCATGGGGAATTTGGGAGGAAAGCCTTCTGGGAATTAAAAATTCAGTTCTAATTTCTGAAACAGGCTTCTGGTAAGCCTCAGAAAACAGGTGTTTGTTCAACTACTATTAATTTTTTTCTAGACTTTGCAAATGTGCCAGAAAGTCTGTAGCAAACTTTTCCCACATTTTTACAATCTTCTCAAAAAAAAAAAAAAAACAAAACAAACAAACAAAAGAAAACCACATTTGTTTCTTCCATCAGAAACAAACAAAACAATCCAACACAGTATTAAGAAATATTCTAGATAATCCTTTGGTCTCCATCAGGGCTACTACTTTGGAATCAGTAGCTAATTTTCCTTCCAGGTATCTGGCCCATTCTGCAACTTTCTGTACTTTCAGAAAACAGACATTTATCCTCCATCCTTTCTTTTTTTTCTGGACTGAAGAAGGGAAGCGCTTCCAGTTTTGTCTTATTAAATAAACACTGCATTTCTCTGCTCACCCTCATAACACTTCTTTGTACTCAATTGCAGTTTGATTTTTTTTTCTTGAATACAATGAAACAGATTTACAGAGGACACTTCATTGTTTGTTTTTTTTTTTAAAGGAAAAGTTGTGATAGTCTTTCGTAAAGCTAATGCATATTCATAGCCATTACGTACTAGCCACTACATTCTAGCCACAGATCCTTAACCCACTTGTTAACATTTCATAGTTTTATTAAAAAGGTATCAGGTTCTTTGCAACCTGTCATTCAGCCAGGTCAGCAATGGAAGTGAGCCACAATTTAATAATTAATGTTGACTTTTAGCAGTATTATTATTGGTCTTTAAATTCTCTGGCTGGGTTCATGTAGGAAGAGGAGGAATACATCTCTGAACAACTTGATGCACGTATCCACAAACAGACATTGCTTCAGAATTTAGAGGCGAACATAGAGGTAGCCAACACAAGCCAACTTTGTTGCTTAAATGATGGTGCAGGAGCACACAAAAAACACTCAGATCTCCAAGGTTCCTATTTAAAAACAGCTTGTAACCTATTTCTGAAGATAGTATCCAAGATAATGCGTGCACAAAAGACTTTTTCAGAGGCAACACGTTACAATTCTTGACTGTTTGCACTGCAGACATCCTCCCAAAGTGTGTGATAAGGTAAGATCCTCATATTAGCAAAGGTGATGGTAACTATCAAGAATTACAGAGGGAAAGCAAAGGTTAATATCACTTCCTACCAAGTATTTCAGCCCTTGATAAAGGCTAATTGTTTACAACAGTGGATTAGTAGTTATACTTAATAAAACCATTAAGCTTTTAAATGGAAAATTCTACAGTTTATTCACTTCAGTCTGCATTGTGAGGCCTCAATCAAAAGATTAAAAATCACGTATTGCCTGTACATTGTAAGCACTCTTAAAAATTACATGCATGCTTAAGCTTGCACTGTTTGTATGATGACTGAAACATCAACTTAAGAAGAGCTTGTTTACTTATCATACCTTAGCAATCGTGAAGAGAAACATTTATCTAAGAAATCCTACTTTTTTGACTCAGGACGTTCTGGAAAGATGGAGAACAATAGTCTGAAGTGGAAACTGGAACTGGACTTGTACAGGGGTGACAAAACTATTCTTCCCAGCCATTGTTTTCAATAAAAACATTGGAACACATTTGATTTTAGTCCCATTATGGAATAAATCCACAATTTTGAAACCTCAAAGCACCGTGAAATTAATCTGTTGCATTCTCAAGGCCTCTCTAGTATATAGTGCTGTTGGAAATCTGGTCCTTAAGTCTTGTCTTAAAGAGACAGCTCATTAAAATGGAAAGCTGTGACACATAATAACCAATAACACTCTAGAGAGACTTTTGCATGTATTTGCATAGCTTTGCTCCCTTTAAAGGCAATAATGCAAATACGAACCAGGCCTCTTGGTATTGACACATTTTAGAACAGTCAGTATACATTTGTTTTTAACTTTTGCTCAATTATCCTCATCTCCTACAAAAGCTGTTGTAATAATCAGTATTTACTGCCATGACACATACAGGCATGAGTGGAACTAATCATCTGCAGACTGTCCCTGCTGCTGAGCTGAACAAATAAGCTGTTCAAGACTTCTTCTTGCAACCGTTTCTGCTTTGTAAATCAATAAGAACCTAAAGGAACATTTTCCCTTCTCTTTTACAGAGACACAACTTAGATCCACCCACTCATTTCTGGATGTCACACACACACACCCCCAAAAAAAAGGCAAAAAAGCTGGCTTAACTGGTTATAGTTTTTTTCAGAGACATGGGCACAAGCAAACAGCAATAAACCAGCACACCAGTCCAACTGAAGTTTAAATCTATAGAATTAATAATGTGTTCTGGTTCCTGCACCTGTGACAGATGGTCAACAGAGAAGAAAGCTATCCCTATCAGCACTGCTGAGTTTTGAAATCCCAATGCACAAACCACAGATGGCATTGGCAGAACTGTTCAAAGAATTAGAGATCCAAAAATAGACTTTTCCTCTCCTCCACTGCCCTCCTAAAATGTGCTTGCCCTATTTGTGAGTTACCTAAAAGCAAACACATCCTTGGGTTAAAAAAAACTTGTCAATTTTCATTAGTATAAATGTTAGATGGTAGGTCAGGGGCATGCTAATCCAATAGATTGATCAACTTTTTTTACATTTCAGTGCTCAGAATTTCCATTGACCATGAGGAATGATTGCGGCTCACAGAGCCTGAACATTTTTTGTGGCTCACAAGTAATCAAAGTATTGCTTTCAACTCTACACAAATGATCAGGCTTGGAAATATGTTACTGGAAAATGTCACCATATATGAGCTGATACAGGTTTCCTGACCAAATTCTGAAGCTATGCATGCTTCAGAAGTGTTTGAAGAACTTCAACTGACTTTTTCATCTACATGTCAGAGTCTGAGCCTCTAGATCCCTACAAAGACCTGCCAAATCAAGCCCTGGATCTACATTTGTACAGGTGAGTAAAAAAAGGCACAGGCCTGTTCTCAGACCTCAAAGGCAAGCAGCAGACAAGCCTGCGTGAACATGATTAAACTCTCCCCCCCTCAAAGCTGTTTTGGTCACTCTGCTTTCTTAGAGCAACCCTAGGCTACTGTTATCCACAAAAACATGCCCTGACATTGTTTGCAAGAACACTAGTTGGACCAAAATCATGTCCATTAACGTGCTACAAATTAAGCAATGTGTATCATTACATGCTAGTGCTTACACCTTAATTATAACCATAGATGTGAAACATAGTTGTAGAAGCCAGTTCCTTTAGACCGCAAAGCAGCACTAACCTCCTTGCAATTAGGTTCTACTCTTTCTGCCAGGTGGAGTTCCAGCCTGAGCAAACACAACTTTTTCCCTGGGAGCTTGGAAAAAAAAGAGAGGAAACCAAGCCCTGCTTCCAGACTGCAAATCCAAAATTTCAGAGCCATCCGCTCTGTCCTTTACTGAAGGGTGCCTCTGTGAAGCCCTGCTTTCCCTTGGCCAAGTGCCCAGGCTGGCTGAGCTCCTACTAGTACATGACCTCTTTTAACACATCCTTGTCTGCAAGGTCTGTCTCCTCTGACACCAAACAAATAACCAGGCACCAAAGTGATTGCAAATTACATTACCCTTCGATGGCACCACAGAGGCTGCTGATGTCCTTTAGAAGTCAATAGTCTGTAAGGTACATCACACATCACCTGGACCCAGCTCGACTCCCATTTCACCCAAGTCTTCACCTGGACCCCCTTACCAGCTAGTTGAACACCAGATGGAAGCAATCAGGTGCTACCATCACAACGCACCTCTTTACAAAGACAGAAAAGAAACATTAAACTGGCAACAGCTCTGCTGTTTTACCCACTTTTAGACCAGACTGGTGGTAACGGTTTACAATTAGTATTTTTAGCACTTGTTGGTCTGTTGTGTCCCATTCTCACTGTGATTTAAAGCAAGTAAGGAATAAATGTTATTGCTGTCCTGATCACTTTTGCTTTCTGTTTTATCAGGAAAAAAAAAAAAAAAAAAAGGCAAAAAAAAAAGCCAAGAGATAAGAGGACAGAAAAAGTGACATACATTATAGTGGCAATTATTTAAACATAAGGTTAATATCACTGGCAATATAACTAGCAGGCAGTTACCATGTGCAGTCCAATATTTAGCTGCCAGGTTTCCCATCATAGAGAGCATAAACAACTGCAGCACCATTTGGGACGCCTATTACTTTTACAGTTTTTACAATAATGTGCTTATTATTATAATATCTGTTTGTCAATGTCTCAAGTCATACCAAAAACATTCACGGAAAGCAGAACTTTTGTGGGTTTTTTTTTTTTTTTACTAGTCCATACTTGTCGGTCTTGAAGATCACATTAGAGAAACCTAAGCAGGTATACAGGTCTACTGCTGTTACCACAGTTTCTTTTTATGGGGCTCTGGGTGAAACTACACAGGGGTAAGACATTCCCATAATTTCAATCCCGGACTATATCTCAAATTATACTTCTTAACATAGGGCGAAAGGGAATCACACAGTGTTCCTGGAGTTGTTTTTAGAACTGTTGGGATGACAAGAACAAAAAAAAATACCTGTGGGGCTGACCCTAATGGTTTTCTTCAGCTACAGGTGCAGGAACAACAGATGGTAGTGCTAGCTGGGTCTGGAAGGCCAGCTCATTCCCCCTCACAATCAATGAGAGAATTGTCTTAGATCTTCTAAGACATATTTTGTATGGTTTATCTCCTGAGCCATACTACTAGGGGGAGAAAGCCAGTTCAATCAAAAGTAAACATACAGAATTTAAATCCCATGGGACTAATTAAAAAAGCTCAGTATTTACTGATGTTTAAAAAAACATACCATGCCTCCTAAATCAACTATATATCTAACTCAGTCCATCCTCATGAGCCACAAATTTATGATATTGGCAATTTTTCATTTTTCATTCTCATCTGGACAAGCCAGCCAGTTAAATGAAATATGTCCTCTAAACTGGTTTGTGTAAGTTTATATTTGCAAACGCTTTGTCATGGCCTCTGTTTCATGCCTTTCTTATCACTGTTAATAACGTTGTTTGGTTTTCTTCAGTAGTCTTTCGTCCAAGTTGTAGCCAGGCTAAGGATGGCATAGCTGCTGAAACCAGGTACATGCAGCCTAGTGTGAGCACAGAGCAGGTTTCATAATACTTCAACACAAAATCTTGGAAAAAAATCACCAAATTTTCATCCCTTAAGATCATTTTAGTGACAGGGCTGTAAATGTAAGTTCATTCTTAGTATCTAATTAGAAAATTACTACTTTAAAACAACCAACACTTTCCTAGCTCTGTATATATGGTGTGTTCCCTTTGACCCATGACAAGAGTTTGAGGGTAAGAAGAGAAATTATTGCAAATAAAGATTAAAATAAAATATACTGCTGGCAGGAGTACCCCATCGAAAGTGCTGAGGTTAGAAGATCAAACGGAGCCAAGTTCCTATGAGTTTCAGGAAACCAGCCAGAGATGTAAGCTTGTGTCAGTAGGGAGATGGGTACTTAATGGTGCATTTGCTGTAGAAACAGCATTTCACCCAAGTGATTAAAAATAGATTTAACAAGTGGTCTTTGCTTCCTTCAGACATGAAAGAAAGAAGGTGGGTAAACTGCATGCAGGTATAGAAAAAAAATATTAAAAAGGGGAGGGGGGGGGCAAACATGAGTTTAGCTTTTAGGCCCTGAGTGGAGTGGTTTAAACCTATTGCCTCCTTGAGATCAGCTTTTGCTCCTCTACAGAGAGCAAAGAGAAGAGCAAGGTAGGGAAAAGGTCTCCCTCAGCTCGAGGAGGCTCTCCAGCCCTCTGAACGGTCAGTGAGGTGGCTGTAAATGCAGCTTGGAGTGGGGAACCAATTTAGGTTCTTTCCTGGAAGTAAGAGAACGGGAACCAAGAGTGGGAGCCCATAGGTTTGGGAGGGTCAGGGGTTTATGCTTGTGTCTCTTTCCTCCACCAGTCCTAAAGGAAGGCTCCAGAGATTAAGATGAGGTCAGTTGCTGCTAATACCTTTTCCTGCCCTCACAATCCCAGTCTCCATTCAGTTCATATGAATTCATTTTGCTGTACATCCAAATCTTCTACTGTGGACAGTGGTTTACTGTCCCTGTGACACACAATCAATATGGAAAGGCAAGGTCACTGAGAGAAATAAGTTATTGGGGAAATCAATGGCAAATTACTTGTGGTGCTTTGAACAACAGAAAAAACAATATTAGGTAAAATAACATGTGATCGTGATGGATTATAAAAGAAACAGTGAAACAGAAAAGGTCAGCCTCAAAACTTTAATTTTAAACCCATTTATGCACATATAAAGAAATAAAATGTCTTTTAATATATGAGCTAATAGATAATATTTCCTTTAAGAAAAGAACAAAGCTGTTAAAGGCTATTGCCTACCTGTATGGTCTCCATCGCATGTAAATAAGAAGATAAAATGCACTCTATTAAATGGCAGCCTGTGACTGTAACCAACGAATGCTTGATCATCAAAACATTAAAAAGCCATCAGCTACTAAGGACAATCTCAGCTGAAATGGACACCACTGAAATTACAACTCTGCTCACAAAACAAATCAATGTGCTTGAAGCTTTGCAGCTGGGCTACTGCAACTAGAAAAGAGGCTAGATTTTTTTTAAAAAAGTCATTGACTACTGCTTTATTTCACTCTCCCACAGGATACTAAGAAACATGCACAGCATCATCTTGATGAACAATCATCCCCATATTATGTGGCAGGCTTACTGTAGACAATGTCAACAAATCATTTACCTATTCTGGGGCATCTAATGAATAAGAGGAGAGGGGAGAAAGAGAAGGGGAATTCTCATAGAGTTAACATCACAAATAAGCACTAAACAAAAACTCAGAATACAGAAATAAAAGAAGATAGCTGAACGCCCACTCAATTCAAAATTCCAGATTAAAACCAGCAAGAAACAGCCACTTGAGAGACCTAGGGTTTTGTTTTCTAGATGACAATTAATTTACGGTGCTTCTGCCTACCTAAGAGTTGGGTTTCCATACTGAAATTCACCCCAGCCCCCTTAGTGTAGCCTAATTGATACAGGATCATGATTTAACAATAAGTCTCCCTTAGATTTTATATTCATCATTACGCTATATAAGGCATTTTTCATCTTTAGTTCATGTTGTTCAGTTATGCTTGCAAATTAACCTGTGTTGTTTGGTTATTCATAGAGCGGATGGAAACCTTCCACAGAGGGAGGCAGTGGACTTGGAAAATTCCGTGTTTGTTAGAAATAGATTACATTATGGAAACATTTAATGAAAAATCTTACTTTTTCATTAGCTTTTTAAAAGCAGTAGTTCTGGGATGGTTTTGTAAGGTTTTCTCTGCCAGCTAAGTAGCTTACTTTGTTTCTGGGGTTTTTTTTGTTTGTTTAAAACTGGTCTGACACATTGAAATAGAAAGACTTTGACAATGAAACTTTGTTTTAATCTGCTCATTGTTTCAAAGCACATCAACCATCAGAAAATGGTGGTTTTGTTAAAAAAACTACCAAAAATGAAACTGGAAATAAATATTCATTCTCACATGAAACTTACGGATAAAATACACATAACTAAGATGTAAAGAAACAGATTTCCAAGTAACCTTCAGGCAACGAAGGCAAACTTTCTGTCTCAGAAAAGACATCAGCATTTGACCACAAAGTATTATTTACATGTGAGAACACATTTGAAGGGTATTTAAATATTTCATAAAGTAGTGTTGTATTCATACACCAGTATAGTTACTTGCTGCTGCTTTTATACACTATTACTTTTTTAGATTATTTTATCACCTGTAATAACAAAAGGAAGCCTCTGTATGGACTATAAATTATGTCACCTATGTGTCATTTTCATATTAAACCTGACTGAACAGCTGTTTACCCTGCCCAGCTGATTAAACAAACTAGTATGAAGGATATGGGAGAAAAATACTAATACATTAACAATTGTATGTGTTCTTAAAACAGTTTATCCCAGATTCATAAGAAATATTAATGGATATAATCAATATTACCTCCAATCATCAAAGAACCCTTTGAAATGATACTACCACCCTTGAGGTAGAAATATCTTATTTGATTGTTAATCGGTCCTTGAGCCCCCAGTTTTCAGCTAAATTAACACAGCTGAAATTATATATTAATGTAAGCTAAAGCTGGTTTGCCTTAATACCAGGGCACAGTATTTGCAGTAGCTCAAAAGCTGATTCCCAAGGCTCAGTTTGAGTCACTTATTCAGAGAGATGAGTTGTCCAATGGGAGTGATAATGCCTGATGCAGGCACTGGGAAGTATGAGGTCACCAGCAATGGCCAGTGGCCAGGCTCATGCAGTTTACCGAGACAGTATTTCCCACTATTGCTGCTGGAGGCCAAGTACTGTGGTAGGCACCACTGCTCTGAGTCAGCTGACATTTCTAGCGTCTTCGTAATGATCGTTTGTTGCCCCTTCTATCACAGCACAGTTCCCATGCCACAATTTGCCTGCAATGATCTAAACATTCATTTATAGACTGAATTGTTAAACGGATTGAATGGTTTGATTCAAATGGTCGTTCTCTTAAAATTAAAAATTCCCCAGCATGTCAGTTTTTATGTCCAAATAAACATATACATTTACAGCATAGTTTGTGTTTTCCTGAAAATATAGAGGATTAATAAGTAATATAAGTGTAATTTTAAATGACAGATCTTTATCAGTGGTTCCCAGATAGTGTATGTATTTCAAGAGAAAGTCAAGATGGAAAAAGCTCTATGGTTTCCTAATAAAACAATGCATTTCATAGCTGGTAAAATTAATTCTATTTGCTAGAAAAGCTTTGGGAAAAAGCCTGCAAAATGTAGTCAGATCATTACTATAATCCTGTGGTTCTCAGATTATTCAAAGTTAATCTCTCTTTTCTCCTCCCAAGAGACCAAACTAAACAAAAATATGGTCATATAGAGAGTATTATAGCATTTGTTGAAAGACCACAACATTTTAGTTGCTCAAAGTAGTCTGTCAGAAAAGCAGAAACAACCTTGTAGTGGGAGGGATGTGGACAAGATATGCACTTGAGTTGTTCGAAGAACATGTCCTTCCAAAAAGCTGCAATGCATTTATAACAGACAGATGCTTAACTTAATTTAGTAATTTACGTAAAACCCTCACGATATGATTTCATTATAGAATTTTTTTCTTTCACTTTTCAAGGTGTATATATACCTGTAATATCTACCTCTTCTACTAGCTTTTCAGAGCAGGAATAGAATTTTTGTTTTGATTTGTTCAATGCTTAGGACTAGGAGGTCAATATGTGACAGGATTTCTAGCTAATGCTAGCTAATCTTATGTAATTTGAGGTCCAACCACTTGCTGGTATCTCTAAATGTCAGTCATCATTTAAGCAAAATCCCCTGTAATATAATACCATAAATATTGCTTGCATTAGTAAAGCTGAAGGTCCTGCTTTATTTAATAAGGGAATGGAAAGTTCAGGGCTTAAGAAAGATAGCCTTTTCTCATCCACAACGGTGGGATATAAGACAAGAAAAATGAATGACCTAACTGTCCAATGTTTGTCTTAGTTCTGTACAAAAGCCTGGCATGGGAAGTAAAAAATACTTATAGCATGTTGATGTGCTTTAAATAAAGTAAAACTGGTTTATGATATTAATTCTCTTATCTAAGTGTTCTACTTCCAAGGAAAGCCAACATATTTATACGATTAAACAAGAATTCTATTAAAATTATGCCAAGAATTCTAGCACATTTTTTCAGTAGTTTTACTCTCTATCCTGTCTAAGGGGAGTAGATGAAGTATTGAACTCAGCCCCTTCATTTCCTATGCTGCTGCAGGCTGAGTTTGCCTTAGATTTCATTGTGGAACAGATCAAAGGAAAGAACCAGAATTTACAAGTTTGAATAGCCAAAACAAAGAAAAATAAAACTCTTTAGGCACTTTATGGTGCCTTTCATTGGGTCTTATGTGTGTAGATCAAGATTTCTCAAGAATTCTCTGAATCAGACTTCTTCCATTGCCAATAATGCTTTTCCCAGAGCCCTGTCTATACGTACGGAGACCCTGGGAGACCTTGTAGGTAAAGACTGAGGCAAAGAATCACAGAATCACAGAATGGAAACTGTTGGAAGGGACCTTCAGAGATCATCTAGTCCAACACCCCACGGAAAGCAGGTTCACCTAGAGCAGGTTGGACGGGAATGCATCCAGGTGGGTTTTAAATATCTACAGAGAAAGAGACTCGACAGCCCCTCTGGGCAGCCAGTTCTAGTGCTCTGTCACCCTCAAAATAAAGAAGTTTTTCTTCATATTGAAACAGAATTTCCTGTGTTCCAGTTTGTGCCCATTGTCCCTTGTCCTGTCACTAGGCACTAATGTAAAGAGTCTGGCCCCACCCTCTTGACACCCATGCTTTAGATATTTATAAGCATTGATAAGATCCCCTCTCAGCCTTCTCTTTTCCAGGCTAAACAGACCCATGTCTCTCAGCCTTTCCTCATAAGAGAGATACTCCGTTCCCTTGATCATCTTTGTACCCCTCCACTGGACTCTCTCCAGCAGTTCCCCGTCTCGAACTGGGGAGCCCACAACTGGACACAGTACTCCAGATGTGGCCTCACCAGGGCAGAGCAGAGGAGGAGGATGACCACTCTTGACCTGCTGGCCACACTCTTTTTAATGCACCCCCAGGATACCGTTGGCCTTCTTGGCCACAAGGGCACATTGCTGATTCATGGTCAACTTGTTGTCCACCAGGATTCCCAGGTCTCTCTCTGCAGAGCTGCTTTCCAGCAGGTCAACCCCTAACCTTTACCGGTGCATGGTATTCCTCCCTAGGTGCAGGACCCTACACTTGCCCTTGTTAAACTTCATTAGGTCACTCTCTGTCCAACAATCCAGCCTGTCCAGGTCTCGCTGTATGGTGGCACAGCCTTCTGGTGTGTCAGCCACTCCTCCCAGTTTTGTGCCATCAGCAAACTTGCTGAGGGTACACTCTGTACCCTCATCCAGGTCATTGACGAATATGTTGAACAAGACTGGACCCAGTACTGATCCCTGGGGAGCACTGCTAGTTACAGGCCTCCAGCTGGACTCTGCACCACTGATCCCAACCTTCTGAGCTCTGCCATTCAGCCAGTTCACTGTCCACTCATCTAACCCACACTTCCTAAGCCTACCTACGAGCATGTTATGGGAGACAGTGTCAAAAGCCTTACTAAAGTTGAGGTAGATAATGTTCACTGCTCTCCCTTCATCCACCCAGCCAGTCATGCCATCATAGCAGGCTATTGGATAGGTCAAGCATGATTTCCCCTTGGTGAATCCATGTTGACCATTCTTTCCCTCTACATGCTTAGAGATGTAGGATCCAGGATGAGATGTTACATCACCTTTCCAGGGATAGAGGTGAGGCTGACTGGCCTGTAGTTTCCCTGGTCCTCCTTCTTACCCTTTTTGAAGACTGGCATGACATTAACTTTCCCCCAGTCCTCAGGCACCTCTCCTGTTCTCTATGACCTTTCAAAGATGATGGAGAGTGACTTTGCAATAACATTTGCCAGCTTCCTCAGCACTTGTGGATGTATCCCATCAGGGTCCATGGATTTGGGGGTGCCAAGTTTGCCTAAAAGACCTCTGACCAAATCCCTCCCCAGGGGAGAGTCGTCCTTTCTCCAGGCTGTCTCTCTTACCTCCAGGGTTTGGGATTCCTGAGGGCCAGCCTTAGCAGCAAAGGCTGAGGCAAAGAAGGCATTCAGTAATTCCACTTTCTCTGTATCCTCTGTCACCAGGGCACCCACCTCATTCAGCAGTGGGCCCATATTTTCCCTAGTCTTTCTTTTTCTACTGATGTACTTGAAGAAGTCCTTCTTATTGTCCTTGACATCCCTTGCCATGCTTAATTCCAAGTGGGCCTTAGCCCTTCTTGTTGCTTCCCTGCATACTCTGACAATGTTCCTATACTCCTCCCAAGTGGCCAATCCCTTTTTCTACATTCTGTAAACTTCCTTCTTCCATCTGAGTTTTTCCAGAAGTTCCTTGCTCATCCATGCAGGTGTCCTGCCTCCTTTGCCTGATTTCTTACTCCTAGGGATGCACTGATCTTGAGCTTGGAGGAAGTGGTGCTTGAATATTATCCAGGTCTCGTGCAACCCCTTTCTTCTAGAGCCTTTGCCCATGGGATTCCTCCAAGTAGGGCTTTGAAGAGGCCAAAGTTTGCTCTCCTGAACTCCAGGGTTGTAATTCTACTTTTTGCCCTGCTTCTTCCACGAAAGATCCTGAACTCCCCCATCTCATGGTCCCCACAGCCAAGGCTACCCCCAGCCTTCACATCCCCAACTAGTCTTTCTTTGTTTGTCAGCACAAGGTCCAGCAGCATGCCTCTCCTTGTCGGTTTCTCTACCACCTGTGTCAAAAAGTTATCATCCATTCTCTGAAAAAAACTCCTGGACTGTGCGTGCTTGTCTGTGTTGCCTTTCCAGCACATATCAGGGTGGTTGAAGTCCCCCATAAGAACCAGGACCTGTGATCACGAAGCTATTTCCATCTTTCTGTAGAAGGCCTCATTGACTTTCTCTTCCTGATCCAGTGGTCTGTAGTAAGCACACACAACAGTGTCTCCCATATTAGCCTGCCCCTTAATTCTTACCTATAAGCTTTCAAGACCTTCCTCATCCACCCCTAGGCAGAGCTCAATACATTCCAGTTGCTCTTTCACATAAAGAGCAACTCCACCACCTCGTACTGAAGGCACTGACCACCTCAGCCTTATCTTCACCATGCTGTCACTAAATCACTCACAACAAATGTAGTAGGCCTACATTTTCCTTTTTTATTATTTTGCTGCTAGTGTAGCAGCACAAGCTCTTAATGTTAGATCCCTTGCAAGTATCATCTCCAGCTGAGCTTGGCTTTCCAGACAACATTCCTGCATGCCCAGGCAACATGTTGTTACAGTGCTACGTGCAGCCTGTCCTCACTTTCACCTCCTGCATTTGCATTACAACTGAGTCATGACTTGCCCGCTTAGCAAAGTTTTGTAAGTCTACTCATTTTCCTCAGTATTGGGATGGACAATTCTTGTGCTAGGATGATATTGCCCTTAAAGACCTGTTACCTGTACTAAGATCCTTTGCTCCCAATACGTCCCATCTACCGGTTCCCTGAAAAGCTGAAATCTGCTCGTCAGAATCTTTGGGTCTATACTGTGCTACTTGCTTTCATCACTCCCCTTAGCATCTTGTACTTTACTCCCTGATTGCTGCAGCCATGGCTCTCCCTGTTTATCCCATCCCTAATCAGTTCTTCCTTTGTTTGTGAGAAGAAGGTACAGGAAAGCTCCACTTGTGGTTGTCCCATCTAGCACTTGTGTTAAGAAGTTGCCTCCAACACCCTCTGGAAACCTTCTGGATAATGGGAGTCCAACTGCGTTGCCGTCCCAGGATGTGTCAGGGATACTCCCATAAGAACAAGGGTCTGTGATCTAGAGACTTCTTCAAGCTGCTTAAGTGACTTTGTTCACTTGCTCACCTTGCTTACCTTGGGCTGCAACAAATTCTCACTACAATGTTGCCCTTGTTGTTCTTTTCTCTAATCCTGACTCACAGACTCTCAACAAGTTTGCCACCTGTCTGAAGAGCTCCATATACCTGAGGTGCTCGTCAGCATACTGGCAAGCCCATCTCCTTTTCCCTACTGACTGTCTTTCCTAAGCAGCCTGTATCCATCCATCAATACACGACAGAACTCCAGACATATGAGCTGTCCCTATCTCAATTATTGCAATCATGTCTCAGTTCTGCATTCACACACACTGCACTTACTTCTCCTGCTTGTTTCCCAGGCTGTGTGCACCTGTGCACAGGAACTTCACATATGCCCTTTGCCACCTGCCTCATCCTTTCCAAAGACTCTTTTACTCCCATCACCCTGCCCCATGTTCTTACCACCCTTGACGTCCCTTTTTTCACTTACCTGCAAACTGTCATCATCATCCTCGGGGTACCTGGTTTAACATCCTCCTCAACAAACAAGCAAGACTGCAGGCAAAGGTGCTTTTACACAACCATTGTCAAATAGGTCCCATCTCTTGCTAGCAGTCCTTACTCCTCAGAGAGGGACCTATGATCATAAAAGCCAAGGCACTACCCATGACACCAGATGGTTGCTAACTCAGAGGGTGTATCCTATCCACTCCTACCCAAAACCTGTCCTTTCAAGTGTAGGATTGAGGGGAAGACCACTTCGCTTCCCATGTCCTTTGTCTTTATTTCCAGACCTCTGTAGTCCCTCCTGATTTGTTCCAGGTCTCCCTTGGCAGCAATGCACATAGACAAAATTAAAAGGAGCCTGAGATTTGGAAAATTGTTGGCAGTCTCTCTGGAACCATCCTCCCTACTCCAGTCCAGGACCTCTGCAAACAGCAAACCTCATGGCAAGCATAGAGAGCTAGCACATCTGGTCAGATGTGGGGTGCTTCCATCGCTGCAAAATGGCACCTCTAATCACCATCACCCATCACTTCCTCTTGGTGTTAGTGCTCTGTGCAGGCCCAGCTCATGCTGAGGTCTCCCTTAATGGAGCTTGTTCCCTTACATAGGATATTACTATCAATTCTGTGAATTCAGATCTGAGGATAGATAAGGAGCCTTTCCTTTGCTGCCAGAGGTCACTCAACAAGTCTACCAATGACACCAAGCTGTGTGGTGCAGTCAACACCCTGGAGGGAAAGGATGCTATCCAGAGGGACATGGACAGGCTTGAGAAGTGGGCCCATGTGAACCTCCTGAATTTCAACAAGGCCACGTGCAAGGTGCAGCACTTGGGTTGCAGCAATCCCAAGCACAAATACAGGCTGGGCGGAGAATGGATTGAGAACATCCCTGAGGAGAGGGATTTGGGGGTGTTGATGGATAAGAAGCTCAACGTGACCCAACAATGTGCGCTCGCAGCCCAGAAAGCAACCGCATCCTGGACTGCATCAAAAGAAGCATGGCCAGCAGGTCAGGGGAGGTGATTCTGCCCCTCTACTCCACTCTAATGAGACCCCACCTGGAGTACTGCATCCAGCTCTGGAGCTCTCAACATAAGAAGGACATGGATGTGTTGGAGCAAGTCCAGAGGAAGGCCATGAAGATGATCAGAGGGCTGGAGCACCTCTGCTATGAAGACAGGCTGAGGGAGTTGGGGTTGTTCAGTCTGGAGAAGAGAAGGCTCTGGAAAGACCTTATAGCAACCTTCTAGTACATAAAGGTGGCCTACAGGAAAGATGGGGAAGGACTCTTTATCAGGGAGTGTAGTGATAGGATGAGGGTTAACGATTTTAATCTGAAAGAGGGTAGATTTAGATTAGATTTTAGAAATTCTTTACTGTGAGGATGGTGAGGCACTGGAAGAGGTTGCCCAGAGAAGTTGTGGATGCCCCATCCCTGGAGGTGTTCAAGGCCAGGCTGGATGGGGCTTTGAGCAACCTGGTCTAGTGGGAGGTGTTCCTGCCTATGGTAGGAGGATCATAACTAGATGATCTTCAAGGTCCCTTCCAACTCTAACCATTCTATGACTCTATGATTCTAAGGTTCAAGCATCTCCTATCTTAAGGGTCTCTACCCATCACTCATTCAAGCACAGCCTTTACCTGTCCCTCCTTCCTTGCATCACAGGGCTGAAAGTCTTCCCTCTGCAAGGTTTCTTGTGAAGCCCCTGTCAATCTCATGTTCATCCTCCCTGGTAGCACACAGACTGCTCAGCTCCTCCTGCAGCTCCTTACCCCGGTGACTCAGGTCCTTGACAAACACATATTCCCTGCTGTTGATGCTGCTGCTGCCCCCATAGAGGCCCATCGCTCCCTGCTGCTCCAGACCTGGCTGGCTGCATCCCCCTGCAAGAGTTCTGTCTGGGTCAAGACATCCTACTTTTTAATCCACTTCTATTTTTTGATTGTACAGAAGCTGTAAACCTTCTCTTGTACTTCTTTTGAGAAGCTAGAAAAGGTACAGTATTTAATATTTTCAGCACAAATATGTTTTTTCTTGTGTGTTTCACCTTGCGCCTTAAAATGTTTGGCTTCTCTCATGATAAACCTCTGTCAAAGGTATCCTTTTTCTAAGCAGGTATTTCATACGTAGAGGTCTGCTCTTCCTGGTACACGAGTATTCTTGATGCAGTAGAAGATGTGTAATGGTCTCCCAGATTGACAGGTCCCAAGACAGAGTCCAATAAGGTGTAACATGTAGTTTATCAAAGGTGGAACAAGAAATTAGCACATTATTTTTCAGAACGCGTATGTCAAGAAAGCAGGAAACTCTTAGCTGATAATAAGGGAAAATTGACATGTATTATTGCTAAGATATGTAGCAAAATGTCTCTCAAACTGCAGATATACTCTCCTCACCCATGCAACTCCAAAAGAGCCAAGGTAAAGAAATACCAAAAAAAGCCCTTCACAGCTTTCTGTTATTTTTGTTCGTTCTACAAAGCACACAAATAAAGTATCATATAGGTAAGTGCCACTTACTGTCATTTTGCCTGTCAGATATTTACCTGCAGACAGATACAGAGCACTGCTAAAAATAGCATACATTTTGCAGGGAAGTAACACTTTAATCTGAAGCTTTAGTAATGCGAACCAAATCTGCATGTATTATGTATGAATCTGTTTTACCTTGCAAATAGTGGAATTACATCATCAAAAGATAAGATGGCAGTTTCATGTTTGACAAACCTTAGTTTCTTCACTGGATTTAGAACTATTCGTTACAGGTAAGACAATCCACATATTACCAGTTTTATTGAAATTAAAATACACTATTTCCAGAGTGATAGAGACATTATTAATTTGGTTTTTATTGCTCCTTTTCAATTGCACAGGTCTTTCACGTGTTCGTACACAGATATATATTATAATCTGTGATAACAAACTTGGGAGCATTGCCATCTTCAATTCAATTTCTTTTGCCTTTTATAAAGTAGCTGTGTCCATTGGTCAAGTGAGTGGTAGTGTTCAAATACTTTGTTTGCTAACACACCATTCTAGACTTGCTTGGGGCGACAGCCCCTATGATCAGCAGCTGTAGCACAGATCAGCCCCTCCCAATGCTGTTTGCAAAAAGCTATGACAAATGATACTGAGCAAAATGCAAGCCAGTGAGTTGTCAGTGAGAAATATGCATCCACATGCTTTATCCAGGTGCAAGGGTCAGCAATCCAGGGTACCGTTCCTAAAAGGAACAGCAATGTGTACCTTGAATTCCCTTTTCCATCTGTTAACAACTCCTAGGAAACAGGGTGAATAAAACAGGGTTTTGTAGATTAACTAAATCCATTGCAGTTAACAGTCTGTAAAATCAAATGATTTTTTTTAGTTTTATAGTTGTGAAACCAGTTAAAAACTCAGGTCTGAACTGTTTGCAGTGATGACTGGAAGTAAGAGGTGATTTTTAAGTTTCACAAACTGGTTTGATAGTAAATTACCTAAATCCAATTTTTTAAAACAGATTATTTCGAAAAATTGTGAAAGATGAGACTCCACCTCTTATTTCAAATACTCATTTCTCCAGTGTAGGGTAAAATAAACGTCCTGGCCCCAATACCCTGAAAGGGCAAAATCTTTAGCACAGTCTAGATCTTCATGGTAGTTCAAGGACATATATTTGGACTCTTTTTGTCCTACATTTAGCTTAAGGTTACCCTTCCACTACAAAGCGTTCTGACAAAAGCACTAATTACAGATTCTTTCTTGCTTACAAGTTTATTAATTCTGGGAAATCTTAAACCACTGGGGTATCATAGTCCTCCCCAAGCATAAATGTGCCACAAACTGAGTAATGGCACATCTATTATGATAAAGGCACCCACATGAATTTGAAAAGAGATTGAAAAAATTCAGATAAAATGAATCAGAGTTACCTTCCTGAGAGAAAAATGAATCAATCATCATTCACAAAACTTTAACAATAATTCTTAATGAAAACCATTAATCCAAGCATAAAATTAGTTGACAAGATGTGAATGAAAAATATTTAACAATACGAAGAATAAAGATTGTACAAGTGAAAAATTATACCCAATGCTTTCAAAATAAACTAGCTTCTTAAAACATATTTGGGATTTTCCTGTTTTTTGAAAAAGTTCATATTTAAAAGGGGGAGAGAGAGCAAGAACCAACTATAATAACAATTTCTGGTTATAAAAGAGTTCCGAGTAAAAAGAGCAACGACAACAACAAATACTGGGAGAAAACAGGTTGGAGAAGAGTATTACACCCCAGTGGACATTTGAATTACATCAGCTGCCTATACTGCTGGGAGATTACCTACATTAAAACTGGAGACCACTGAGTAGTGAATGGGCATTGTGTGATGCTCATCTCAGTCCTTGGCTTCCAGGCATCCTCAGTAGGAGATTCCCTGAAGCACATCACAACAGCCTGGATGTCTTGGTTTCACTGGAAAAGAAAGATGATCATTTTGCCTAGTGGTGAGCAGCCCAGATTCCTTCCCTCATGGAAATGACCTGGAATCACTCAGGGGTTGGTATTTCCACCCCATCATGTAACCTCATCCCAGGGCACTCCAGTTCTCAATATATCAGCCTGTCTAAACTAAAAAATACCAAGCAAACGTCTGGTTAGTTAGTAATTTCATTTGTTGGGTATTTACAGTGTGTAAAGCTTAGTGATGCTGAATAACCTTTATTTGATTGAAATTTTCCATAGAATAGTTGTGTAAAAAAGTGGAGGGTATAATAAATACAATTTCTCTATCAAGAAAATGAGTGGTCAATCTTTCTAGCAGCTGGAGCTGGAAAAGTTTTGTTTCTTTCCTTTCTGCCAACAAGGAGAAAGTGCAACACTGATTATGTACCTTCAGGCATTGTTTTATCTCCTTGGGAATACTTTCTTGTGAAAGCTCTTGAATTTGATGTTCCATCCTGATGAAAGAAATAACTTTCAAGCTTTCATGGAATAGATTTCACTTGTAAAGAAATTTTAAGGGAAGTAATAGTAACAACTCAAATTCTAACAAATTTAAATCTTTCCAAGACCTGAGTGTTATTAACACCCTTATTACATCTATGTAACTCATTTATTTGACTTCAGTAAATTATGCAATTTCTGATCTAGACAGCTAAATGGGAGAAGAAAATTAGGCTTTCTGAGTGCTCTCTCTCTCTTTTTTTTTTTTTTCTGATTTAAAGAGCTCTATACAAGCTTCATTGGCTCTGAAAATATTTAGTTTCTCATAAAAATGGATTTTATGCATAAGCTTCCTTTGTTAGCCATCTATCTTTAATGTCTTCCAGTTTTCAAAACCTGAAACAACATTACGCTGACCTAACCTGGGAACAAATGAACTTTTCCTACTGGGTTATACAAAACTTCCTATTATTAAAGAGAACTACAAGTGATAATGAAGTAAATTAAAGCCTAATTGATGCTTAATAGTTTGCAGACAGGGGTGCTAAATAATTATGTAGGGAAGAAATTGTTGGGTTTTTTTTGTGCTAACATGCAATAATTGGAGAGATTAATGGTAGTAAGTATATTACGCAGGCATTGAACCAGTTCTGAAAACACTTGTAGTGTGAAATACAATATAGCCTAAAGACTGAAATATGCTTGTAAGACAATTACTTTAGCTTCTAAACAATCCAATATGATTTTGCTCAACCATTGGTGTCTGAAAAGGAGCATATATTACATTTGTTTTTGTGCTTTAAGCACAAGTGTTTCTGTCACTTTTATTTTACATCAGTAGGATAGATGCTAAGTTTGGCTAAAATATCTGCTCTTTTGTTGTAAATGATGGATGTAATATGATTACTTCACTCAAAGCTTGAATCATGAAAGGACCTTTGTCTGATATAGCTTCACATAAGTGAGTCAAGGTGCATATTATATGCATGATCAAAAAGCAGCAAGTCTGACATTTGAAGGTCAGATCAGAGAGGGCAATAACAGAAAAGAAATTATTATGCATTATTTTACCATAGAAAAAAGGGGATAATAAAGGTTATATGGGAACAAAACTTTTAACAAGATTCATGATAAACTGCTATAATACAAAAGAAAAAAAAAGTACTCCAAGCCGACTCTGTTCCTATATTGCCTTATATTTAAAATGAACCTCATGCAATGTTCACAGATGTGTATTATATATATTCATATAATGTAAAGCATTGGGGAATGTGGAAATCTGCACAGGCCACGTTTCTGTGCTTAGACTGTACTTTGGGATTTTTTTGTCTGATTACAATAGAGCAAGCAATCTGATAAAAGGAGTTTTTAAAGGGATCTCAGAAAGGCGACTCATAAAATATGTAGCTTTACCCTGGGAATACTCTGTGTGAATTACTTAACAGTGCAATGAACTGGATAAGCCATAAGTCAAGAGAGGGCACTGCAATTAATTTACTCTCTTTTCCTGATTTTGTGATGACAAATGGCAGACTGGAAAGGGACTGTATTGAGGATCCAATTAGAGAATAGCTGCTGATGTGAAAACCATGGAAAAAAGGAGTCTGAACTTGACCTTGGCAGAGGCATGGCTGTTGGCAAGAAAAGGTAAGCAGCCCTGTGACAGATTACCCTATAGTTGCCATACTGAAGTACATGAACCACCTTGCCCAGGTGTACATACCTGCACTAGGCCATACTGATGGAGAGAGCTGTATTAGAAACTACACAGGTGGAGAACAAACCAAGATGGATCCCAAACACAAAATCCGACAAGTAATTGTAAATAGTGAGCTGCATCCTAAAATTTCAAGCAGGACAATGTCAGGCAGAAAAATATTACAGTTACGTCAAGCCACAGAGGAGGTCAGTATGCTGCAAATAGGACTGGTCAAAATACTTATACTGAAATGTTGATAAAAACATAGGTTTTAGAAAGTAAATTTGGAGTTGATTAAAAAGCTGGAACATTAGAGAAAAATACCAAGTTTAATTCTAGGAGGAAGAGAGGTAGGGAGGGCTTTGTCAGAACGTTTAATATCATTCCTATCCTCCTTTATTTTGTTGTTGATTTCTAGTTTCAGCCCCTGCTGGGGTGGTCCTAACTATAGTATCATCAGGAGCCTTCTAAAGTCCGATCTCAACGACTTTGTCACAACTCACCACACTTGTATAAAAAGACTGCATGGTGATATTAAACCAGATTAGGATGCACATGGGAGCAAGAGACATCATAGGGACTTCATCTCACCATCTTCTTCTGAGTGCCACCTTATCAAAGCTCTGAATTGTGATATGCAAACTTTTTTTCTTAAAATGAAGAGTTTGAATCTCCACTGATAATTTTTACTTCTTCTCTGTTTTACTCCACACAGCAACATAGAAAAAAATACAAGATTGTGTTTATATGTTAAGGAACCACAGAGACTTACCTAAACAAATAATTGCTCACGAAGTGTCAAACATTGAGGTAAGTTTCCTTCACCCTTGTCTATGTTTTTTGTGGTCTGTGTTTGAGGATGTATATAAGCTTTCTTAAGTGAGTAAACAAGGCCTCACCTTTCTTAAACATTCAACAAGCCTCTTACATAATTTATGATTGAAATACATTCAATAAGCACTTTCTTTTCTGATGAATGTGACAGCTAATGGAAACAAGTTTTTAAAGCCTTTCTTACACTGTGCTATGTTTCTTAGTGAAAGTCAACTAGGCTTTCAGAAGGTGAAATAACATTTCTTTAAAATTGAAATGTAAGATGAAGTTTTTTTTTACTAGTGAGGATAAACTTTTTTAAATTATTTAACCGAAGCTAATTCCTTATGCATGCTTCTTGCATGATGTGTCAACATAATGTTACTACCAGAAATAACAGACAACACTGAAGACATTGGGTATGTTTGGTAGCTTTAAAATTCTTCTACTCAGATTTAAGTTTTAAAAGCATTACTGTAAACTGCAAGTATGGTACTAAAACGTGTTTTGCAGTCATGAGTTTTCCTATCAATAAGATGCTGAATTCAAAGAACAATTATGAAAATGGATATGACTTTATTTAAATCAACTAAGCAGAAACTTCCTACGAGTGGGTATACTAAGACAAACAGAAAGTTCTTTTAAGAAAAAAAATCTGCAGATTTAAAGCAGAGATTGAAGTGGTGAAAATCTAGACACTAAAAAATATATTGTGAATGTTATTGCCAGAATAATTCCAGGAAATCTGTTTTCAGTTCAGCTGACACACCAGGCCCATAAATCATCATGCTGGCTTTCTTCTTACTACTTTATTCTCTCTTTGCCACTTGTAGCATCACTTCTGCTCCTGCCACTGGAAGCCAAACACAAATCATGTAGTACAGGGCTTTGGATTTTTACTAGTTTCAGCAAGATTTGGTAGGTAATTCCCTTGAGCATCTTAGTAGGCTCCTCTGACCATAGGGTGGATTTGATTCTTCAGGTGGTAATGTGATTCTTGTGTGGCTTTTTGTTGGGTCCGTATTTGCAGAGAAGGTGATTCCAAAGTAGGCAGCCAGAAGAGAAAGACATCTTAATTCCCTTGTGGTGTGAAATCATACTATAAAACTTATTTCTGGTGAGTCATTTTTTGTGCCTGTTCATGCAAAAGTGGATTATGACCCATAAATATCAGATTGGCATTTTAGCCTAAAGGTATAGGGAAGATTTTCATAAGCTACTACATCCTGATCATAATTAAGTTCAGCTTAAGTCATTTTGTCCAGGACAGTTCCACTCAGAATGCAACTTTTGGGTGAAATCTAAGAACATACCTGCTTAATAACAATACTAAAATATCAGAGTACAAACAAAGCTGTCACACAGCAACCTACATTCAAGTATCAAGTGCTATAATTAACTTGCTGTGGGAAGTGCACAGGTGAAAACAAAAAGCTACAGTGACTCGCAGTGGTTACCCAAAACATAATATAATTCCTATAGTAATTTCTGTGGCATGGAATATAATTTTTTAAATGTTCAACTCCCACTAATATTCATATACTACTGGAAAGTCTAACTTTCCTAGGGCTTTTGGTAGACCTGACCATGCTGTCTTCAAATCAAGGCCCAAAGTTTGACTATATTTTTTGAAATAAAAACTGTAAAAGTCTTCTTTTAGCATTCATCAAATACAAGAAGAGAGGGTGTACAGAGTTAATGAAGTTATCTCAGATGTCTATGTTTGTGAGAGAAGATATTGCTGCTCATACTTGAAAAACTGTAAGTTTTTATTCCAGGAAGTAGATTTTTTTTATTTTTATTTTTCTTAAAAATAAGATAGTCTCCTAAAACTGCAGTCCATGAAAAATCCTGGCAAAGAGTAGTCCAAAGAGAGTGGACACTATATTGGTGCATTATGGACACCAACTGGCGTATTTGTTCAGCTATAAAGAACCTTTCAAGGAACAAACAGTAGGAGACACACCATCTTTATGTTCTTGAGCATTTCCAAAGACGTTTTTATTCCAATGAGATGTAAACTTGATGATCCTTTGTCAAGTACTACATAGTTTGCGTTGAGGTAACCAAAGGCCGATGATATCCTAACTTCCAGTCTACAGTTAGCTTTATAAATATATATAGAAAGCACCAGGCTAGATGTTAAATGGAGGCATCCGTCACAGCTGACTTTCTGAAACAACAGTATTCTTAAACAGCTGTCAGAATAGTGAATGTTGTTACCAGTTTCCTAGACTAATTCTAGCTTATATTTCTGTATTATCTCACATTCTCACCACTATTTTCCCCTAGGTGTTATCTCACTTGGCAAACAGACCTAAGAGATAAGTAAAGGTGAAAGACTTCAACCGTTGGGAGACAGCACAAAAACATTTGCTGTCCTACCTATGAATCAGTATGAAAACGTTGCATATCTCCCTTCCCTTTTGACACTATAAATCACGTCAACAGAGAGAAAATGAGCCAGCCAGACAGCTGCAAAGGGAAAAAATAAGGAAAGTAGGAGGTTACTTAGCAGCATTGCAGAAAGCTAATTGTCTTCAATGTAAGCAAGCTAAAATGGAAGGAGTTAAGTCAGGCTTCAGACTAAATTCTTATTGACTTGGGGATTTACCCTGAACAACGAGTTTTGAATTTTGACCAAAATTATTTTAAAGAGGGTTAAAAGATCATCCTTGAAAGAACAGCAGAATGTGAAGTGAAATGTATTCAGAAATCCATGGAAATCAGATGGCATTTCGCGGCCAGGCATATATCAAGGTGGTTTATATACTTAGGATCTCATGAAGTTGACTTTATATTGAATATAGAAATGTTTTTGCTGATTTTTAGTTGTTTTAGCAGCAATGCAAACACTTTAATATCACATGCTAACTCGTTACATAAATCAACTTTCTGCACTGCATATAATCAGTTCAAGAAGCTATATTTGAACCATCCTCAATAACTATGTTTGCTTCAAGACAGCATGCTATAAAAAAAATCAATCATCTATTTTACCCGCCTGCTGCAGTGTTTGTCATTCTAACATATAGTCTTTTAGCTCTCATGATTGAACTATTCAGTTTTTAATGGCAGTGATTTGAAGCACGTCATTTTTAACACTTTGAAGGAAATCACTTTTTCTTCATATATGTTGCTGAGTTTCAAGGGTAGCTGTGAAATATAGCACAGATTTTGTCTACTTCACACCGAACGTTATCAGTGAATGGCAACATCATCAGCAAATACAAGGGAATATTCCCAACTATTCCTGGCTCTGCCTCTGACTTACATGACCTACTAAGTTAAATGATGTGTTGCCTCTCTACTTTGTTTCACTTTGTAACCAGAGAACTCATAATTTAAAGAGCTTTGACTGGTACTAACAACCTGCACTGAACAATGCTGTGGCTTTATGCTTTACCCATGAAGAAAACAAATACACTTTTCCCTCCCTTGTAATTTTATTTTTCACTCTTACTAAAGATGTATGATAACATATATGTAAACACATCTATATTTTCATTTCTTTGCAGTAAAAGTCTTCTTTGGTTACACCACATTTAATTACACAGAACTCACTGATTAAAAGAAACCCTACTGTCTTATTTCTGTCACTTTGATATATTACTCCAATTTCACCAGAAGATTTCTCTTGGCTTACGCTTTTGGTTACTGTTTTCATAAATACCTTCCTTAGGCAATTCATTCTGTTAGGAACGTGTACGACATTGGAAAATCTTTTTCCCTTCAGACCGGAGTTGCTATGATTTATGGACCTGATCCTGCCCTGTAAAGTAGATGAAAAAGTCCTCTTTGAACTAGATTCAGCGTAATGTTACTCCAATTTTCTGCAAAAGTAACTCCATTACATGGAAACACCTTGTGAAAAACTTGCTATAGTGAAGTAGGTGGAGTAAATAAAGGTCAAACCTTTTCACAGAATTATTACCACTTTCTATGGCCCTTTTCTCTCCTTTTTGATGGATGTTCTTAATTTTTATTTTTCATCTTGAGTGAACGACATTGTGTGCAGTGTGGACATGTACTTTAAAAAGGACTAAACCAATTCTTCCACTCTGGTGATAAAAAAGAAGTCTTGCATACAATATTCTAGTTACTAGTCAATTTTGGCTATAACAGAGAATCCACAGAGATGTTTGCTCCCATTTTAACTTTAAAAAGAAGGGGGAAAAAAAGGAATTAGATTTAACCTATTTAAAAAAAAATCTTTTTTTTTCTGTATCTTTGGATGGCTATGTCCTTGCTTCTGTTGCTTATTTTCTCCAGTTCTCATAGAATCACAGAGTCATATAATAAATCAGGTTTGAAGGGACTTCAAGAGTTTCTCACATCCAATCTTTTACCCAGAGTAGAGACAACACTGAATTAGAGCAAGTTGCCCAGGACTTTGTATAGTTGGGCTGTAAAAACCTCCAAGGACAGAGATTTTACAGTCTCTCTAAGCAACACATTCCAATGCTTAATTATGCTCAAGGTGGGTAATTTTTTTCCCCTTATGCCAAATCAGAACCTCACAGCCAGTTTCAATCAATGACAACTGACAATGTTTCCTTTTGGGGGCAGAGTATTTCTTCTAGTAGTGATGTATCTGGGAAACTCTATAATTACTTTTTTTTTTTCATGTGCCATGCCCCAACACTGCAGGTCAGTTTAAAGTTCAGGATTTAAAAGAGAATTATAATAGAAGCAAGATGTAAACCATCTCTTCAAAAGAGAAAAAAAATATATTATAAATAGGCTGATGAATACTCCCAGGAGGAGCAGTGAATCCTCAGAGCTACATTCAGAGTCACCTCCAGGCTTTTCAAGGATGTAGAAAAAACTAGATTCTTTCACATGAGGAACAAGGATAAACTATCTTTTTGGGAAGGGATGTCCCTTTAGCATCCTTTATGGTGTTCACCCCCATATGGCAAAAGCTGCAAAGTTCATGTTGTAACTGTGACAGAAGAATTCAGTTGTCCTACAGTTACAACTCGGTGTGGCTAGGTGTCAGGACTGTGCCTATGTGCACACACAGTGCATTTAGTCATAAGTTCCCTGGGTGGTCCAGGAACTCCACAACTACTTTCTGCACAGATGAGCCAATGGACTGACTTGAGAGACAGGATTAACTGAATTCCTCCAAACCTTCACATGAAAACATTTGCCTAACTGTTGCAGTCTTGGAGATTTTCCCAAGTAGCTTCTGCTGTGCCTAGACAAATTGGTAAGCATTATCCCCATGCTTCAATTGTTAATTAGCATCCTGAATGGAGAATCTGGCTATCCCAAAGGCTTCTCAGGTGGTTGCTGCTCCAAAATAGACCAGAGTGTAGATAGATGGGACACCTTCTATAGTCAGTTGAAGCTGTTCATGCAAATGCAGAAATGTTCACATAGGTCAGTCTTTTGTACATACTTAAAGGATATGTTTTGTATGTTTTTTAAGATAATCCAAAGCAATAGATCATGCATGTAATGGAGTAGCCACATAGGACAGTCAAACAGATCCATGTAAGAAGTCAGTAGACTTCAGTTCATCACCAAAAGATCACAGACTCACCCAATGAACCAGGAATTTCACAAACTATTACCTTCTTGATGTGTCTCTGGCTTTAGCTATGCAAGAAAGTGGAAAAATAAGGAATGATCTTGGATCAGTACAATGACAGAAAATTGTGGCAGTCCTATCTCTTGCTCCAGGACCAAAGAGGTAAGTGGGTACCCAAGATAAAAGTGGACACAGAGCAAAGACAAGCAGTTCATACTAACAAAATCACAAAAAGGAATATTTGGCTGCCACTAGACTACTATCTACTGCCCTGGGAAAGTGCTTATTTTGCCTATAGCTATGATTAGAGACTGCTGTCACAGTACAATAATAAAATACGAAGGGGAACTTTGATACTGTCACAATTTCCCTCCATTCAGGCCGTTGTTTTGGTGAATTCTCAAAAAGCACATTGGTCTGCAGAGCTATGGCAGCTCTTTATTGATAACAGAAACATCCATTGCAGTCTGATCTTGTTCAGGTTCCTTGAAATATCTGCTTCACCACAGACATTCACAAGAGCTAGGATATATGAAACATAAATAAATGCATTGTCAGTGACATATCATTAGCTAACCTAACAGATGGCATCCCAATTAGAGGGGGTTTATTTACATACACAAATTGCTTCCAGGAGAATTGAAAGGCAGGAGACATAATACTGGAAGAAACCATCATTCTATACAGTTGGTTGGAAGACAGTCTTTTTATAGCATCTGAATCAGAACTTTGAAAAGCAAAGATGATTTACAGTGTACATTCTGATGTGTAGAAAGTAATTACTATTGAGGTGATCTCTTATTCATTTGATAAGATTACTAAACTACACAGATTTTTAGAAGCATTTACAATAAAGTGAATTAGGTTATATTGGTATGTTGTATTCCATTATTAAACAAAGAGCTCTTTAAAATATTAAAAGAAATAATGCTATAAACAACATAATGTATGTGAGGTAAGAGCTTTAGACATTAGTTACAAAGTTTTCTGAAGTATGATGCAGAAAATGCAGAAATCTTGTCAAAGAGAAAATTGGAATATTAAAGGAAATTTTATTTGCTATAGGCTGGAATATAGCTTATAAACTAAATTTTCAGTACTGCATAATGAAACAAAGCACTCATGCATTTTGGGAAGACTGAGCTGGGGAGTAATTTTTTTCTCTTTTTGAATGTCTGTGATGGAGGAGAATCCATTTTATCAGCATTTTTTTTTTTCCTAATGCATGGCTATTGGAATTTAGAAAAGATGTGCTCCTCACATCTCTAGCACGTTTTTTGTTTGAATGAACTCAACTAAAGTAAGGAGGATCAGGATTAAATCAATAGCAAAACCTTAACTGATGGTAGCAAGAAAGGAAACTTCACTGGCAAAATTTTGACTATTTGACTTAACACAAGTTGTCTAAGATAGGAAAGAAAAATCATGTGTTAGTCAATCTAAACTGAGAATGCAATGATGGACATTTGAAATTTATGTTCTAAGATAAGGCATTTAGCTATATCAAGAGCAAGAAATGATGGCATTTCCTAATTTTCAGTAGTTAACTCTACCGTCTGTAGTTGTAAGTAATACTACACAGAGGGTTTTTTCATACCCTTGTACAATTTCTTAAGTTGTACTAGAGAAAATATGATTCTTTTTCCACTCATAAGCATCATCTAGACACCTGCATGATTCACCAGGATGACTGAATTCATACATTCATTCTGTGGACCTGCTAATGGAATCTGATAGCAGTAGCTGGTTGTTACCCTCTGTGTGGACAAGCAATAGAGGAAATGACTGCAGGAGTTTCTCGACAAAGAAATAAAGCAGATCAAGTTCTGATTATTAGTTACTCTTAGTAAGGGCAACTGCGAGGCCAGAAGATCAATTTGATGCTATCTAGAATCAGTCTATTGGTTAGGACTATAAACAGACCATTATCCGTTAACAGCATAGAGTATACAACACCTTTGGAGTTAGACAATAATTACATAGAGGGAAGAGCACCACAGAATTTAACTTTTCTTCTTGATATCTGTTGTTGTCCAAAACATATCTTTTAACAACTGGAATTTATTTATTTATTTTTTTTAAAAGCCCATAGAATAAGTCATACAGTTTTCTTTCCAGTGGCACAGAAAGAAATCCCTTGCTAAACACAATCAAAATTCCTTTGGAGAACCAAACCTTATATTAAGTTTAAATTAAATTGTCCTGGCAAAAGATAGGAAGATTGACTAGACTTGTTACCCAAGTGCTTATACATCCAGCAGGCCTTTTTCACAAATTAACAAAAGAAATTTTCACAAACATCATAATTAAAGTAGCTGCCTAAAAACCTCATGCTGATTACCATCAGACAGTCTAATATATGCAGCTTTAGTTACCCCAAGCATATTAGGACCATTCCAGTCCTGGAGAAAAATGTACTCCAGCAGTCATTGATTTACAGTCATTCTCCTCAAGCATGAATTTGCCTTCCTGTTCCCTCCAAACCGCTGGTATCTAAGACCACCTGTTTCTTGCCCTGGCTCCACATGACAGCATTCTGTTCAGCCCTATGCAAATGACTTCATTTCATGCACACAATTCCTATTTTTGTCATAAACCAACAAAAATGTATAGTGTAAACAAGACATAAAATCTTGCAACTTTTGGTCATCAATATCCAAGCAAACAAGTAATGTTTTGACCTCATTTTCATCTCTTCCTACCCAAAATTTGTTGGCTTACCCTCACAGTTCCTTCTGAATGTAGTTCTGGTTTGCTCCTTTCCTAAGCAAACTCAAAAGTTTTTACAGAAGCCAGTTTTTACAGAGATTTTCCTGGCCTTTACTAATGTCAGCTATTCTTCTTTTAGTGTTCTAGCCTTAGATGACAAATAGTAGGTAATTAGTCACATTCCTCAGAGTTCACTCTATCTTTCCCATTCAGTTGATGGCAAGACAACAGCTAAATTATTTGAGCAAATTTTTATTTTGCCCATGGATGTCTCTGACACACACATGATTAATACTTCACTGTAACAGCATAAAAAATGAGGACATCTGGTATGTCAGTGTGTGACATAGCTCTAAAAGTCCTTACATTTGCACTATGACAAAGTTCTTGACTTGAGACCAGATGTTTCATAATAGGGTAGTGAAATGTCATTTATCGCAAATACTAACAAGATAATGGTATTATAGTTTATTGTGTAATGGGGCATTAACTTTTGCAATATTCTAAAATCAAACTGGTTCTCTGATGAGTCAAATATTCACAGTGTTTTGGAACACACAAATGATAAGCTGTCACTCAACGTGGTCAAATAAGTCAGTCTGTTAGAGATTAAGAAGAATTTTATGTTAAGAGGAACAAAGCCCTGACAGCATAATCTGAAATCATGTTCTCTAGCACTCACCCCTGGCTGCTAATGTCCACCCTACCAGCATCCTGCTGGAGTGTTTTCTGGGAGAATTAGTCTGGAGATGGGAGGAAAAGAAGGTATATTACTGTTATTTCCTTTTTTGTGGTCTCTCAGTTATTACTAAAAAAACATCATTAAATGCTGCTTCCTTGAAAAGGATGAACAAACATGAAATGTTTTCCCAGGCACTTTTCCAGACAGTCCTGTGACTTAAGGGATCTTGTCTTTTACCACGTCTTGGCACAAATGATTGGCTCTGCTTGCTTGCTTTCTTGTTTTTGTCTCATTTACACATACAGGAAAGCACAGCAACAAAATAAAACTACTCGTTTTTTATCACTCCTCAGAAATCATTCTCTCTCACTCCCCATAAGAAGCTTTTTGTTCTGGTTTATTTTTTCAGTTATTTTACTCCACATGGAGTTTCATTGCTTCTCTCATTTAACCTAAATGTAAGATATTTAGCATACCTATCACTATTAACAAGATCTGTGATTATTTGCAGGTTAAAAAGAGGTCCCCTGTTGAGCCAACTGGCTGTTGTGAGTCCAGGTCAGAGTTGTACAAATCTCCCCAAATTTCTTCTACAGGAGTAGGAGTAGTAGATCCAGCTGTGAATTGTGTTAAGATTCTAAAACAAATGTTGCAATGACTAAATCACTCCAGCTATGCCTAAACCACAGGACCAGGAAAGCCTCTCTAACTCCCACATTTAGATATGAGATCCAGTGGCATCATGGCTCAGTGTCTGCAAAGACACATGCATGTGCTACCACATACCACGCCACCCAACTTGATTTCCACCAGAAGAAAGCCAGGCAAGGTGAAAAGGGGCTGCAGTGCCTTTGCATGGTCACATGCCTGCTAGGTGTGACTGGGGGAACAGGACAACTGAGTGTGCTGTACAATATACTTGCCACAGTCCCATCATAGCCTCCATGCATTTAGCTCTCCTCTTTATTTCTTAAAAAAATACCTTTTAAAGTTATATAATCAAATAGTGCTGCTTCTCTGCTCTAAGCCTCATTTAGCAACACATTTGACAAGAAACAGAGCGTTGCATAGTGAACTCGCCCTGCAGTCTTTGTCTTGAGGAGCTCATTTCCCCTACTCCTGCGATCTTTCTTCCAACAGCATGCCACTTGCAGTTCACTGCCACTATGACAACAAATATTAGTTGTGATATATTTTGCTTAGATAGATATAAGTGGTTGCTTTTAACCTATGGTTACAAAAAAGAACCAGGGTATCATTTAGTTTACATGCAATGATGAACTGTGCATAGTATTCCTTTAAAAAAAAAAAAAAAAAAAAAAAAAAAAAAAGAGAGAGAGAAAGACAACAGCAATTTGAAATTTCAAGTATCTTACCTATAACTTACAAAAGTAACTATGGCTATAAAAAAGAAACTGAATACTCCTGAAACTGAAACCTCCTCAAATTACCATCTGTAGTCTCAATAAAAAATACTGGCTGTGAAAGTAAAAACCTTTTCTACGTAGTATCTACTATTGCTTAATGAGATGTACATATGATTGCATAAGTGACAACTTGCAAATAGTCTGTGGATTTTAAAAAACCCAACAAATAAAGTATAGACATTTTTTAATGGTATGTCCAAGGTTTAAATATATATTTTAATAGGGAAAAAACCAAGACCTAGGAACTACAGGCCAGTCAGTCTCACCTCTGCACCTGCAAGATCATGTAGCAGATCCTCCTGGAAACTCTGCTAAGACACATGATAAATAAGGAGGTGATTGGTGATAGCCAGCATGGCTTCACTAAAGGCAAATTGTGCCTGACATCTGGTGGCCTTCTATGACTGGGTAAAAGCATTGGTTGATAACAGCAGAGCAACTGACATCATCTACCTGGACTCGTGCAAAGCATTTGACACTGTCCCACACAACATCCTTGTCTCTAAATTGGAGACACACATATTAGACAGATGGACCACGCGGTGGATAACAAATTCGCTGGAAGGTCACACTCAAACAGTTGCGGTCAGTGGATTGATATCCAAGTGGAGACCAGTGATGAGTGGAGCTCCTCAGGGGTCAGTACTGGGACCAGTGCCATTTAACATCTTTGTCAGCAACATGGGCAGTGGGACTGAGAGTACTCTCAGCAAGTTTGCCAACGACACCAAGCTGTGTGGTGTGGTTGACACACTGGAAGGAAGGAATTACACCCAGACATACCTGGACACCCTGAGAGGTGGGTCTGTGCAAACCTCATGAATTTCGACAAGGCCAAGTGCAAGGTCCTGCACATGGGTCAAGGCACATGGGTGTTGCTGATGAGAAGCTACAACATAACCTGACCATGTGCACACACAGCACAGTAAACCAATGACATCCTGGGCTGCATCAAAAGAAGCGTGGCCAGCAGGTTGAGGGAGGTGACTCTGCCCCTCTGCTACACTCTCATGGGACCCCACCTGGAGTACTGCATCCAGCTCTGTAGCTCCCATCATAAGAAGGACATGGACCTATTGGAGCGAGTTCAGAGGAAGGCCACAAAGATGCTTGGAGGTCTGGAGCACCTCTCCTATGAGGACAAGCTGAGAGTTGGGGTTGTTCAGCCTGGAGAAGAGAGGGTTCCAAGGAGACTTTGTAGTGGCCTTCCAATACTTAAAGGGACCTACAGGATAGAAGGGAAGGACTCTTTATCAGGGATTGTAGAGGTAGGATGATGGGTAATGGTTTTAAACTGAAAGAGGGTAGATTTAGATTAGATATTAGGAAGAAATTCTTTACTGTGAGGATGGTGAGACACTGGAAGAGGTTGCCCAGAGAAGCAGTGGATGCCCCATCCCTGGAGGGGTTCAAGGCCAGGCTGGATGGGGCTTTGAGCAACCTGGTCTAGTGGGAGGTGTCCCTGCTTACGGCAGGGGGGTTGGAACTAGGTGATCTTTAAGGTCCCTTCCAACCCAAACTCTTCTATGATTCTATGATATTTCATATATTCTGATATAGGAAAGAAGAGTTATACAGAGTACAATACTACATACTATTGTATACTGCATACAGTACTATAAGCATACTGCACTTGTAGTATGAGAAAATCTGTATACAACATACTCTTTACAACATCCTATATCTTCACCCCTGCAAGAACACAAGAGAACAGTAAAACCTATTTGCCATTCCACTTTTCAGTGAAAAAAAAAACAGCTCAGAGGACTGCAGAAGTGGTGTTTCCTTCCACTTAAATCCTTCTAAACTGAATGAAATATGAGGTGTTTCATTGTCTACATGAGAGCCTTCTTAGACTGTTTATCAGAAAATATGTCTTTCATTCCATACTAACACTCTAACTGTGGTATTTCAGCCGAGAAACATGATATTTTCCTTCTGAAACCTATTCTATGTTAAACAGAAGGAAGCCAAACAGGAACCAGAAGGCAGAGGACAGAAAGAGTAAGGGTTTTACAGTTTCAGCTATAAGCCATTGTGGGTTCTGAGGCCAGATGTCAATACGTTTCACCCTGTTCAAGTCCATAATGTTTCCTAGCCAGCTGCCTCTAAAAGAGAAAGGGTGGCAGCTCTGTGAAAGGCAGGGGCTTCTCACTCCTAGTATGATATGAACTCAGAAAGATGCAGGAACCAGAAATCTATGCTTTCTTATGAATTTGTCCCCAGTGGGACCTCCAGAGTAGATGCCAATCATTTCCCATCTTATATTCAAACCTCCCTTATATTATAAAGCATGCTTATTCTGAACCAAGTAACAACAGAAACACCAGGATTTTCCTTCTGGGTAAAAATTTATTAAATTAGATAGTTATTCTGAGAAGAAAAAAAAAAAAAAAACCAAAAAAAACCAAAACAGAACAACATAAAGCACAGGTTTACGTCTATTCTTATTCTGAATGTGTACTTTAAGCGCACCTTTAGATGTTATCTTGTAGAGATGCTTTGCCTAATGGGAGCCTTGAACTAAAACTGTGCTGTATTCTGAATGCACAGAAGGTATTTTATCCTTTCGTTCATATGACTTTAAGTTTTCAAATGAGACAAAATCTTAGTGTGAGAATTTCTCCCCAGTATCCATCATATGTCTCAGATTCTGATCTATCCTCATCTCTTCTTTTTCCTTCACAACAAAGTTCCCCAATCAACAATGCTCTCCTGTTTCCAGTATGTTCCACAGAGAGCATCTTTACGGCTGCTGTAGGATTAGATGTCTGTTAAAAAGCCCTATCCCCTACCAACAACTGGTAGCTGGCAGAATGAATAGCAGATGACACTGCTTAAGTCTATGAAAGAAGAATGCGCAAAAACAGCATGTGCCCTGATGAAATGAGCTTTGGTTGCTGTTCATGGATGCTGGTAAGAACATTCAGAGTGGAACTGTAGTGAACCAAGAATTCCTTCAAAAGGGGTTACAAGGATTTTAAATTAAATTTAAAAATAGACAAAAAATATACACATTTTGTCATATTAACTGTGACAGTCCATCTAGTATTCTTGATTAAACTTTCATAATAACACCCTTTCATTGCATTTTTCCTTCACAAATTTAATTCCCAGCTGTTTACCCCTCCTTTCTTCCCTTTGTTAGATATCTTTCCATCTTTTATTGCCGGTTCTCATCACCTATTATTTGTCAGTGTCAGAACAACCAACATGGCTTGAAATGTTCTGCATAAAGAACTCAATCTATGCAATTACGTTTTGATATTTTAAGAATAACATCTATGCTGGCAGATGTTTACATTCCCATCACCTCACTTTGCAATGGTTCAGGTCCACAATTTATATGACATGGAATATGTACAAGTATGACTAAGTTGCTTTATTTTTTTATTTTTTTTTTTACTATTAAATTATTTGTACCTCAGTATCTCTCACAGACAGTAATCAGGATAGGTAGTCCCAGTCCCACTGTGTAATAAGAGATAGTTTGTGCTTCAAAAGATTAAAATTTAATTCTGCAGACTTACAAATGAAAGTGTAAGAGATTTTATCAACATCTCACAGTGGATTTCTGAGTATAACCTATACTATTTGAGGTTATAAAGATCGGTACAGTTTCTGAGATGCTGTAGTAAAAATTCACCCTTTCAAAAATATTTATGCACTTGCTTAAATTTGCTATCATTGAATCAACATTTCTCTAATATAATAACAAATCATAACTATAGAAAAAGAGCAGTCTCATAACACCCTTATAATGTAGTATACTACCATCACTTGCTTTGTGAGGCCATGAAGTAATGAAGCATTTCTCAGATATCCAGATGACTGGAAACAACCTCTGTTCAATTTACTTCTTGGCTGCCAGGACACTAATTGTCTGTCGTCTTTAAAATTTGCTCAAAATCTGAGATGTCATAAATGAACTCAAGGAACTGGCCTCCTTTTTCTATGGGTGAAATGACTTCTGATTCATCACCTATTCTCGAACAGGTAAATGGAAGTTCAGAGCACGAATAAGAGGAGTACTAGGGTCACAAAACTGAATTATTTGATTTACAGAGAAATTAATGAATACATAATAAAAACCTGAATGAGCCCCTTGAAGCCAAAGTCAAGAAGGGAATAATGGTATTTGCATTCTGTAGTTTAGGTAGGATCTAAATAAATGATACTCACAGAATTGCTATCCTGTTCTTCTTACATATAAACATGATGGTGTGTTTTACAGGACATATGCATCAAATTTAAATTCTGCTATTTTCACACAAGATTTTATTTATTTATTTTTTAAAATAGAGTGTTCTCAGCTTTTATTTCTTTCAACTAATATATGTAATACTTCAATGCCTTTGATTCTATAAGGCTATAATTCCACAAAATAAACAATTTTATTTAAACTTGTCCCAACAGAAACATTCACCAAACCATGATTTCTAGCATCAAGAATTTAAAATACCAAATAGCTTCTGTTTGTCCCCATTTGGTTTTAATAGACATGTTACCCAGGAACACGGGCTTATTTTGGATTTATTAGAGTTTAGTTTCTCAAATTTCTGCATGAAAAGAACTACATTTTCCTTTGATTTCCTAGTTAATATTTAAAAGAAACCTAACAAAGAGATCAATCTCATACACAGCTTCACAACAGCACTTAGCAGATACTTAGTTTCAAGCAAATGTTTGTTATTCTGCAGTAAATGGGACTCACAACATTCTTCAATTAGCAATCATTTAAATTCTTGCCTGAGCTAGAATCAATGGCAAAAAAAAACAATGTAACTGGTAATGTCAAAAATGCACAATGCAGAAAAACTGACAGCAAACTGTGGATCATGCGGTACAGTTAACTGAAGGAATTGCATGTTTTTCTTTCTCAGAAGGCATCATTTGATGTACTTTTTAAAAAGGTAAAATTTACTTTTAAAAGGTAGAATGTGTTTTAGAAGGTAGAATTCTCACTAAACAAGAGTAAAAAACTGTAAAAAGGTTACAAGGCCTTGTGAAACAAGACACTTTGTATAAGCACTACATGCCTTGCTAATGAAAGTACCCTTGAAGAAAACAGAAGGCTCATAACAAGAGAACATCCCTAACCAGAAAGGTGCCAAAACCAGCTAAAAACTGGACAGATGCTGGAAGAGGCCCAAAGTCAACAAAGATTTGCAGTAACTGGGGGAAAGGTAAAGGCAGCAGTGGGAGATCATGACCAATGACTCAATTAGAGACTGACCAGAACTGTCCCCACACTGTACTGGAGCATGCGCCCATCAATGAAGGGACATTATAGCTTTAAATGAAAGTGAGAGACTCTATTAACCAGTAGAAATTGTTAAGATAAGGTACTAAGCAATAATTATATTTCTGTGTTTTGAACCATATAAATATTCCAAAGAGTTTGTAGGCACGTGTGCTAGCTTTTTGATCCATCTAGCACCCATCTCTGCAGAAATGATTTAAATAAATACCTCTACTCTGTGTGTATATTGGCATTTTGCACACCAGGTAAACAACTCCACTTTGGGACAACACTTTCATACACACACTTTCAGTAAAACAAATGGTAATAAAAGCTAGAGAAAGATTAAAGAGAAAACCTTAGAACTCAAAAAGGAGACAAACTATCAAAGAAAGATACTCTGTGTGAAGGATTCTCTATGAGTAGGTTCCCAAGATGCCTTGAAACACACTTTATTAAAATAAAAACCGTTTTTATATCCTAGCCATGTAGGTCAGTCCCAGCGATGATATAATTTAAGGATGCAAAACCTCTATGTAATAGACTTCAGGACTTGCTCCTGGGTGTGCTGCCTTCTCCTGGCATAACATAAAGGTCTGCTATGTTTTCAGCCCTGCCATGAAATCAGTTCTGGGTTGCAAGAAGAAAGAAGACATGTAGACAAGACCAATGTGTTCCTTGCTGGCTGAAAGAAGTGTATCTATCTTCTGTCAGAGTTTGCAAGTGAGATCCTCATAACACAAATTCACCTGATGTGATGCTGCAGTGTTACATATCCAAGATAGTATCCACTCCTGGACATGATGGCTCAGTTGATTCCTCTTTCACTCTACTGTCCCCATTCTCCTGTAAACCCTTGTCCAGCTATGATCCTGATATTCCTGTAGCTAGGTCACATTTTCTTTGTCGTTCTCATTCAACTCCTCAGGGAGGAGTAAACATGGGACAAATTTAAAAGAACATAAATAAAACATACCAGCAACACTGAAGAACAATGGGACATAAAGAACTTTAAAGCTTAAGTTTTTTGAGTTAAGGAAAATGTAAGAAACTGAAGAAGATAAAGTAAATGGCACAAATTAATTTCGGAATTCTTTGATTAAGTTGCAAACATATTCAGATGGCTTGCTTTCTGAGCTCTGATTAAGAACAAAAAACTAACAAGTTCCTATCCTTAAAGCCAGAATTATAAAAATATTTTCCTGAGTACCCATATGTGTCACTATACATAAGAATCTAACACTTCACAGCAAAATAGCAGAGTGGCACAGAATAACTCTGGACTCATTTGCCTTTTTTAGTATTTTGCACAGAGGTGCTACACACAGATGGAGAGGCTACCCCAGGGTTAGGAAGCCTTTGTATCAGAAGTGAAGTAATTTCTCTTTATGTTCCTTCACAAAAAAAACCATGCATAAAGATACATGAGTGTTCCTATACTGGTTCAGTTATGATTCCTTTCCAGATTCACTACCTATTTTTATAAACTGTCAGAAAATTAATCATTTCCCACCCATGTGCAGTTTTCTTTATTTCCCACCAGCCCACCCCATGCCTTCACTTTTGTATTCTCTGCTTGCTTCTTTCGTACTCTGCCTTTTGTTTTCTCTTTCTTTTTATACCTTTTCAAAGGCCTCCCTCCCATTGTCCCTTACTCATACCCTGCTCTGCTGAAAAATACCTGCAGCAGCAAACCTTTTTTGAAGTGAGTGACAAGAGATGCTGCTGATTCAGTGCAGCAAGGACATGTGATACAATGAGAGCAGTGGGTGGTTTTACAGCCCGTGTCAAAATATGGGCTGGCCTTAGTTTTCTTGTAAATTTGCTTAAATGACTGGGTTTGATTCTTTGTGTGAGAAGAAGCCAAGTTCAGCATAAAGCTTCTGCTGGTTTTGGAGAATTTTTACCTACCTACAGTTCTGCACTTTTTGCATATATTTCTTATGACATAAAATATTCCCTGTTATGAAGTTGAAGGTAGCTATATACATGACGACTGCCTTCTCCAAAACGAATGCATTTGAAGGACTCCTGAGCATACATAAATTTGTCATTGTTTTCCAGAATAATCCAATAATAAACTAGCCCCAGATTGCTGAATAGGGAACGTCCACATTGAATGGAAAAAAACCCCAATGCCCTAAATGAAAAAAAACATTCCAAATCATAAAGTGTTGGGCTTTTTCGTGGGTTTGAAGATGCTATTTGAAATGACACTGAAGCAGAAACTGCATATTAACACACCAATGTTCATATACACATACAGATTCACATACAACATCGTTTTCTTGGTTAATGAACTCTGTCACAGCTATGCACAGTGTTACATCTCATTAGCTGTTATTGTGAACTCCGTTTGGACTCTCATGGCCCTCAGCATCCATCTTCCTTTTTTTCTGAAATGGTTCAAGTGAAGACCAATGAAAGACAAGAGAAAGATCTTTCTCTTACTCTCCAACTCCTGTATCTATATGCTGAGATATTGGAGAGGATTAGAGGAAACAAAAACATCACATTTCTAGCCTCAGAATTCAACTTTAGTGATTACTTACATAGAAAGAGTACCCATGGAGAATATTTATATCCGAGTTAGAGATTTCTTGAGGTGTTTTGAACAGTCCTACAAGAGACACATCTACTGTGAGAAAATTCTCTAGGTCCTGAAACCATACAATAGCTTTTTAGATGTAAAAGTCTTAAGTTAATGTAAAAACCAATTTCTGACTTAAGCCCTTCTTCAACTATGCTAAAACTAAGAAGAGCCATGAAGAAATGTATCAGAGTAACAAGTCATCACAGATAAGTCACTGGGCACGACTGTGATTGTGCCCCTTCCTACGCCATGGAAAATGCAAAATTGTTCACATAAGACAAATTTCTAATGAAAGAGTGCCATGGTTTAACTCCAGCTGGCAACAGAGAACCATGCAGCTGCTTGCTCACCCCCCCACCCGCACCCCACCCCCCCCGAGCTGTGGGATGGGGGGGAGAACGGGACAAAAAAATCAGAACTCGTGGGTTGAGATAAAGGCAGTTTAACAGAACAGCAAAGGAAAGAGGAAAACAACAATAATAACCCTGACAGAGGAATGTACAATACACAATCAATGAAACACTGCTCATCGAATGGACCAGGAAGCCCCCAGCCCCCTCCCAAGCAGTGACTTCTTGCCCCCTCCCTGGGCAGCTCCCCCTATAGCCTGGGCATGGCTCACAGGGCATGGAACACAGGTGTCTAGTGCCAGCTCCTTGTGAAAATTAACCCTATCCCCACCGGAACCAGGGCAAAGAGCATTGCCTTAGACAGTTCTGCTTCCCAGTGAGAAAGCAGGTGCATTTGGACTGTCCTCAAGATTTAGGTGATATACATTAATTTGTGTAAAATACCTTAATGATACGAGCAATATTTCTTTTCACTTTGGTTTACTTCAGGTAGGATGCAGTTCAAGTGAACATTATACAAGGTCACATTTTTAATAAAAGTACTCAAACAGCATTTTATTAATCTGACTAGGAAAGTTCTATGCAAACAAAACTCACTCGGTGCCTTTCTGTTACCTTCTTGGACAACAGCACTTTGAAAACAAAACAGAAATCAACAGAAGCCATGTAAGCTCCATTCCTCATAATCTGTGATTATATTTCATGGTCTGAGGGCAAAAGTTTATATGAGACTTCCTGTCTGACATTATAAAAATTTCAAAAATATTGGTTTTCACCACATTGTAACATTTTTTTTATATCAGGGGACGAATTGTCTGTTCTGTGTATAATGACCTGTTTCTTCCCTACATTTTCTAATGCTTGCTATCTAACATTGTTGTTATAAAAATCCTACATTGATCTTGCTTCACTGTATTAAGGTAAATATCAAGGACTGAAGTCTGGCCCTAAGGAAGTATGCCTTTCATTATGAACAGCATCAGCAATCAGATTCTGCTTTGTCAACCATTTTTTCCTTGGTCATAATTCTGACCAAGGAAAACATAGTATTTATAATATCTTTTCTCCTTACCAGTGATGAGCCATGTGAAATTGCCAGTATCTAAATATCAACATTAATTTATTATCATGGTATCAAATAACCTCACTTATTTTAACTTCATTACAAATAACAGTTCTAATCCTGGTAGAATGAGTCTAACTTGTGACTTCACAGAAGGTAAATTACCACAACTCTTCAAAACATCTTCTTTTCCACAATAATAAGAGGTATGACAAAGATAATTCATTCTTTTTAGTTCAAAATGTATTTTACACCATTGCTTGCAATGTGCTCATTGCACAGTATAAGAGGATGGGCTTTGTTTCTTGTTGTCTATTGCATTTTCTACCTTAGAAACTCTTAGATTTACTTTTTGTTCTATGTAAAAGCTAATGAGTGGGGAGTTTAAACAACCAGGATGTCTTTAATGATTAGTAATTTCAGGCTGTGGGTGAAAGAGCTACTGTTGAAAAGTTTCAGTAGTGAGATTAGGTAGTTATCTCAGATTTACATTGAGACTGAGTATCTAAATAAGATAGCAAAAATAGAGATGTAGTTTATTGAAGCAAGACTTGAGAGAGAAAAGAGGTGGAAGAAGAGGAGGAAAGAACCAGACAATATGAAAAGAGAGTAGAAAACAAAATATTACAAAACATTCACCTTCATAACATAGGAAGAAGGGGAATAAAAGATAAGGCAGAAGATGAAGTGAAAGGCATCAGCTAAAGAAGAAGAATCTGATTTTATTATGCAGGTTTTAATATAGCATATTAAACTGTACTCCCGATATGCGCAAATGCAAGATGAAGGTGGTGGCAATGTGAATTGACTTGTATGTGTAGAGAAGCATACAGAAAGCATGAACAGAAACCGATGGTGATGTTCCCTCCAGACAGGACAAGCCGACTTTTAAGAGCTCCATAATAACAAATATCCAAGGATATTTTGACAGATTTCAGAGTTTCCACCTGATATTTCCACAGTAGTCTTACAAATGTTTCAGAGATCTGTGATTCAACATCCTTTGATCTCCTACACTCATGCTCTGCAAAAATACACAATGATCCCTTTAACTATCTGTGCCTGCAGGAGCAAAACCAGGAAAAACAAACGACTGTTATTCCCTTTTACAAATGTAGGACAAAAGGAAAGAGAGATTAAGTCACACAGGAAGCATGGAGTGGAGATGACAACTAAAAGCACCCCACCTCAGGTACATACAGGCCAATAGCACCTCTCCTGCAACACTGCAGTTCTTCATAATCCGTGTATCTATTGAATAAAAACAGTAAATGATCCCGGAATAAGAAGTTCTAAAAAATCAAGCATGCTCAATGAACAGCCTCTGAAATGTCTGATTTCACTGACAATGCGCTCACTGCAAGGCTCTTGTATTCAAAAGTAGTCAGATTATCTGCTAATTCCTGGTACTTCAGTTAAATGTTCAGGAGACTTTCTAAAGGAGAAAAGATAGTTGGGGGCTGGGTGAGTTCTTTTTTTTCATTCAAAAATAGTGAGTTTATTCAGAAACAACTATTAATTATATCAAGTTCCTACTAAAACAGAAAATCTGGGTAAACTACAAGAATTTGTGCCCTCAGAGTGTCTTGTCTTGCCAAAATACTTGCCACTCAAAATATAGTCTAGCCTAGTGTTTGTTTAACTTCTCATGTACAGGTACTGGACTCTTTGTAGCTATTGCAATGCTGCTGAAAAGGGTTTAGTGTTTATTGTTACTGAGTTTAAATGCAAAATAAATTTTTCTCCTTATTCTCTCTCATAACAACACCGATGGAAAATTCTAACAGATGTTTCATATGTCTATTCTCATTTAAGTGCATTTGAGAGACTGCCATTTCAAAGAACTAGTCCCAGGTCCTTGCACACAAAACACTACCCCTTTATTTAAATCACAAGGTACTAATGTGCCTTCATCACCAATCAGTCACTATTGAAACCTGAATCTTACTGGATATCCTACTGTAACTTGACGTTTTAAAACAAACTTTTTTGGGGGGAAGGTGAAAAATCTTAATTAACTTACTTGCGAAAATAAATAATCTAGCATTGACATGGGAAACGCTACTTATTACAATACAGACAACAGAAAGAAAATGTTTCTCTGCAAGTTTTCACATCTTTGTGACAATGCACCTTGAGCCCCCACATCCCCAGTTTTTCCAGTGTCTACAATACGACATTGATGCTCTCCCCTAGTTTCTCAAAGCAACAACATAACCAGCAACTCTGAATGAAGTTCTGGGCATGAAGAGTATTTAATTTATTTCCCTCTTTTTGAATACATCGTTTTCTGACAATGTACTACACGAAGTGTGAAAACATCTATTTCCCTCCTGAACGGTCACAAGTGGTTAAGGACTCAACCTCTTCTCCTGTTATTTCTGCCTCTCTCTGGCACTGAGAACACTGAAAGACAGTCAATTAAGCACATCAGAACAACAAGTGTAAATATTTGGAAATACTTTGATTACTTTTTTTTTGCTTTCCTGCACTGATGTTCTTTCCCATTGTTTATGCTATGCAGTTTATCTTCCATCAGTCATGAATGAAATTAATGATGTTATAATGCTTATTCTTACATACTCTTACAAAGTGTCTTCTTTAATTGCATTTTTTCTAATGTTCTCTTACTAATATACCTTCATTGAATCTTCTGAATGCACAGTTGTAAGACGAATCAAGATGAAGTTTAATAAAATCTTGTGTCACAATATTGTATATTTATTCCCCAGTTGTCTAGAGGCTGAATTTTAAATAATGTGAGAACACTTTCTGTTCCAATCTTCAGTGATGCCAGGAAGCACAGAAGTCTGACAAAAATCGGAAAAAAAAAAAAAAAGGTTTACTAATCTTAACAGCAACCACAGAATCTGATTGCAAAAAGTGCTGATTATTGTAGTTCTGCCAAAATTAATACGGTGAGAACTTAAGACTTAATAACTGACTTTATCAGATGCTTTATGCCCCAGTAATAAATTGCTTCATTAGAATGCATCACTTTTCTAGGATCGTATTTTAGAAACTAATGGTAATGTTACGTTTAGTTTTGAAAGAATCACATTTGCTGGGGATAGATATCCAGAAATGCCATCTTCTTACCTCTTTTTACCATTATAAGCATGTGCAGTGCTAGTTTCTTCAGTAAACAGAAGTTTAAATTAATGCAGCATGTCATATTGTCAGCTTGGTAATCTTCAAAATATAGAGACGGGTTGAGAAGAAGTAAACAAAATGCTTTCACTGGAACAGTGAAATAACCACAAGAGAAGCCTCCAGGGATCCCAAAGGTTTTATCTTACAGCATTACATTGACAGGTACACATTTAAAAATCTATTTCCCCCAAAATGAGCTGCACCGTCTAGACACGTTGTGTTTGTACATGCACATGTTTTATTTCCAATGAAAACTAAGTATATCATGACTTTGGAAATGAGAAACAGAGATGACTTAGTGATTTTCTGATAGATTTCATGCAAGTTTTTCGATGTAAGGACTTTTTCCTTATGCAGTATACCTTGTACTTCAGCTCACTTTTAGTGAAAGTTCATGGCAAGGGATGACTTGGGTTTATTGTCTGTAGCTGTGAATTCATACAACGGGAAGAAAGCAGTTTTGTTACCATGTTTCAATGATCCATTAAACGCTTTAATAAAAAGGATCCAATAATTATAACATTCTATATTTAAGGGCACACTCCTTACAAAAGATTTGCTTTGTTAAAAGATATATTTTACTACGGAATTGTTTTAGTAAACTTTATAGTACAGGGGAAAAAACCACCAAACACAGGCTGTTGGAAGAATCACTAGATTAAATTGTTCCAGACAGGATCAGGACTAAACCAGCCTCACTGCACTGGGATTCAAGAGACTTTATTTAGTTCAGATTTATCTACTTTTCCTGAGTGAGTATGGGCAAATCATTTTATCAGCTGTACTTCTCAGGCGATGCGTGTAGATTCAGTTAATAACTGAAAGATAGTGGAAAGATGAACAATTTTTTTGGTATGCCTTATTTGTGCAAGGTGATTAAAGAATCCATATAAAGATAAAACAAAGTCTTTAGTCTTTAGCCAAGAAAAAATATCCAGTATCTCAGGATATTTTATGGCAGAAATAGAAAATTATGTGAAAAAATCCTGGGGACTGGTACTCCAGAAAAAAAAAAAAAAAAGAAGTATATGTATCTAAACAATCAAAGCCTGGAGTAAAGTGCAAAACATAAATCAGGCAAGGAAAAAAAAAAAAATAGGAAACCCTGGACTAATTTTTCAACAGAGGCAATAAAAGTAAGAGGTTTACTCCAGGTTCCTAGAATACTACTGGAAAACATCCCTCACTGACTGACATTATTGACATGACTAATGCTCCGAGCTAGATGACTGCTGCAAACAGCTTTCTGCAAATATTTTGTTAAACTTCAAAATTATTTTACAGTTTGGTTATGTTTGCTTTTCTTTTCTTCTTTATCCATGAGTGTTCCAGAAGAGGCACTTTAATTTTCAAAATGTAAGAGGAAGACAAGAGTGTTACAAACAAATGTATTAATATTATTTCCTGAATCACACCACAGTAGAATCTACACGTTATTCTCGCCAGGGGAGAGAAAGGCTCCCCACGTTATTCAAAGCGAGTAATTCATTGTTACATAAGATGAAGAAAATACACGAATGTAAAGATTTACACTAGGAAAATGTGGCCATCATGGAAAGCTTTACCGAGTAGGATAAATATTAAGTGGATTTGTACTGCATTGCCCCTATTAAGCAATGGCCAACCTATGGACACACACGAAGATCATTTCCTGACAGTATCCAAAGAAATTTTCTTGCTTAAAAGAATGTGTCTGTAAGCAAATCAAGGATATGACTGAATTTCTTTTCTCTATGTCCTGGGGAGACAGAATTAATTTCTGTTCCCGCGTCACTTCAGACTCTGCTTATTGCCCTCAGCCACCAGCCACTGGCAGACAGAAAAGGAGAGCGGCACCATGAAAATTACAAAGAGCTCACCTGCAGCTAAATATCATAGATAATTACTAATCTTGCAAGTCAAGGTTCTTGTATGGCAGTGGGCAGCTGTGCCCACAACCTATAACCATGATGTCTTGTCAACAAAGTAGGCACAGCGTTAAGGCCGGGCTGCCGGACCATTTGTAGTGATCCTGATCAGAAGACCATTGCGCATGGAGGAGCTAGTGATCCATGTAACAGTTAACCTGATTGTGCCCAGGTCTGTGCTGTGCTGGACAATCCCTTGGCTACAGGACAAACTCAGCCAGCTTGTCATAACAGAGGAGCCTGTAGGCAGCTCCCACTTGGTACTGCCAACTACACCACCTGCCTGGCCTTGCCTTTATCTAACTGAGCATCAAGAAGGTCTCCTGAGAGTATGACTGTAGAAATGATGAATAGAGCTGTTTCCTTGTAAGAAAATCCTGTAATTGCTTGAATGACTGAAAGAGGAGAATCTCTGCTATGGACTGGGTGCGGGTCAGAGTCGTGTTCAACACTACACTACTCAGGGTTCCCAGCACCTGAAATGACAGAAGATTACCTATGCTTCTCCTCTTATAGTGTTAGCTCTGAAGAATAGCATTGTGAATGACACCTTACAGAGTCTGAGTGCCTTTCTTGCTGGGATCATAACAAACCAGCACCTCCAGGTGTAAAACACCATTGAAACTGGAAGAAGCAAGAAGTGGGAAAATGATTGAATAATCTCTTACTGGCACAGCAGTATGGGATTTTCTAAAGCTCTCTGTGAATTTGAGCTATGTGGAATGAGTATTTTCTGTCAAATAAGAACTACAAAACAACAATCGAGCACCAAAATCCCAGGCATTTGAAACAACAAAAGAAATCCAGATTTCTAAACCTGAAGCAGAGAAAGGTGGGAAAGTGCCCACCATTCACCCTTTCTCTAAAAGTCCAGTGATCAAGGCCGTACCAGACTTTGAAAGTCTGCTTTCATGTGGATCAAAGCAACTGTGCACCAAAGAAACTGGATGCTTCTATGCATTACTTCTTTTTGATTTAAACCATGTGGTTGTCTGCACTGGCAGGACAGCAACTTGATAAAGCCAGGACATCTGTTCAGTAATAGTCCCTTTAATTCCTAGACTTTAATAAAGTATTTCCTTATTGTTTGGGATCTGTAGAATGTTTCTTTCTTTGTCATTACAAATGCTAACGTGTCTAAAAGTGAACAAAGCATTTTGTTCACATGCTTAGAACCCCCAGACACTGGGGATTAAGTTGTAACAAACAATTAGTTGCAATCTTTGTACTTCCAGGTGGATTTTAAATTATGTCACACAATGTAATAATGAAAAATGTTTTATCCATTTTTTAGGATTAGATTAACTGGTATCAACACAGGTACAAATAAAAAGTACCTAGTACAGAGAACTCACATGGGATTTACACAGACCAGAATTTGTAACCGACTAGAACTTGATCCCTAGAGAAAAACCACTTCAGTCAAGACTGTTAATGAAGTAAGACAGCGTATGAGTCAAAAGGCAAAAATCAGGAAATCCCAGCAGAGTCTGCATGACATCTAAGTTTTGAGGAAGGTTACAGAGACCTATGTGGCATGACGAGTCAAATCACTGTATGGACTTCTTATTGCAAAGATCTAGATTTCCTCACAGGAGGAAGACATCTTGGTTTAAGTATGTTGATACCTATACACATACACACATACAAACACACATGTGCACCCACACATACAGAGAAAGGAAAAAAGCAAGTTTGGGAAAGTTAAGACTTTAACAACTTTAAATTTAAGAAGTTAAATCAGAAATTGAGTCCGCAAAATAAAATATACTTTTATAGTACATTTTGGAGACTACATTAACTGTTCAAAATATTAATCTGCTTATCATACTATGTAATGTTGTGTAATTCATAGACTTTGGGATTAGCACAGAACAATCTCACGTGGCGAAAAAAATCTCTTATACTTCCTGTTCAAAAGCACAATTACTGAAACTGAATATAAACAGGATATCAGGGTCAGTGATTTTAATTGTCACTTGTTCCAAAATGCTATCAGCCTCCCAGTGTAGCACATCCTTGTCTGTCCAGCACACTGCCCTTCTACATCTACAAAAATGGTGAGCTTTGCATTCCTGAGCACTGAAGAGAAACCAAAATTATGCTCGGGGAAATTTTTTGTGGAAATGTGAACTTTTTGTGGAACATTTGTAATTTGGTTCGAAACCTAAGGTAAATTCTTACAGTGTGGTTGTTCAGAGTCCCAGTTTTTAGAATTCTGTGCATAGACTATAGCTAACTCAATTTGTCAGTATTTTTCTCTATTATCATTCATCAGATGAAAGCCTAGAGTTAGTGTATACTAAATCTTATAAAAAAAAATCCTTGTAAATTTTCTCAGGTGTACAAGAATAATATTGAAATCTGATGTAAATTCCTTTTCAGTGTGTGGAAAGATCAAACTTTCACAGGAGTAGAAGCCATTCACATTACATAAGCATTTCAAAGCTTTGCTAACACTAGGCAAGCTAGGATTGGTTTCTCCCAAAAAGTGGACATTTCAGAAGACATTAACTACTACAGATGATTGTTCGAGTACTGTTAGTCAGAAGGAAAACTGAAAAACTTTAAAAAAGGAAACATCAAAACAATTTAAAATAAACTTTTTGACATTTCATTTCAAAGCTACATTTTTTTTCCATTTCATTTTTTATTCTTTTGCTAATAGGTTTTGCACACTTAATATGGCATAAAAAATTCAAGTTTACTGAAAAAAAGAGCATTGTTATATTTTTCCATTCTGTCAAAAATAATACTAAAAATAGTTTGGTTCCATTCAAACTAAGTTCTTCCTACTTTTGCAATTCATCCACTAAATTGAAAGAAAACTATTATTCTTTCAGCTTTACTTTGAACACCAGGTTTAAGCTCAATGTTTTTTAAGTGGTTCAGCATTAAAAGCAGCAAAAATGTGCTGTGAGTTACATTTTTAAGGTCTAAGTACTGAAGAGGTATTGATGAACACTTATGGATAATAAAGGAGTAATGATATTGCAGCACCTACATTAGGTTCAAAGGCTCTCATTATAGTTAACAATGGGAGTTTTATTCAAGTCTGAGTAAAAACTACAGGATGGAGACAAGAGGAAATCCAACTCCTTTTAGTGAACTTCAGAAGGCTGCTACAGTGTGGATACCAGTAAAAACACATTTTGATAGCGTACTTTGTGTTTGAATGTCGTGCACATATTTTACATGTTGAGATACAGAACAACCCTAATTTCCATAAGCTCAGCATCCTTTGAAGAGACAACTATGAAATATTAAACTATTTACAAGGCAAAATGAGCTGAAAAAACAAGATTCAGTAGTAAGCATGTGACTTTTTATATCAAAATTTTACATCAAATTAGACTTGATGTTTAGAAAATCTGGTATAATACCATAAAGTAGGGAAGGGTGTGCAGGTAAGAGTGGCTGCCAACATTTCCAGCAGAATAAAAAAAAACTTTACAAACGCGAGCTGGAAGCAATCTATCATATTCTTGCCAAAAATGTATTCCAGGGTTATATCAATATAACCAATTTAAAATCCCTGATAAAGGGGATGAGAAGACAGAAATGAGAGGGAAGAAATAAGACTGCCTTCTGGTACAACTGTATGGTACCACTAATACAAATAATTACTGTAATTATTACTTTTATTCATTAGGATACATATCTGCTTTTATTTTAGCAGGTATGGCTTTATCCAGAAGAAAAAATGAGCTATAAATTGTCCTGATTTATACTGGAAAAACAGACAGCATTTTTGCATTAAATATTTTTTTCTTTTTCTGTTTTTTTTTTTCTTTTAGAAACGAGCTGTAAGAAATGTAAAAACCCAATTAGAAAGGTAGCATAATTGGAAAGCAAAGCCTCCTTCAGATTCACAACGTTAATCTTTGAATATCCATCTGAGACTTTTATTCTCAGTTTAATTCACAGACAGTGAAGTAAACATATACAGCATGAAGTGTAAAGTCACAGTCTAACAAACAATACAGCTGCATATTCAAATGAAATACCAGTTATTTTGTAGATTCTATATGCGCAAACAGCTCTACAACAAATTCTCCAAAATACAGCTATTCTTTCACTTATTACCAGCCCCTGGTGCTTCTTCTCTCTTTTGTGAAGCTCTTCGCATGTGTTACAATGTCTTGTGAATAACCTACAGAAGTAACTCTATATCAGCCCAATGTAGCAAGCAGGAAAAAATATGGATCTTGTAATCACTGAGACTGCACAAGCAAAAGTTCATGGAGCTCCCTGGAAGCATAATGGTCCACAGTTATGATTTTAGGTTTATGACTGAGGCTCAAGAAAGAATTCACATTTTGAATTATGTGTACAATCTTGATGGAAGTGTCTCATAATTGAAATGTCAATAAGAGAGAAGTACATGAAAAAGAGGAAGAAAGGAAAAGGTGGATGGGTGGTGCAATATGTCAAAATATCTGAAAAAAACAAGTCAGCAAGATGTAATTTGATAAAATGTTGAGCATTGGTTCTCTGGTAATGAAGAGAGAGGGTAGCAATTAAGAGGAATATAAACATTAGACATTAATTTCCATATGGAGGAGGGCTTGTGAAACATAAGCCTGTTGTATACTTGACCTTAGTCTGGTTTACTTAAGGAAACCAAGTTCAGAAATCAGTTTTGCCATAACTACATAAAATATTCAAAACCACAAATTTATTTTAACCTTCAAAGAATCAGTTTTATTTCAGGAACATACACCAAACGTGTCATTTAAATTGTTAGGAATCTCCTATGAAGTCACATTTTCTGTACCAGATGTTTTATAGATTTTCTTGCTGAATGTTTTAGACTGAGGACACTGAAAGTTAATTAGCTCACTTTTCCTTGTTTTTTTTTTTCTTCCCCAAATTACTAAGCACCCACAGCTGTGAAAACTGTAAAGGCAAAGAAAACTCTTTGCACAAAGATGTTTTAAAAATATATGTTCAAAAAAAGTCTTACATGCTCCTATGGGCATTTCTGACCATTCTCAAATTTTTTTAGTAAGCATATTAATGTATGTTGAATGGCAGCTCTTGAGGCAGAAAGATATCCTGTACAATCCTCTAATATATTTTTCTTAAAATCATTATACAGTTTTTCAAAGTTACAATGAAGAAGGAAGAAAGAAATAGCAGTATTTCTTTAAGTATAAACATAAAGCAGCAGGGTGCATACTCCATTCCATTTATCTGTGTCCTGCTTCCCACTTGATGTAGGCAAATAATACCTCTTCAAAGATGAAAGTTAGCTTGATATTATCCACTAAACTACATTTACATTTTTTGCTCCGTTGAGTGAAAGCTATAATAGTTCTTTGAATATTGATTTCAGACTTCATTTCTCCTGGATATAACAGTAGAATTAAATCCATCCCATTTTCAAAGTTTAGTTTGGTGATTAACGCTCTTAAAGATATAAAAATGGGAAATATTAGGGATTTTTTGAATGATTTCTCATTACTCTTCTTAACAGATCTCATATTAACGTCTCTGACATAAGGCAGAAAAAAATCCTTTCAATTAGCAATGATTTTGAAAACAGTTGATTGCTTCTCTGAATCTCACTACTTTTGAAACTTCATTACTGCTAATAAAAAGAGCTTTTGACATTTTGAAAACATTTAAGTTTGGTAAAGAGCTTATGAAGTGGTTGACAACGACATGACATCAGAATGGAAACACCAAATACAGAAAGTGCCAGAGATTTCAGCTTATATCATATTTTAGAATCCTTAGTCACTAGAAAGAGTTTGGTTAATTACACAATTTCATCTCCAAAAGCTGCAACAAAAAAAGAGTCTGAACACTAACAGTCTGATGGGCACTGATATTTCCTCTGACAGACTTGCATGAGCCACTGAAGTTCCAGAAAGGTTTCACACCCATGCAACTGAATGCAGAATCAAACAGGTGATTTTTTTTATTACAGTGCATTTAAAGGTAAATTTCTCAATGTCATCTTCGAATAAAATCACATTTAAATGGACTATAGTACTCCAGTGTTACTGTCTAAAACATTAACTATATTGGGAAAAGCTGCATTTGACATTCATTAAAATGTACTACACTGTCATTTGAATGGACATTTTAAGTATTCATTGCATAAAATAAAAGGTAATGAAAACAGTGCTTAGATGCCAAAGATATGTAATGTCATTCTTCTGACGATCTCTGTCCCCAGTGAGAAGAGCTAAAAATCTTTTATTGGTATTACCCATAAAAATGTGCTCTTTCCTCTATGGAAGAATGAAAGCTTTAGCACTTCATAACGATTCCACCTAGCCCATACATGCCCATGCAATATGCTAAAAATTGTCATTCCTTAGGACTCAGACATTACTGAGAGTTCTGTGGTCAAAGAAATGGAGGGAAATCTACTGAATTTCTCTCATGTCAGTCAATCAATAACCAGGTTTAAAAGACTATGGTTAAACATTGGCATTGTAGTCATCTTAATGTCTAAGGAGTAGAACAATAATATCTATCTTAAATCAAAAGATCGGTTATTCTCTTGACTAATAAGTAGCACCTTATAATGTAAACAGCAAATAAAAGTATTATGCCATTCATATAAAGGAAGAACACAGTAACATAAGAAAAACCTATGGATATAAGTCTGAGAAAGAAAAACACAGACAATTTACCTGGCTGAAATACAAGTCCTAAAATTAATGGGGTTATTCCCAATATTTTATTTTTTTTTAATTAAGCATATCCCTTAAAAAGAGCACTAGCATGTTATATCATGTAAACAGACATCCTAGAGTAAAGATATTGGGATAAAAACCCCTTGAGATTATTACAATTTGTTGGATCAGAAAGCATAACCTACCTTCTTGCCTTCCAACCTCCCCACAATAGGTTGTGTAAATAACACAACTCACAATTTTTTTAATCTCTTATTTTTCCCTTATTGGACCATAATTATTCTTTGTTTTACATCTGAAACTTAACTTAGAAAATTTGCCACAAGAGAGTTACTTTATAGAGACAGAATCTAAATCCCAGAATCAGCAAATCTATCAGAAAATTTCTGCTAAGGAATCTGACCTGGCAACTGAGCCTGACCAGTACGTAAAAGGACTGAGTACCCCGTGCTATATTTCTGTGAATCACTAAAATTAGCCAAAACAACAAACTGACCTTCAGATAAAATTCTGTCCTGTCATTTTAGAGACAGTGAGGCAATGACAGTAAATAATACTAAGGAGAATGCCAAGTCTTGTCAGATTTATTCAATTCTACGCATCATCAAGGAAAGTATGCACTACAAATAAAAGTTTAGCAGAAGCTTCCCATTTGAACTAGAACAGTAAAGACACAGTCCACTTTCCCCTGTTCTTGCCTGACATCATTTCTAACCCTCCCTAATAAAGCTCTGGAGCACAGAAAAGTCACAATATGTATGAGATTGTTCTGTCAGTATAGATGGCTGAGTTAAAAATAAACAAACTACGTGGCGCTTCATCATTTTATTCCAAAATGTCTTTTTTAAACAATGGACAGAAAGTTCCTTTTTGGCTCCATTGTTCTATTTTGATATTTGGAAGTTATTATTTCCTGTCTTTGAATGAGTCAATTTTTGCCTCCCACCAAGGGAAAGTGAACGTTCACTCCCTAGCTAGTCCGTCAGTATAAATAAAATCTAGTCCTCCAAGTAATAGGTAAAGATATGCACAACCTGTTCAGCAGCCCTAATTGAGTAGAGTGGAACTTTTACTACAGACGATGATGTCTTTACTCCCCTCAAGCCTTTAGTGCTCTGATACACACATCTCCTTGTTTATGTAACTTATCACTGAAATTGCTTAATTTCAGAACAGACCCCTATTTCACTCGGGGCATCTACAGTCACTGTCTTTGCAGGGTCACTCGGTGTCTGCTGAATGCTGGTTTGGGAAGGTTGCCAGATTTTCTTTTCATGTTCACTTGTGAGGGCTATTTCTGTTAAATCCTTTGCTGTAACACTAAAATTCCAGTTATGGGTTGTGTCACTGCTGTCCACCACCTCCCACTCTTCCCCCTAGTATTCCTCCACCAGTAAGAATAACTTCAACACAAACTCAACCAATTCAGGTTTTCTTGTCCCTTCTCATTACGATATATGCATACATCTGAGCTGTCTGACGAGGTTCTCCATTAAGACATTGAAATAAAACAACCCCAGAAGTCTTCGGACATGATTCATCTCTTAATAAGGTAGACAGATAAAATAGGTCAGATGAATCTGGCACTAAAATATCTATTTTTCTGCAGTGACTTAAAAGTATTTTTAGATAACTGCTGGAAACCTAACATAAGAAAAGAGGAATTCCACCTTTCTGTCTACATTAGTTTTTCTTTTTATTATAAGCTGTCTTCCATTAACTCCTACAGTGTGTTAGACATACCCATATCACCCCAAAAGAGTACAGTGTAGTATGGCTTGTAATTCAATCAGTTATGCTGCTATGCATAAAGACATACATATTCCCACATGAAACTACCATGCTACTGTAAGTCGCTGGGTCTGAATGACAGAAAGAATAAAGCATCTAATGTCCAATTTTCTTAAGTGGGTGTTATGCAATCCTCCCACACAGGGCACCATTCAGCAGAGTTTTTTTTCTTTTCCTCCTGGAAAAGGTTTAAATTGTAGGCTGTTTAAAAAAAAAAAAAAAAAAAGGCAGTTCAGATCAATTAATTTTAAAACCTGGTTTTGTGATCCACCTTTTTTCTCTGTTATAGCCAGTGCTTGAAAAAGTAGCTTACTGATGCACATTTTAAAAATACAAGCACATGCTATCATTATTTTTATTTTCCTGAAATCCCTCTCCGAATGAGAATCAGGGCTCCCTTTCGAGCCCCACTAGTGTGACAGCTCAGTGTAAGGGCGCATCACCTTGGGTCTTGCACATAAGAATGTGCTGGCTGCATTCCAGCAGGGCTTGGAGGGAGAGAAGACAAAAGTGTACAAATCGGAGCCTGTCCACAGAGAAGGAGGATGTTAAAAGAATTAGTATAACTGTGTGTGTGACTGGGAGGGAACTTGGGAAAGTGGAAACCAAACCCACGCCTGTTCAAAGTTGAGTGTAGATGCTGTTACAATGGAAGACCTAGAAATAATGGCATGGAACCACACTGAAACAGAGGAATCTGATAGGAATTGAATGAGAAGTGAAGCCCACACAAGACTAGAGAGCATGAAAGAAAGTATTGTAATGCCCAGACAGTAGAGAAACAACAATAAGAACAATGTTGCCCTTTTTAGCCCATATTTTAACACAACATTTATTTTGTCACTTTTTATTGAGTTGGAACTTCAGGCTTCAGAGTGAATACTCCAATTCACACTGATCCTGATTTTACTTTCATTTATTACCTGCTTCATTTTACCACTAGATTGCATAAGGGAGTTATAACCTAGTAGACCTAGGTCCACGACATCTAAATTCCCTTCTGGTAAGCTAGCCACAGCATTTCTGCAGACCAAAATGCTTACCTCAGGAAAAAGTTTGTATTTCTATTTCCTAGGCAACTTTTCTAGAAGAAATAATGCAGTAGATGAACTGCTCCCTTGGGTAAATGTTAGTCACAATGATCTCCTTTACATTCATGTCCTCTCTGTTCATTACCACCATTAATTATACCTAGGAATGAAGCCATCAACCACAACAAAACCCTAGTTGGTTCAGAAGCACAGCCTGCCTACTCAGCAACAGAAGATGCTGTGTTATGCAGAGGCCGTTTCAGTATTTCATACTGCTTTTTTAGTGAAGATGAAGTAAAATATCTTTTTTTATCCTTTTGTTACACACCACACAATGGACATTGTAAACAATTAATCTGGGCTGATGGGATCTGCAGTGCAAACTGGGACAGGAAAAAGAGACACTACTGATCTTTAGTTTGGTTAGTTGGTTATAGGGTATGATTTTGGTGTGGGGGGGATCATGTCAGTTTTGCTTTCAACTATGAACATATTAGACAAGAAAAGGGAGAAATTAAAAAAAAAAAAAAACAAAAAACCAACAACAAAAAAACCCACCCCAAAACCCAAACAAAAAACCCCAGGGTTCTTCCTTTAACATAAGTCAAGAGATCTTCTACTTGCAAATAGAGTATATTATGAGGAATGTATACACTGATCTCAATTGCTACATTATGCTCACATTACCCCCATGATAATATTCTTTCTATGGTCTGACAAGTTATGTATTGTTAGGAGTGTCTGACTCTATAAAAATAAACAGAAGCCTGCACATTACATTAGGGCATACTTCTTTCTTACTTTCTTTCATATTTTTTAAAGTTATAAACTGTGATAATTAATTTATTAAATACTTGCTTACTGCATATTTTATGATGGCACCTTTAGGTTTACAAAAATTCCTAAGTATCATGTATGAAAACATATAAGAAATAGCTCTCAAAGTTTAGTGTAACATTAAAGTGGGATTATTTGAGTTCTATTCATATGCAGTGTCAACAGAAAAACTCAGTCCTTGTCAGTGGTGGAAAAAGGATACCAGACTAGAAAGTACACTGCTTTTTAACTAAATATTTTTTTTCCTAAGTTTGTTGTATCCCTTTTGGATAGGACACACAAGTTCTCCCTGGTACGTATTTCCACGGTGCTTGGTAAAGATGACTATGTTGCTTTGTAGTAGCTGTTAACAAGAATATTTTTTTTTTTTTACAGAGGGTGCATTTAACTCAGTATTATACATGACTGGTATGTGGCTAACTTTCGAATTTAACAGAAAAGCTGCCATATGGCTGAGCTATAGTCACTGTAAGATAGTGAATGTTTGCATACTTGCTTAGCTTGTTCCATTTATATCTGCAGGATAAAATATGTCACATTCATAATTACTGTGCTTAAGCACAAAGAAGTAAAAAAACTCCTTCTACTATACTCTTGTTAAATGTGCATTTAGATGTTGCAATTGGGAAACAACATATGATGTAACAGTCCTTATTAATGTAGTTCGAGAGTGTCGTACAAAAACATGGCCTCTCTTCAAGATTACGTGCATCTGAGGTATACTTTACATCAGTACTAATGCATGCTTATTGTGTTTTATAGTGTAATTTTGACTTAACTTCACCCTACAAATGATGTCTTGGGTTTCCTAAGCCTCCAGGTACATTTTTTGGTATTTTTCTCCTCTGGTTCTGTTATAACTCTCCCTTTTTCCAGCTCATTTTTCCTCCCTCTTCCTATTTAGAAGGGCTCTAGTGGCTCCTAGTACTCATTTGTCTCACTTTCTCTCTACTCTAAATGTTTTAAACTGTTTTCTCTACATTTGTAACTAGAAAATATTTTGATCAAATATGACTTGATAAAAAAAAAAAAAAGAGAGAAAGACAATATAATTGTTATATCTAGTAGGTAGAGACGAGACAACTGATTTTAGATTTAAGAAGATACTGGGGAAAGAGCAAATCTTGCCTTCGCCAGTTTCCAGTCCAGTTGTCCACTGGATCTGGTCAAGCTGCTCAAACTCCATGGAGGTGGGAGAGGTCCAGGAAGGGCAAGACATGTGGAAAGAAAGGACTGCAGAATAAATTGTAATCTCTACTACTCGTGTGATGTGTGGTAAAAAAAAATAATATAACAGCAAAAGAGAAAAGGAAATCTAAGCAACTAAAAGCCCCAAAACACTCCAGGTTTCACCTAAAAAAATTGAAGTGAAGAATAATTAAATACATGGATAAGATTTGGAATAAATAAACTCAAAAAAATTTTACTAAAGATAGAATATGCCAAACCAATTTACTGTCTTTGTATTATTTCATTTTGGTATGGTAATAGATTTTGTAGGCACGAATAAAACTATGCCTCTACTCTTTCTAGTCTTCAGCAAATCTTTGGGTATACTGCTAAACAAAACATTATTGGCAAAACCAGAAATAGATTGGATTAGTTCACAAATAAGACAATGACTAGACAATAGCTGCAAAATAATTACCACCTTAAGTATCATAAAAGAGACATCTCAATAATTTTATTTCAGTCTTCCCATATTTTCTAGACACCTTTCTACTTTAGTAGGCTTCTAAACATAATTTTCCATTAATGGAAAAACCTTCAGTGTTCCTGTTGAAGAAATCTTTTTTCTTAGCATAGAAACAATCATACAAGACAACTTTTACTGTATCACTGCTTCAAACCCTCCTGGGGTTATGATTATAGGAAATGTTGTTTGTTTGTTGTTTGTTTTAAAAATGTATATGCAGAAGACAAATGTAACAAAGTAAAAAGCCAAAGGGTAACAAACCTTTGTGCATTTCCTATTTAAAAAATCACATTACTTCTTTGTTCTTGCCATTATTATTGCCTACAGTGAAGAAATTGCTAGGAAGAAAACCTACACACATGTACAAATTCATTTTAGCTTGTTTTCTCTTGCAAAGCTGTTTGCTAAGAGAGACCTCTAAAACAATGCAAACCTGTATTAGAATGTATTTGGTGACCTTTTTGATCATCTTGTTTGTATAACAAAACTGCTCCACTAACTTGCAAAGTCCAAAAGTAGATATAATTCCAGTTTCTGACCAGAACTTTGCACCTCATGATTTCAAGTGAAAACTAGCTGAAAACAGAAAGAGCTCACAGAGTATTTACCTGGAAGTCAGTGCACAAAGGACAAGAAAATAAACCCCACCAGAAACTATGGATGAGCTGTCCCGTGTAATGTTATTTGACAGCAAGTATTTTTTTTTTTTCCCCTGGGGAAATCAAAATATCCTGTCTTTTTCTTTAAAAAAGGACCAAGTGAATATAAGCAGTAAAGTTTGAATTAAGAGAGATTACACTCTGCTAGCCTTGAAAAAATGAACTTTAAGAGCTTTACAACAAAGCTTATACTCTTTATAAGTAGGATATTTCAGGGTCTTCCAAGAACAGCATCTTTAACGGTGGTATCTCAGGGAATGTGTATAATTAGTAACTTATGAAGAAGTTTTCCAGAATAATAAAATTGATTTATCACTACATCAAGCATTTGCATAGTATTTACTCAAAATATAAGAATATGCCCCTCTAATAGTGGTACACCTTATGTATCACATATATTTATACACACATTATACATATATATAATAGGTTACATGTTATATATGAAATCCCATTATCAAAATTCTAATGCAAATGCCACTCTAGAAAGTTCCCGAATATCGGATTAACATTTTTCTTGTTCTACGATAGGAGTGGCATTGTATTCACAGGCCCTGGTCCTCAGTAGGGACTTCAAACACCCCGATACCTGTTGGAGGAACAACACAGCAAGGTATAAGCAGTCCAGGAAGTTCTTGGAATGCATTGATGTCAACTTCCTTCTCCAAGTGACTGAGGAGCCAATGAAGAGAGGAGCTATGCTAGAGGTTCTTCTCACCAAAAAGGAAGGGCTCATGGGGAATGTGAAGCTGAGAGAGTTCAAGATCCTTAGGGCAGCAAGGAGGGCACACAGCAAGCTCACCACCCTGGACTTCAGGAGAGCAGACTTTAGACTTCAGGGATCTGCTTGGTAGAGTACCATGGGATAAAGCAGTGGAGGGCAGAGGGGCCCATGGAAGCTGGTTAATATTGAAGCATAATCTCCTCCAAGCTCAGGAGTGATGCATCCCAACAAAGAAGTCAGGCAAAAAGGCCAGAAGGCCTGCATGGATGAGCAAGGAGCTTCTGGACACACTCAAAAGCAAAAAGGAGGACTACAGAGGGTGGAAGCAAGGACAGGTAGCCTGGGAGGAGTACAGAGAAATTGTCCAAGCAGCCAGGGATCAGGTTAGGCAAGCTAAAGCCCAGATAGAATTAAATCTGGCCAGGGACATAAAAGGCAGCAAGAAAAACTTGTGAAAGCATGTTGGTGATAAAAGGAAAACTAGGGAAATGTGGGCCCTTTCCAGAAGAAAATTGGAGCCCTAGTGCTCTGGGATATGGAGAAGGTTGAGGTACTCAATGACTTTTGCCTCAGTCTTCACCGACAAGTGCTCTAGCCACACTGCCCAATTCACAGGAGCCAAAGGCAGAAATGGGAGAATGAGGAACCACCCACTGTAGGAGAAGATCAAGTTCAAGACCATCTAAGGAACCTGAACATACACAAGTCCATGGGACCTGATGAAATCCATTTGTAGGTCCTGAGAGAACTGGCAAATTAAGTTGCTAAGCCACTGTCCATTATATTTGAGAAGTCATGGCAGTCTGGTGAAGTTCCTGCCGACTGGAAAAGGGGAAATGTAACCCCAATTTTTAAAAAGGGAAAGAAGGAAGACCTGGGGAACTACAGTCCATTCAGTCTTACATCTGTGCCTGGCAAGATCATGGAGCAGATCATCCTGGAAAGTCTGCTAAGGCACATGGAAAATAAGGAGGTGATTGGTGACAGCCAACATGTCTTCACTAAGGGCAAATTGAGCCTGACGAATTTGGTGACCTTCTCTGACAGAACATTTCGGTGGATAAGGGGAGAGCAACAGATGTCATCTACGTGGATGTATGCAAAGTATGTGACACTGTCCTGCACAACATCCTTGTCTCTAAATTGGACTGTACAGATGGACTGCTCAGCAGATAAGGACTTGGCTGGATGGTCGTACTCAGAGTTGCGGTCAATGGCTCGAAGTTTCAAGTGGAACCAGTTAACAAGTGGCATTCCTCAGCTGTCAGTACTGGGACCAGTGCTGTTCAACATCTTTGTTGGCAACACGGCTGTTCAGATTGAGCGCACTCTCAGCAAGTTTGCCGACGACACCAAGCTGGGTGTCACAGTCAACATGCTGGAGGGGAGGGACCTGGACAGGCTTTAAAGCCAGGTCCATGAATTTCAACAAGGCCAAGTGTAAGGTCCTGCACATAGGTCGCAGCAATCTCAATTACAAACACAGGCTGGGCAGAGAATGGGTTGAGAGCAGCCCTGAAGAGAAGGATTTGGGGGTTGGTTGATGAGAAGCTCAACATGAGTTGGAAATGTGCACCTGCAGCACAGTAAGCCAATTGTATCCTGGGCTATATCAAAAGAAGCATGGCCAGCAGGTTGAGGGAGGTGATTCTGCCCCTCTACTCTGCTCTGCTCTTGTGAGACCCCACCTGGAGTACTGCATCCAGCTCTGCAGCCCTCATCATAAGAAGGGCATGGATGTGTTGGAGTGAGGCCAGAGTAGGGCCACAAAGATGATCAGAGGGCTGGAGCACCTCTCCTATGAGGACAGGCTGAGAGTTGGGGTTGTTCAGCCTGCAGAAGAGAGGGTTCCAAGGAGACTTGGAGCTGTTCAGCCTGGATTGGGGCTGTTCAGCCTGGAGAAGAGAAGGCTCTGGGGAGGTCTTATTGTGGCCTTCCAGTACCTAAAGGCGGCCTACAGGAGAGCTGGGGAAGGACTTTTTACTAGGTCACGTAGTGATAGGACAAGGGGAAATGGCTATAAACTAGAAGAGGGCAGGTTTAGATTAAACATTAGGAAGAAGTTTTTCACTTTGAGGGTGGTAAGGCACTGGAACAGGTTGCCCAGAGAGGTTGTTGAGGCCCCATCCCTGGAGGTGTTCAAGGCCAGGCTGGACATGGCCTTGGGCAACCTGGTCTAGTGGGAGGTGTCCCTGCCCATGTCAGGGGGGTTGGAACTCGATGATCTTCAAGGTCCTTTCCAACCTAAACCATTCTATGATTCTATGACTTTATAGCAGCCTTCCAGTACTTAAAGGGGCCTACAGGATAGAAGGGGAGTGACTCTTTATCAGGGATTGTAGTGATAGGATGATGGGTAATGATTTTAAACTGAAAGAGAGTAGATTTAGATTATATATTAGGAAGAAATTCTTTACTGTGAGGGTGGTAAGACACTGGAAGAGGTTGCCCAGGGAAGTTGTGGATGCCCCATTCCTGGAGGTGTTCAAGGCCAGGTTGGATGGGGCTTTGAGCAACCTGGTCTAGTGTAAGGTGATCCTGCCCATGGCAGGGGGGGTGGAACTAGATGATCTTTGAGGTCCCTTCCAACCCAAACTCTTTTATGATTCTATGATATTTTATATATTTTGATGTAGGAAAGAAGAGTTATACAGAGTACAATACTACATACTATTGTATACTGCATACAGTACTATTAGCATATGGCACACATAGTATGAGAAAATCTGTATATAACATACTCTTTACAACTTCCTATGTCTTTGTCCCTGCAAGAACACAAGAGAACCGTAAAATCTACTTGCCATTTCACCTTTCAGGGAAGAAAAAAAAAACTCCACTTCAGAGGGCTGAAGCAGTGGTGTTTCCTTTCACCTGAATCCTAAGTTTTTACCACAGCTATAATGAACTATAAAATACACACCCTTCTGTTATAGTTATGAGGCACCAAAAGTCTTTGTTGTCCTGGCTGAAATCAGCCCTGTTGTGCAAACTGTGAGAACTGTGCTAAGCTGCATCTTCTCAGGAACTAAGGAATCTAGGCCGTGTCTTATCAGGAGCTAACAGTACCAGCCCAAGCTGGGACCAGACAAAAGTAAAACTGCTACATACACCAAAGTGGAGGGTTTGATTACGAGTCAATCACTTTATGCTCTAAAATTTTTAGCCCCTCCAAGTCCATTGAGCTCCCCTGTGCAGCAGCAGGCTGCATGGCAGTGATCTTCTCGAGCAGGGATGTCTCTCAAGGTTAATACTCAAGGTTGTGGGACACCTTACCTGGCATCTGATATGGTAAGAAACATTTTACATTAGGCCTAAAAGTATATTGTATGCTAGTGACATTTATGTATATCCAGCTATAGCTTAATTATTAAAAGTGCAGAAAGTACTAGTTTGATTGCTGTCTAAATCATCCTCTAATCACCGTCTAACTTGTCATTTAAATCATGGTTTAAATCACTGTCAGATCATTGTTGAATCACTGTTTAACTAACACTCAATTATTGCTTAATCACCATTTGGTTGCCATTTGCTTTTCATTCAGTCATTGATTAATTACCTTTTGATCATTGTTTGATCATTAATAAACCCTTTTAGTTGACCCCACAACTATGACTTCTCTTAATATTTTAGCTGCAAGAACCACATAGAAGTTTATGCCCAGAATCCTTGCCTCAAGCTGGAACAGGAGGGAGAGTGGCCTGGGAAAAACTGAGGGAAACGTAGAGAATGAGACTTTTGTCTGTAAGACCCCTCTGTCACATTCCTTAATGAAATCAGCATGGTATAGATAATAGGGGTTACAAAATGGAAAAGGCAGCAGGATGGACACTGCTTTACTGTGCTACAGGCAAGCTTGCTTCTTTGTGGCACTATCACTAAGTACAGTGGCACTACTTCTCTGCCATTAATAAGCTGATAGACATGAAGTTGTGTATTATCTGTGCAATACTTCTGACAAAATATTTATCTGAATGCCTATTCCTTCTAATATACGGCCTAATGTTGATGGCTGAAAAAGGAAGAAGGCAACATGTTATAATCAATGACATTTATCAGTGGAAGTAATGAAATCAGCTTTATTATTAACAATAAACCCTGCATTTTAAAACAAACCAATAAACATTAGTTCTTTTTGAAGAACATGAATTTCAGCTATAAATATTTACACTGTGGTATCTTAAAAATGCTGGTTAATATGAGGTCTCACTAATAACACCAGTAATACTGGATAATACAGGGCCTGTACAATGCACTGTACCATGCACTTCTGACTGTAAATAATGAACATACAGAGGAGTCAAATTAGTTGTTCTGCAAATGCCTAAGTCCTCTGATTACCTGTTTAGAAAGCATCCATCCTTTTCTGCTGAGTAACAGAGGTGACTGATTGTAACTATACAATACACTGTACCCCCACAGGGTTGATAATCGTCTGTCTTAAGCTTCAAATCTCTGCCTATTCAGGTACATTCACAAAAGTGAACTCTTTAATTTTACTGCAGCTGAACTATTTCAGTCTTTTGTGTCTTCACTAGGAGACCAACAACTTTGTTGTCCTACAACCAAAACTTTTCACATGTAACTGCTCTTCTCTCAAGTGATTATGTACATGCATACTGTTGGATGGGAGTACCATCTGGCAGCCAGACTGTCCTTACTGTTACAAACTATGAGTTATACCTACAGGGCTAGATCCCAGGTATCTCCCCTCCCATGCACTGAACACCTGATATTAAATAGGGCTAAGCGAGCCCTCATCTCTCAGATATTCTGCTCCCACCTCGAGGCTGCAAGAAACTCTGTATCTTAATTCAGAAGAATGAGGAAGAGGAGAGGAGGCATCATGGGCGACTTTCCCTTTCTAATGATTCTCTGTGGTGCAGTCCTACCCAACATAATTCTGAACACCACCCATTTGCCAGAATGACAGTCCTCAGGAGCATTAAGTAAAGACCACAGGACCAAGGGCTCAAATGAGCCTCACCTGATGCCACTCTGGGCCACAATTACAGTTGGTTGGAGCTTAACTCAAAAGACAGAGATGGAGATGCAGAAGGGGGAGCAACAGCAGGTTTAAACCTTCTTCCAGACTGAGCATTTTGTTGCCAAGATTAACTCCAATTGTCAAGTGGTATTCTTGACTGACAGATGCAGCAAGGAGTTCATGGACTTGAACTTAAAGGTCATGGAAAAGAACTTGCAAATTTATGTCAAAGCTGACCAAGTAGTTTCAGCTAAAATTACAATGATAAAATACTTCTGAAACATCACTTTGACTAATTCTGACACCGTTTGTGATGTAGCATGTATAATAAAACAAAATAAATGAAAACAACAACAATATTTTCCTGTTTCCTATGGGTGAATGTTAGTAACGCTTTCTGTAGGATACATCAGGCTATTATGCTGCAAGGAAAGTTCTAAAAAAAGAGGAGTTTTCACAAGGTAAATGCAAAGACAACTAAACTAGCAGGAGAAATGGAGGAAGTGTTTTCAGGGATGAATTTGTATCTCCAAATGAAACCGTTTTTTGATACGCCATATGAATAAATCAGCATTATGCTAGTGTGTATTAATAGATTTCTGTCTATGGTTTCTCCACAATGGACAGACTACTTAAATATTCTGTAAGCTAGAGAGAAAAACATCTAGAGAGAACATCTTCAAAATGGTTGTTTAAGCACATTGAGACAGAAAATTCAAGTTGAATTCATTTTTTTCATGGATATTAACTAAGCCTCTCCTCTGTCAGAAAAGTTTCCAGTATGTGAAGTTACAGAGTAATTATCTTTCTCTGGTACAATGAATATTTAACTAATCCTTGGAAAATGGCTCATTCAAAATTTGCAATTTTTTTCTCTACTTTATAAAATGTTCTTGCTTTTTCATTTCTCCAGAAATCTTAGACTACGCACACTTCCACTGCAAGGGTCTGTTTTTATTATTTTCCAGCTCCTCCTGTTTTTTTTAATACTCACCAGTAAATACATTTTGCATTTGAAGTTTTTTTTGCATAGTCTGCAAAGACAATTTTCACCATAGAAGTGCACAACTAAGCTAGCTGTAGCACAAGAAAACAGCTTTAATAGCAATGAAACCTATGCAATTTAAAAACCCCAAAGTATATGCATATGTGAATTCAAAATATACCTATATTTTGGGCTCAAAATCTTATTTGGAATCAAATACATATAGCCATTTTCTACTAAGTTGGCAATGGCCACATAAAGCTTTCAGATATTAAATGGTACCCCACACCTATACTCAAGCAGTTTCTTCTGAGAAAAGAAAACACAGTAACATCACTGGAACAACAATTGAAAAGCAAACTCCTATAGAAGATAATGGGACATGTGGAACCTAACTTAGAGGATCTGAATTTCCTTTCCAGAGAAATTTACCTCTTCCCATTGACTCCGCAGAAACTCACAGGAGAATCAATCCCTGAAGTCACAGGACTAAAATCTGTGTGCAAATGATTAAAAAAACATAGCAAGTACTCTCCAAATCTAACTGTTTTATAAAAAAGTAACTGATGCACTACTCTGCAAATTCACATTAGTAGCTGGTGAATTTGGAGAGGAATCAAATATAGGTGGACAGAGAATTTTTTAAGTGCTTGGGAAAGGAGCACTGGAAAAATCATACATCAGTGACATTGACAAAATCCTGTTTGTGCTGCTACGCCTATGCCTTCAGGAACACTGTATTCTTATATTAGATGTTACTTTATGAAAATAACAAGGTCATTGTCAATTTGGCTTATTGTCAGTGGAAGCATTTGTCCCATTAAGTCAACCCTAATTTGTGTAACCAAAACCAAATTCTGTACAATTGCAGTGAGATTTGCTTATTTATACTGGGACATATGTTTCCTCCCCTCTTCATGCCAGTTACCTTTTAAAATTGCTCTTTGTGAAAAAAAAAAAAAAGAAAAAAACAAAACAAACCCAGAAACAAATGAGTAGAACAGGAGAAGGTTGAACGTTCTCCGAGACTGAGATCAGTCGTCTTTTCTTGCTTTCCTATCATAACCAATGTTAAAGTAGACGTCTATCATATACATAATTTTCCCATAAAAATATCCATTTTTATATATATATGACTCCCTAAATCTGCATTCAGACACTAACAAAATCCAAACAAAAAAAACAAAACACACACCCACACCGACGCTCCCCCCTTCCCGCCCCCAAGTTGTATTCCTGTAAACATTGAATTCTCCCTGGAGTTTTTATTTACTTCATTCTCTGGGAGGCTCAGAAAGTTGTGTAATCTTACAAGTAAAATGATTCTGTTTAGATTCATAAGTATGCATCTTAGGAAGACCTTTCTTCAGTCTCCAAAACTCATTTAATCATATAACAACTAGCATAACGTGTTTATTCTTCAACAAGAAGAGACCAATAAACATAAAACTCACAGTTGTTTCTGTTTTAAAGATGTATTGACCAATAAATAAATAACAAAACTGAAATAATCTTTTGCATGGACTTAGGTATTGAGAGATTCTGTCTGCTAGGCACCTTTCTTCAAGGCAAATGGAAACAGTTTTCCACAAAAGGTACAGATCTGTCCCTACTCCATTCAGGAGGGCAGGACAATGAAGCAAAAGTGGTACTGTTCTCCATAAAATGAGATGTGTAAATATTGTTTATGATAGTAACAAGATGAAACCTTTTTCTGAAACTCACCCAGCTCATTTATGTGGGTCTACCTCAAACTAAATCACATTAAGTTTTGCTCTGAACAGCTGATTTTTGGCTCTCATTTTAGCCATCTTTTTTGATTCTTTTGAAGCTTTGTGAAAGGTGTTCATTTTCATGAACTTCTAAAGCAGATCTCTTGATCTTTGACAAAAGGAAGGTTTCACTTTTATACTGCCAGACCCTTGTAGACACTGTAGAGAGTGACTTTAGTGTTTTTAATGACTAAAATACTGAAATTCAGAGATCATTAAAAAAGTGTCAAACAAAAGAGTAGGTCATTACCATATGAGGTTCTCCTTTCAGCTTGAAGTAAAATCAAGCAAGACATACCAATGAAATAGTGGTGTACACCTTTTCTAGACACAAACTGGAGGCTGAGTTTGCAGACTAAACACCGTTGCTCCTTAATCAGTCCTTTTATACAGAAGTATGTAAAGTGGAAAACAGAGAGAGGCACAATTCATGGACACTGAGTCTTCAAAAACATCTGCTATATTTTGATTTCTAAGAAAAGGCAACTTCTGATGACTGAAAACATTCTGTCTACTTCATTTTGCACACACCAAAATTGTTCATAAAAAAAATTACTTCTTTCGCAATACAAAACATTTAATAAATGAATTAGCATGATCCTTTTTTCCTTCTGTTACCTCATATATTTAAAATGTTGAAACCTTTTTTGTGTGTTCGTACCAAAAGACCTTTCATCTCTGACAGTCAAGAGATTTTTTTTTTTTTTGATTTTCCATCCTAATAGTTTATTATAAAGGACAACATATCCAGGCATTTCTTAGGAAAAAAATGAGCAGACAAACAGAAGTAAAATACCAGGTAAGACATACCTGAAAAAGTTCAATTAAAAAAATATGTCTTGTAGAGAACTTTATTTACTATATTTATTTCCCAACATATGTGGTTATCATGCAAAACTCAAAAAACCAGTCTTGTGTTGGACTAAATTTGTATAAAAGTTTGCATTATAAATCAGAATTTCAACAAGCTTAAAACTGTAGTCAACAAATCCTAAGTGGTGATGGTAATTTGAAAGTTTTTAATGTAGCAGCAAAGCTAGCTCTTAAATATTTTTCCTACAAAGTTCTACAAAGTAAATCCTTAAATAATGGTAGTAATAAATCAGTCTTGAAATATTACATGCTGTACCTATTTCAGTCAGTGCTTGCTGGTGAAAAGCATCAGTACTAATATTTTTATAAACAAACAAAGGGGCTTTTTGACATCTTTTTAACTCAAAGTGGAGGTATAGGCATGCTTAGTAATATAGACGTATTTCAAACATCTAACGTCATGTTTCTTCAGATTTTCTCTCAAAAAGAAAACTTTTCTTTCAACAGATCTGCAGAGGAGTCAGCAGTTCCTCCTCATAGGGAGTAGTGCATAAGGACAGGCCCTGGAGCCCCCCTCCCAGGGACTTCCCAGTGCAACCAGGCAAGGTCCTGCCTATGCTGCCCATCCCAACTTGGAGGACAGCTCTGTTTTGCACAGGGCACTGGAGTAGTTGACCTCCAGAGAGCTCTTCCACACTAAGCTTCTCAACAAGTCTACAACTCTAAGATTAGAGGATTTTTAGGTGTGTTAAAACAAATGATGATGAGTGTAGGAAATAACAGATTAAAATATAGAAGTCATAAAGGAAAGTCATTAGGAAATCTAAGACCCTTGCAGAAGCTTAAAATTTCATTGTGACAAGAAACCACCACTGGCTGTTATCAAAAGTTAGAGAGACTAAATTAAATCAAACAAAAAGATGAAGCAACACCATAACAGGGGTTTTCAGTCAGTGCTTGCTGGAGACTTGTTGGAGACAACAGGTGGCAGTTTGAAACTGAAAAAAAATTCAGTACAAGACAAAACTGGTGAATAAAATTAAGAGAAGATTGATTGTTTGGTCCATCATTCATTTCTAGAGTTCTTAATTTAACTTGGATGCGTATAGGAATAACTAGATTTTCCACTGCCATCCATTTGGAAGTCCTCCAGTTCTTTCTTTTTGTTTGGGGATAGCCTGCCTTATCCAGATAAGATCCAAACAAAACTGCCTGCCTGAGCTCATAAGGCAGCCAAAGTAATGTTTTAAACAACTCGTTGATACTAGTTTCCCAGATTTCTGCATGCCTGACATACTGCAAACACAATATACAATTCTTTTTCTAGCAATAGGCAAAGGTTCAGTAACAGAAAGAGAAGCTGAAGTTTACATCTGCGGTTGACCCCTCTCAGGATACAGCATCAGGTACAAATAACTTTTCCAATGCAGTTCACCATCTTCCCTGCCCCTGAAGGAAACTGCAAGGCTTAATCATAGAATAGTTGGGGTTTGAAGGGATCTTTAAAAGTCATCTAGTTCAACCTCTCCTGCAATTATCAGTGACATCTTCAGCCAGATCAGCCCTGCCCAACCTGACCTTGAATGTTTCCAGGGATGGGACATCTACCACCTCTCTGGGCAACCTGTTCCAGCGTTTTATCACCCTCATTGCAAAAAATTTCTTCCTTATATCTAATCTAAATCTACCCTCTTTTAGTTTAAAACCATAACCCCTTGTCCTATCACAACACATCCTACTAAAAAGTCTATCCCCATCTTTCTTGTAAGCCCTCTTTAAGTACTGAAAGGCCACAACAAGGTCTTCCTGGCTTATCTTATATTATAATTTAATATAATGTAAA
>NW_009647939.1:1469798-1520591 GCF_000708025.1 Charadrius vociferus | reverse complement strand
GACCAGGGGAAGGAAAAATAAAGAGGGAAGTTATTCAAAAGAAAACTTTTCTTATAGCTTGCAGGTTTTAATGCTGAAATTACTATCTCTTCTAAAGATTTGTCAAAATGGCTGTTGTTTGCCATTGTATTGGGACAAAGGGTAAATGGTAGATAACTCTGAAGCCTACATCTCTGAGTCAATGTGTATATCAATACTGCAAATAAGAGAAATTTCTAGTAATAGAAATATGAGGCGAGTCCCTTTACAGGGAAAAAGAATACCAGTAACACCTTCAAACCCCTTACTTTACACTGTGTTAATCTCTGGCTGTGACATGGGAACACAGTTCAAGAAGCCTGAGCACAGAAATAAAGATCTCTCAGGAAGATGTAAGGAGAATTTAATTTAAAATTTTAAACACAAAATTCAGTGTGTAAATCAAAGTAATATTCCACGGGTAAATACAGAAAGCTCCTATATTACAGTAACATGGGGTGTAGGAGGTTGAAGATCCAAAAGACTAATTTTTCCCCTTGTCCACAGCGTAACAGGATAGTTGGAGATGGGACAGGAAACATGGAGATCTTACACTGATTTATCAATGTAATACTGATCACATATCGGGAGCCTGAGTAAATACATTGCAGTCTTAGACATGTAACCATTTAACCATACTTTTAAAGTATCTTTTGAACATATATATGCATAATCTATATTGTCATATAGAAGAACAAGGTTTAATCTGCACATATTGGTGTAACATATATTCTAAAAGCAATTAAGATTTATATATTGTTGTTGTTAACAAATCAATATTAATTTTTGGTTGTCATTTCATATTGGTTGGGCTCTTCCTGACTGGATGTAACCAGGTACATTGCCTTGGGAGTCATTTACAAGCTTGTCCCTTCTTTCCCCCTACCTTTCTTCCCTTATTCACAAGGAGTAACCAAACTTCAGCATCTAGTAAATTTGCAATGGGCTAGGACAGATTAAGTACATCAGGGGACTATGCATATTACACCTTGCATGGTTTTCAGTCCCAGTCCTCTTCTGCTGTCCTCCCAGCAACGGACCTCCCCAGCCAAGGGAGGCTTACCCCATACATCTACTATCTGTTTGCTCTCACAACCTTCTCTCACCCTGACCAGTGTGTCCAGCCTTGCAGTCACAGCTCCCACAGCCCTCACCCCACAGGGCCCTGCTGCTTACCTGTCTCCAACAGGAACCCTTAACACAGTAACCTACTTTGCTGTTATCAAACACAGCTGGAGAACTTGAAGATGTATACGATTAGTAGATGCCTATGAGTTTATCATTGCTCAAATCTCCATAAATCACTTGTGCAAAAAGGGGACATGGATGATCTACCATTGTTTTAAACCACTTGAAATAACAACTTGGAAGGTAATTGTTGATTGCCAGTGAAATATTGATAAAAAAGGCATAACAATATAGCTAAAATACCTACAAGGAATGTGCATTCTCCAAATTGTTTTGCCTATAATGTTGTTTCAGTTACTAAGAAACCCTTGTAAGAAAGAAAGAATGTGATAGTCCAAATCCAGGAGATGGTAATGGATCTTGAACACCTCCGGTGTGATACAGCTTGGAGTTACATCATCAGCCTTTAGTCACCTTACATATGAAAGATGAATGACCATTTCTGGCCACTGAAGAGGTGAGCACTTCCAGATTCGGCATCATTTTTTGGAAGAAGCCTCCCTCCTCACCACTTGTACAGATGGTGGCCACCTCAGGCAGGCACAAGGTATGAGTATCTCACATGACACGACATTTTCCATGTCCCCAGCCCCCTTGGCTGCCTCCTGGATACTGCATCTGAATCCAAAGTTTACAAACTAACTCCTTTGACACAAAAATGCATGCAGCTTATGAAATTATCATGAAGTAAGCATTTATATGGTTGCAAACTAGATTAGTTTTCTTTTAAATTAGCCACAGTGCCTATTCTTTCCCTCATTCTTTCTTCAGATCTCTTCCCACAATTTTCTAATTGCATCACCTGGGTTTTGGTGACTGATTTTCAACCTCCCTCTCCCCATTTATCAGTTTTCCCTGTCTATTTTTGTCTGTGTTCCTGTTGCCCTCACCAGGTTTTCTCTTTCCTTTGAGTTGTGTAGGGTGATCTAACAAGGAAAACCTGCTGGAAAATATGCTGAGCTAGGGTGTTCTGGTAGAAATAAACTTTTTAAAAACCTTATGTTAACAGAGGATCTGTATTAGAGAACCATTATGAAGTCTTTTTGAGGTAAAGGATGCTTAAGTAGGAATATTTCTTAATATGAAGTTAGAATTTAAATTTTTGGTACACACAAATTTGTTTTTATATACACACACACAGAGATACATACATATAGATAGTCCCCACTGCTACAGACTGCCGGAAAAGATTTCATGTTTGAATACACACGTGTGTACATAAACGTAGTTATACAGTATGTTTATCTTCTCACACAGCAAGGTCAGCAAAAACAAAATCAAAGTCAAGCTACTAATAGCCACGATTACTTTAGTTTGGATATCTCCATACCTGACAGTCAGTAACTAAATTCCTTTGGAGGACTGTATGAACATCTGTAACTTAAATTACTTCAAGAGAAAGCTGCCAAATTATGGCTAGAAACACATAGTTTTTAAACATATTTGTCTTAATCTTTATTATTTCACAGCCAAATGCTCAAATATTATTTTCTCAGTAAAATGATGTTTCTCATACCTTATTTAATTAGAAAACTGAAGAAATCTGGGAGATGTAAAATTCATTCTTTCTAGCAATAAATCATTATTTTTGCAAGTTTCCAGGTCATGTATATAATACAACAATGAAGCGATTTTATAATGAAATAAATTTTACTCTGCCAACAAGAACAAAAAGCAAATCTACCTGCAATTTGCTACATGAATGTTATACATTATACTTTAAATCAAGAACAGACTTTGATTTAACCACATATACTGAGGCTTAAGATCTTGTTTAAATTATGTTAACAAATTGTGGCTTCAAGGTCTCAAAACAAAAGGAACTAACAGGTAAGGCTGTCAATCAAACCTAAACACCATTGGAAAAAAAAAAATAAAAATCAATGAGAACATGGTAACTATCTCGTCTGTTAATCAGCATGTCAAAAAGTCTGACAGAGTACCTCACTGTAATGTAGAAAGTGAGCAGAACTAAAAAAAAAAGCTAAAAAGAACTCTGTATTTGTTGGGATATTATTAGATACCTTTGTTAGTATTTGCTACAAATGCAATTTGTAATGGTGAAAAAAACCCTCTTGTTACTGCCTAGCAAATATTCTCGAGGAGAAGCAAAGCAGGTAGGGTTTCTTTATTTATTTATTTTCCTTGTGTTGGAGTGACCACCCTAAGAGTAGTAGTTGCGTTGAAAAACTTAGGTACAGAGCAATAATGACTTTTTTCAATTGAGAGAAACAATTCCTAACTGCAGAATAACCTATTTAGTAGTACAGTCACTTGGCATTGTCACAACAAGTTGGGGATACTAAACCTTATTCTGTATCTCTACAATCCTCCCCGTTATCATCTCACTGTTACCTAAATTCTTCAGCAGTAGTATCAGAGGAAGCTGGACTGAGCAACAATGGAAACTCCATTTCCTTCAGCAAGGAGCTTAAATCATTTCCTTAACTACAGCTTATGTTCAGACTTCCTAAATAGCCAAAAACACGCTCAAAGAAATTAAATCCATATTAACTGTGTTTAAATCCACATGTATTAACATAACCTCCCCCTACAAAGAAGTGATTTTACTAAAAGAAATTAGAAACAGAAAATTTAACTTAAAAATCATATCTTTATCTCTTATTAAAGTCTACATTTAATCAACCTGCCCCCCTCTCTCCTGTTTGGAGGCTTAAGTCATACTGACATATTTGAAAATGCTGTCCTTCATTCTAATATGATTTTGGTGACCAGTGATTTTGAAAAACAGAGCAATGATTTTGAAACTCAATATGTGGGCTGAAGTACAATTTACGTAAAATTCACTCACTGTTTAGTAAATACTACAATAAATATATAATAAATTAGAGTTGTTATAATTACTTAACTGCTGGATGAATGAGGCAAATTGAGGACCACTTTATATTTAAGATAACTTCTCACTCTGGTACTGATACAAAAAAAAACTAACAGCATCTCCGACTTCTTTAAGCTACTCTTCAAAACTTTTGCTTAATAGAGCAAGGTAATCTGCTAAAATTTTGCAAAAAAATCTTCTTCCAAGTACCTGAATCTAATTAACTTAGAACAACTATTTTTGGACATCTTTATCATATAATGTCTATGTATATTCACCAGGTATCATGCAAATGAAACTACTCTTTGCCCACCCAGTCTAGACCAAGGTCAGAAGCTGAAATCCAAAAGAGTACTTTTCCTATGCCCAATAAAGACCTTATAAGTTTCTCCACAGAAAATGTAAGTATGGAAAGGGATGCTACTGAGTTTCTGAGAAAAACTAATGACTTTGCCTTTAGCTAAACTGTTGTTACTGACCATGTATTAGCTGTGTGAGTTCTTCAGACGTAATCTCTCTAAAAGAGTTGATATAAATATAAAAGCATGTGATGTTCTATAACAACACAACAAATCTCAGTGACATTTTTAATAAGTATTCTATTTGCCCCCTTCGTTTATAATTAAATCACTTCCTTGATAACTAGCGCCTAAACTGAAGTAATCTTCAAAGGCAAAAAAAATGCTCACTCAAGCTTTAGAAGTTAGATTTCCTTCTCAGTTTCTTTGCTTTGATGAGATGATACTTTATACAGATCTCAGCATAAAACCAGGGTTAGCAAAAGCAATTACCAATATCTTTTCACCAAAAAATAACCCCTGTATGTGTATTCTTATTTGTATGTAGCTCTTTTCTTTCCATCAACAGCCACATACAAATAACACCAATGCACAGATCTGAGGAATAAAAGGAGGAAGAAGGAACAGTGTTTAATGCTTGAGGTCACCTGCCCATTACCTGAAAAACATAGGCTTTGTTTGAAGAGTCGTATTTACAATCAAAGCATTTTTTGCATGAAAAAACTTCTCTTTTTTTTTTTTTTACATAATACAACATTCATTTAAGCAGCCCTTTCCCCAAACTGTCTTTACAGTTTTCTCAAAACCTAAACAGCTTCACAGTCTGCTTTAGTGTTTACTGACTACACCAATCAGTATGTAATAAATGTCTAGTAAGTTGCTTTGCACTTAATTATGTTTAGTCCTTTTACACAATGGGGTATAGTTAAATAGTTTGGGATCAATAGTTACTTCACTAGCTTAATGTTACTTAGTTCACTTTAAGATAATCAACAAATACAAGACCTTGGAAAATGAACAAGAAATGCATGCTTTGTCCCTAGACCTATAAAGTCAAACACATAAGAAGAAAGTGGAAAAGATAGTAAGCTCCTTCAGACTTTTTTCAGTATCAACAACTTGTCTGAATTTCAGAACCTTTTTTTGACCTATTTGATTCTTTTTATCCTCATCTCATAGTTGACATATTGATATGTTAACACCTGTCTTCAGGCTGTATAATGGGTCTTTAGATTTCAAAAGAGTTGGATTTTTTCTATGCTACCCTTAAAAACATAGAAATGTGTTCCTCTCAGCCTTTCAAATGGGAGATTTTGTTAAGCAAATTTTGTGAATGACTTAACCCGCATGACATGTACTATGGCACATGAGCTTACCATGGAACATAGATCTTGCAGCAGAGGTAACCAGAGTTGGTGTTTGAACAGACAGGGTGTGGCTACCACAAATAGCGAGATGCAGCCTGCTTCACATTTCTGCAGGTTCCCAGTCAAATTGAGAACCAGGTCTCCATGCTGTATTCACTTTCTGCCTCGCTTTCTCCTAGGTTTAAACAGGCACTTTCAATCAGTTCCTCGTCACTTTTATTTAAGTAAATTTTGTTTATCTTTTAGTCACATTTACACTTCTTCCTATCATAACTCAAAATGTTAGCTAACGCATTGATCTTTCTATCTTGATTTCAGTACTGTTATATTTCTGTGTATGTCCCAACTGTGCTCTGCACTGCTAGCAAAACCAGGGATTCTCTGTAGTTTAGCTGCAATTCATTCTGGAAATGCAGGATTATCAGACAACCTCAACAGTAAGCAACAAAAGCCAACGATAAGTCATTCTTTGCTGTGTTCAATATAACTGATTTTTCAAAGCATCTCCTCTCTGCTGATCAATGCCATAGCAAGATTTTATAAGTCTCCTGCTTTCCTCATAAAATTCTCTTGAGGATCCTTTGTTGCCCTGCTCTATGCCCTGCTTACTCACCTGCCTTTGGCAGCAAGAGCTGGTAGAACTTGGGTATACTTGCATGCAGTCTTTACAAAGATAACATGAGGTTTCAAGGGTACACTGCTTTTGCCCCAGTCTGTTACTGCTCCAAACTAGTGATCCTGACCCCTATCAGGCTGCGGTTTCTATCACATTCGATGCACCCCTTTGATTTTTTTTTTCTTTTTTCTCCCTATAAGTATAAGCTGACAGCTAAAAAGAACCATAATTCTATCAGGATCTCCCTTTTATCATTCCATTCAGCTACACTCAAGCATATAATAATTCCTCCTCCATAAAGTGCCTGTATGTACTTTGGTCCTGTATTCACCCGTTACTAATAGCTATACAATCTTATTTTGTTTATAACAGAATATGGGCTTTGTTTTTTACGCTTTTGTATTATGCAAATAAATACATATAGTCCCTCTAGACTGTAGACTGAATACAAATTATTTCCCTGTCCTTGAATTCAATGAATGTTTTAAACACCTTGTATGAAGACATATCACATAGATATTAGTGGCAAAGAAAAAATATTTTAATATCTAATGTCTTTAGAATGGAGACATGCATCCTTTTCTTAAAACGTCTCCTGTCTCAAAGGTACTTATTTTAAATGCCTGATGAAATAGACTATTTGAGCTTGGAAGGAATGAAGCTGTCTCTTCCTCTATGCTTTATTTATAAATGTGGTTTTTTTTTCTTGTTGACTTCTTTTTAACTAACACTGTGTCTTCACTTCAAATGAATCAAGAACATGAGAACATTTGCATTTTTAATTGCACTTTTTCTTGCACAATAGTTCAGATAATAAAGCCTCCAAGGACAATTACAGAAACTGCCCTAGCTGCTTAATTATTAATGACCATTGTCAAATTAAGCATGCAGCATCCCAACACAGTGGCAGTCTTTGAACCAGTTAAGCTGTATCTTTGCCTTATTCCAATAAAGGTACTGGGAAGTTGAGAGTAGCGATCATGCCCTTTCTTCTCATCGTTCTTCAAGAGTTAACTCTGCAGCCCCTATGCTGCATCCCCCTTAAGTTTCACCCTGGTGTTAACACTGAGCTATAGCTAAATCATTGCCACTGATAATTCATCTAGATAATTTCAATTTGCTGCTAATCAAATAACCATTAGTGTGAAGTGACACAAAATTTCATGATGGATGCAGTGATTTAAACTTGAGAAGCAGGGAATTGTGAGACCATAAGTACCAATAAGTATTTGCTTACACAGCTTCAAGGTCACAAGTGGACAGATTCAGTAATTGGGTGACAGTAACAAAGAGCAGAAACTTAGCCAAAATAATTCAAATGAGGAGGTTTAGACAGTATTATGATTCTTTTCCATTAGCACTGTCAGGCAGCAGCAAGGGCAGGTTGCCCTGTAAGGGAAGGAGAGCTGGGAGCTAAGTGTCACAAGACAGGCAGGGTCAGCAGCCTCCTTGACAAGGAGCCAGGAAATGAATTCAGTAAGTCATGGTCAAGATCAGGCCTGGTGATGGTAACCAGCATCAGCCAAGAGCCCAGCAAGCATCCAGCAAGTCCATAGTGATGAGGCAGGCCCAAGGTCAAACCAGAAAGTCAAGTCAGCAGGTTGGGATGCAGATCAGGATGACAGAGGTACAAGATGGGGTACAGATGCAGCATCATCACGGCCTCAGCTTAGCTCAGAGGAGCACCAAGCACGGGAGTCTCAGATCTTAGTCACTGCCCCAAGCAAAAGGAGAGGGAGCTGCAGCTGGGGCTTCTTCTACCTTCTCCTTCAGTGAGATGGCCTCCAAAAACCAGCTAAATTCCTATAAGGGAGAAGGAGAATGTACTCCTGAGGTGCACTTGAAGATTCACAGAACTGCACGAAATACAAGGTAGTGAGACTTTGTTTGTTTTGTCTTTTAGAAAGAGCAAGAATACCCAACTCCAGTTCTCTTTTCAGGTTTCATAGGCAGCGAGTATCTTGATTAAAAAACAAAGACCAAACAGACTTTTCTACAAATGAAGCCTTACTTTAGCAATTGACAGTTTTTGTGCAATGCACTTCATTAGATCAGCATCTCCATATTTATCTGTTTTGAATAAGGCAGCAGCATTTGTCTGTTGTAGGAACTAAACTACTTTAATGAAATATTAATAATAAAATAAAAAGGAAAAAATGAAATATATACAAAACTGTATCAAGCTCCTAGGGTGACAATCTCGTCACTGTCAGGCACTGGGAAAGTCCCAGGCTGGACTCAGCAACAGATGGGAACTAGATTCTGGATCGGGATTCAGGATCGGGATCAAAGGCAGATGAACAGACAGAGTCCTCCTTGAACATCAGCTATTGAAGAAAGAGGGCTGACCCTTTGATCCCTCAGCTTTTATACTGAGCATGAGGTGGATGGGATGGAATACCCTGTTGGTCAGTTTTGGGTCACCTGTCCTGTCCGCTCCTCCCTGCGGATGGGACTCCACTATTGTTTTCCGCTTCTGACCCTCCAACGGGGCCAGTAACAAAGTTATCTGCCCTTGGGTGTCATAGCAGTAAGTATAAGCAAGAGCATCTCTGCATACCATGCCTGGACATCAACTATAAACATAGATCTTATCACACAGAGAGCGAACAGTTTCTGCACAATATGCTGTTAATTTCAGTAGATAGAAGAGGCCCAGCTAAGAAGCAAAGTTACTGAACAAAATTGGTCCTGTTTTACCTCAAACCAGGACAAGCTGTTAGATTTAAATTCAAGTATACAGAAAATAAAAAGTGACAATGCATCAATAAAAATTATTCTCAAAATAAACTAATCTTGGTAACTGAGACTAGGCAGTTATTTATCATACCACCAGAAGGTTTGAAGTCATTATTTAAAGAAAAATCTGTACTTGAGGAAATAACAAGTCTCGTACTGAATGTATTAAAAAAAAAAAGGTTAAATTTCCAAACCAGATACTTAAATAGGGAGTTTCTAAACAAAAGCACTTGAATAGCTAAAAGGAAGATCTGCCCCAAAATTATTCAAAGCCAAAGTATTCAGTCTTTCATTAAAAACCTATTCCTCTATATAAAGACTTGTTACAAGTTTTCAAGGAGATGTGACCATTATGGAAATTTTGCAAACAAAGGGAATCGCTGTTTTTGTGGAAGTTACACCTCAAAATTTAACACAAAGAAACCCACACCCCTGCCTAATTTTACCTGGATCCAAAGACAAGTCAGGGATGAACCAGAGTGCTATTTTGAATTCTCCTGGGCAGTGAAGAACTCTTTGTCAAAATAGAGAGACTAAAAGTACGTGATGTTTCTAGTCTAATTCCCTACCATGGAAACACAGGAAGCATCAGGAACATGCTCAACGTTTAAATGTGCAGATGAACTGAAATTCATATTTCACTAGGTTTTAGGCAACAGGACAGTTTAGACTTAATGGTATCAACAAGTTGTGGTAATTTAAAACCTCTATATTGTACTCATTGTGACATTTTTTTATTCAGTAACTACATATTTGAACTGGTTTGTCCTTGCAAGCATGGTTCTGTACAAACTTATTTCAATTTTTCCATGCAATATTGGAGAAAAAAAAGAAACTTATAGCAGAGAATGAATTATAAGAGCAACTTCTTCCCAACTTGCACAAAGATCCATAAGAGGCATACCTATGCAAATTTAAAGCTTTAATAACATTATTTTTGGTGACACTGTAAACCAAAAGAGAGAAATTGTATTTCAACTAGGAGTGGCAATAAATTAAAAAAAAACAACCAACCAAACAACAACACCACCACAGGATTTCCCATTCTCCCACTGAAGCATACTGCAGTTTTATTAGTCTGAAAGAAAGTGGATTTTTCCTTTTATATAGCAAGGTTCCATTATGTGTCCTCTTTGATCTATGTACACTTACATCACAACCTTTGTCTTTTAATCTAAAACTTCTTCACTGAGAGCACAAACCATTTGGAAGTTCTTTATTCTCAGTCATATCTTAGGCCTGCTTTAGTAGCAGTGCTCAACCATTTGTGGCAGATATACTGCAGAATCTTTATTAGGTCCATCTGTTCAAATGCCTGTTTTCTCTCCCCCTTTATGAGAAGTCACTGTTTTAATAAAATCATTGTTGGGATGAAGATGAACAGAAGCTAAATGAAAACAAGTTTTTATAAATACGTACTACTTCTTTTTTCATGATTCTGCATGTTTCTGTTGTCATTTATAAAGAATAATTACTTTAAAACCATACGAGCTGTGTACAAATGAGATACGTAAGCTAGTAATCTTTAGCAACAGGCTGGATAGGAAAATGTATGAAAGGATTTATTTATCTTTTTTTTTGTCAACTTCTACTCCAATTAACATATTTCATGTATTCTTGGAAACAATACAGTTATAAAAACAGTTATTGAAATGAGGTAACATTAGGGAATAGGAATCACACATGCTCCATCAATACAGGTGGAAATTTATGACCTCCTAAAATTAGATAAATGAGAAAATGCTCCCACTGTTCAGGATTATAAAATGTGTTGTAGCTGTAGGACCAAACTCTGTTTTCTTATTCAGGATTTTCAAGTCAACAAGCAAAGAAAAATACAGTAGGGCCTACACAAATAAGGCACTGCAAGGATTAGGAGTTTTGTGATTCAAGCTATGCACCTCACCTCTATTCCATGCACTAGCAATGACTCAATACTGGAAAATGATGTGCATACTTACTCTTATTAATATATATAAAGTTCACAGTAGGATTAAATTATTCATTAAAGTTCTAAATTCATAGGGTCAGCTAAATCCTAGTAACCAAGAAAACTGTAGAATACAAAACACTCAAAGAAAGGAGAATAAAGTGCAAATATCAAACACAGAAAGGTAAGGATAATTTTAGAAATGCAGCATTGTTTGCCAAACTCTAAAAATGTACAGCAGGAAAAATTACCCTAAAAATATCAAAACTCTAAATGCATAATGTTCACTCAGAAAATTGAAAAATAGGGCTGTGGGGGAAAAGCATTAGCTGAGAAACCTTCTACAGTCTTCACATGTGAAGCCTAGAGAATAATGCAAAGAAGTGCTCTTGAGTAAACATAAAACTCTGATGCTACAAGAAATTAGGAGAAGCACAGAGGGTTAATAAGAGAATATTATCAACAAACACAGACATCATTTAAATAAAATCCTGCAAACAACAGCAAAGAAAAGCATAAAAACATACTATAAATCTGCACATTTGACAAGTGTTTTGGATGTAAAATTTCCTTTTTAATTGATGGTTTTGACAGCACGTGATGGCACTTACCATGTGTTACTGTGGCAAACACCAGCAGTGGTTCATGGTATAGTAAAATGAAGACAGTTTGTGAGCTGATCAAAATTACCTAGTAGATTGGAAGCAAAGTAGTTTGTAAAGGCAGAAATAAAACAAGATACTGCCTGATACAAGCAGAATCTCTCTGTAGTCTTCTGTCCCTTGAAGAAGTATAGGATAGCAATAGATGAGGGGATGGAGGAAGCTGTTAAGAGAGGCGAACAGGAAAGGTAGGGTTTGCAAACATAGCTCCTTTGTGAAATGCAAGATGGCAGGCTGCCCTGACAAGATGGAGGAGTGTCCCAAGAACTGCAATAGGCCTGTTTTCCCCACACATGAAATAAGTATTTCCTTGTCTGAGAGGAAAAAAAAACAATTCAAGAAATATCTTTTAGGAAATCTAAACTTGCTGAAAACCAAAAACGTGCATAAGCAATATAGAATATGCAAAAAAATGCTCAGTACTCCAAATTCAGGACCGCTTTAATGCCAGCTTTAAGCAAAGCTGTCCACTCGTGTGTTCCAGTTTCTAGATGTTTTTTGCGTTATCTGGTCAAATATATCAATGTTTTGCTTATAAAGCTAGTAGAAATAAATACTAGCAGTATTTAGCATTACAGTCGCTCTTACAGTAAGAGACAGACTGTAAAAATTAGAATATTACCTACCCTTAGGAACAGCTTCTCAGACCTTCCACATTATAAGATTTAATCTCGGTCCATTTCTAATATTGCAATTGTTTCAAGCTTCAGATAAAAACCCAGATTTTTCTCCCTTGCTAACCTTCTTTAAGCCAGTTTTTATAGAAATGCCTGGAGGAAAACATATTCTTGGCTTTCTTCGTTTTTAAGGTGGGCTGCAGCTCCAAGCAAATGCTGTGTGATCCGGTCTCCCCTTAGATCAGACCCTACTCTGAACTTCACTAACAGCATTGATAATTAAACATTAGCATTTTCATCACATGCCGCAAAATCAATTGATTTGTCATCTCTGCAGGTCTAGCGAACCTAAACCCCCTTTCAGCGTTTGAGTGATCTCAGTGTGGGATTAGTTAAACAGCAAGTTGATGCTGAAAAGGCATGCCCTGAGAGGCAGTAGTAGCAGCGAGCTCGTCACGAGGCAGAGGCACACTTACTGGGGCTGTGGAAGAGCCAAGGTCAGGACAAAAAAGAAAAGCGAGAAATCCATGCAATAAGAGATTAGTTCTCGGGGCTGTTCCTTTCTTTGCAGATTGCAAAAATTCTTTATAGGTGTAGCTCTGGAGATTTATATAGAGAAGCCTTTTCATTTTCCTCCTCTTTTTTTGCTTCTGCCAGAATCTTTGTGAGCTCCACACTCAAATAAAAACCTTAGCGGTACAGAATGGATTAATACAGGATTACAAGAAAAAGATTATATTTCTGGATCCTCTCATTTCTTTTTAAAAAATGTATATCCCAATATTACATTGCATGATTCCTTTATGCAGAGCCATATGTTAATATCGTTGTCAAAAGAAAGTAATTTTTTTGAAGTAGCTGAGATTTGTGAAGAATTCAAAGAAGATTTACTTAGCTTATAAAGAATGTTAACAGGACTATTCATTAAAACTCCAGAATAATTTAGGATTTAAATGTGTTCTTATATCATACACATTTAGTATTTGGCTTTGTATTTGGCTTTTTAGATCCAGTATTACCTGACATTATATTTCTTCCCTTCCGTCTTTCAAATACTTCATGTCCTCTGACATTCTTGTGTAATAGAAATTCCAGCACAAAATATCACGGACTCTCCCTGCTCCTTTCATCCTAAGAACAATATTTCTCTGAGATTTTCCAGTCACCAGCATTTGGTGATCTGAAAGGTCTGATCCTGCTCCTACTGAAGTCAGTTGAAAAACTTCAAATAACAGCCAAACAGGCTTCTCAACTCTTTGTACACCCTTTAATCCAAAATATTTTAAAAAGAAAAAAATCCAGTGATCTTATAAAAATAAAGTTAAAAGCTATCTTTACTTAAAAGTTAAAGCTCCAAGAAAACATTACAAAATGTGAAATAATCCCAAAATTTCTGCATTTTTTAACTCATTTGAACATAATGAACTTTGAATTCTGGTTCTCACCTGTGACATGCAATATGCAGAAATGGCTAGTGTTGCAGTTTGATTAGATTACTTTCTGCCTACAAGCAACTGGGCTGAGACCACTGTGCTGTACTGCTAGCCCGAACACTGTTATCCAAAAGTGAAAGGCTACTTACTGCCTTGAAATACTGCCTTGCAATGTGCAACTCCGTATCCTGCCTGATGAATTACTAAATTTAAAAAACAAACACGCTGTTTCTTATTTGATTCTCCAGAAACAGTTAAATCTATGAACTCACAAAGATCAATAGTGAGACAATGGCACAGGCTGCCCAGAGAAGTTGTGGATGTACCATGCCTGGACATGTTTAAGGCCATGTTGGATGGGGCTTTGAGCAACCTTGTGTAGTGGAAGGTGTCCCTACCTATGGCAGGGGGGTTGGAACTAGATGATCTTTAAGGTCCCCTTCAACCTATGATTCGACAAAATATCAAATTCTAACAGAAGATTTTATAGGATCAAATCATCTTTTCTATTTCTCCAAGCACACACAACAGAAAATGGGTAGATTCAGGCCTGGGTAAGACCTAATTTCTCTTTCTCATTTTTAGGCAGAAGAGCTATTGATGTAGGTATGTTCTGTGGGAGCAGGATCAGTGATTTATAAAAGGAAGAATGAATAATCAGTCACAGAAATAAAGGTTTTATGGAAAGTTCCTGTCATTCATTTTTTTCAATCCATACCATGCAACAGGTATGCAAAATTGAACGTCAACAGTAAAAAATGTGGAGAGATACAGGGGCTCATGTAGGTACTCCATGCCATACATGTCTCTGCATCGTGCAAGCTGGTTCATCCCTTTTTTTTTTAATAGTTATTAGAATAACGGACATTTCTTTTTGTGATAGAGAAATTCAGGGAAAACAGGAAAAAAAAAATCTATATTTTTTTCTTGGAAATCAGCTCTTGTAAAGCTCCTTTTGATTCTTACCCTAATGTTGCAAGTTTACACTCAGACCTGCTCAAACTTGAGCTTATCAGTCAGCAATGCTGTCAAAGCTCTTGAGAGAAAGGAGGAATTCCCTTATGACACAAACTCCTCTACATACAAAAACAGAGAAGAAAAGTCCTCAAAGACATCCCAACATTAGGGAGAAATGTTAGGGATTACAAGAACCCCTTTCAAGTTGTACCTAGCATATGTTCCTCTAACTCCAGTTTGTTGCACAACTGCAGAGCAGGATAGGGGGAACTATGACCTACCCACCTCACCTTTTCAGAGAGCAAAAATAAAGTTAGCAGAAATAAGCAAGCTCTTCTAGACTACACTCCATTTTTCTGAAATTAAATATGTTTTAAAAGCCTCTTAGAAGGAATAATAGGCAAACAGTGTCTTAACAAGTAAGCAGCATTAACTTATCAATAATTCAATTAATCAGCTTCTATAAATAGTTAAAGATACTGATAATTTATGCAGATACTGGAATGTATACAAGGTCAGCAGCAGAGTGATGAGAGTCACCTACCTTTAGAAAGATTTGAACCCCAGCTGTTACATTTCATATAAGCTCCTTGTACTCTATATTACTTTAAGCATAAATAAGATGATATGCAAGAGCCACATGCTTGATTCAAAATGTAAGATGGCAGGCCCACTGCATGCTGGTATCTTAATTCATTGCCAGATTCCTCCTCTTCCCTCAGCAGTGAGACAGTGGCTTGCTCTGCAGCTCTATCCTCAGATGGTTAATCAGTTGTTTATTTATATTCACTGACCTAAATGATTGTTTCAATAAATGTGGGTATCTGCCTTCTCCAGCATCCTAAATCTAGGCAGTTGGCTGGAAGAGTTGTTAAACATCTCTTCCTACAGGATTAACACTTTCTACCAGCAGGCTTTTATATTTTTGAGGTTCCTAAGCAGGTAGGACCTGTCTTTTATAATCTGCATCAGCATAGACATTTATTGACCTCCCTGTCACCTGTGTTTGCACAGAGATTAGACCAGGCTTGTTTTATTTCAGGTGCTGCAAATTTAAGCAGAACCAGCTGCTTCACTTCACCTACCTAATCTTGACTCTTCATAAAACATTCCCTTGGGACAGAGTCCACTCCAGCAACTTGGTATAATTCCATCCTGTAGAAAGTTTTTGCAGTTAATAGGGAACAGTATGTGAAATGAAGAATACTTTTATACAATGAAGTTTTCACGTGGCTTTCTTTTTGTGTGGATTATTCTTACTGGATACACAGAAAAAGCCTCATGGGTGATAGATGTGAGGAAAGCGATTGTCGGGTTTTAAAGTTAAAATTTCAAGGTTTTTCATCAAGGCTGCTGAATGAATCTGACCTGTGGCTCAAAGACATGAGTAACATAAAACTTCAGGTTCTAGCTGTAGCGGTTTTATTTATCCTGCAAACATTGGGTTTGGAAATAGGTCAAACCATTTTATTTTATTCTGTTGCACCACTGTTCCTCAGTTCTGAGGCAGGGGAGATTCTTCTAGGAATAAGAATAATCCTACCTTTTACCTTTCAATCCATGCCGTCCATACAGAGATTTAATAATGGATAACAGTCACTGATCATTAGAATGATGGACAGCTAAGTCTGCTAGGAGCTGAACTAAGAGCAACAACTAATTTCATAGACACTGGATAGAGAAACTCAACACTTGCACTCTAAATTGTATCTCTTACATTACGCTCCAAAAGAACAGCAAAATAAAATTAAAAAAAAATTAGTGACAATACATATTCTATTAATGATTACAGAAAGAGTCTTATGTGAATCATACTCAATACGGGCTGGCAGTAGAAAGAAACCTACACCTGAGCCTATCTCATGGTTGACGCCTGGATATTTAAACCAGGGAAATGAAAATGGTTATCACCTTTTACTAACCTCCACACCAAAATAACCTAGCCAGGTGTTTCAGGCTTAAAAAAATATATATATATAAAAAAAATCTATCTGACTCTAGAGAGCTGAGAGATTTTACTGCATCAACAATGCTCTGCTTCAGGGAGCAGTGGACTCAATAAACTGAGTATATATCTTAATGTATTTACTTTCAGGATAATGATCAGTCCATTCAATAACCACTTCTTGTCCTCTGTTTATCATTATACAATCATCATTGTATAGCATTTGAAGTATACATGCTTGTGCAAGAACAAAATTAAAGTTTGTCCAATATACTTAGCATATACTCCAGTATTTGCCATAAAAAAAAATATTGCAGACATTTTTACTTTGAAAAGGTACTTTTTAATACCTTAGGATCATTCTGTCATACATGCGCGGTATCTTACGCCGTATGTATTTGTACCAAAACCAATGGGATTGCTCATAAGCAAGAAAACGAGCAGGGCTGGCCAAATTTGGTCCTTGGATGACCCATATACACCGCTGAAATATTGTTTTTTCTGAAATCAGCAAGAAAACAGCCTCTACCTTCAGCTACGTCAGTATTACAGCTTAGTGAAGGCTGTCTGGATTTTTCCAGCCTCTATCTATTTTCTTTCCTTTTTCAACATCTCACTCCATTTTCATTCCCTTCTTCTGTTTATGAGTTTTTTATAGGCAACAATGTATTTTAAACATGTTAAAAACCTGAATGTCCTTAATATGTCATTTTATCCTTTTTTTCTTTCATAAGGCTAATTTCTCCTTCCATCTTTCCCAGAAACTCCATTTCCTGTTCTTTGTCTCTTACTTGCAGTTTTTTCCTCTTCTGATAATAACATTTCTCCATTCTTCCCCCCCAATAAACCCTCAAATTACTCAGACACTAATTCTTTCCTTCCTTTTTTCCATTGCTACACAGTGTAATGTCACTGCAATTGCTGTGTACACATTCTTTGCCAAATAATGGCCATTCCCCCAGGAATTTGTCAATCCCAACAGACCAAATTGAGTATAGCACCAGTAATGATAAGAATACAGATTTACCAAGACAGCTCTAAAATAAAGGGCGCAACACTTGTGCCCTGCACAAGACTGGTTATGTACGGTAAATCTAACCATTTCAGAGCAAGATAATTATCTTGTAGTTTGGCTGATTGCCCATTTTACAGAAATCTCTTCAGGTAATCTGTCTACAGTCATGGCAGTATTTTCAAACAGAAGACTTAATCTTGGGGCTCAGCTGGTGTCACTTCTCCGTGGGAACCAGCTGCTTAATCTGATCAAGCAGCCATGACTGTGATGCATCCTTATTCCCATACCTAATCCAATCTGGGCTAGACCAGTGGTTTTGTTCAGTTATTTGGGGAGGTAGACCATTTGTCACAGAATTACCTCTTCTTCCTAAAACTTCCCACTGCTCTAGAGTTTGCCTTTGTATGTTTGAACTATTTAACTGTAAATATAAGAAGCACTTTCATGTTTACAGTTATGCGCAGAAGAGTTGGACTTATTCTTTCAGCTCAGGCTCTAAGTAGTGCCAAGAATTTTGTAAGAATACATGATGGATTATTTTTGTGTCTTTACTCTGCTTAGGAGCTGAATCCTTCCAAGACAAGTATTGACTTTAAAAGGTAGGCAAGCAAACAAAAGTTAAAAATCATTCTAAGATTCAATAACAGATCACGGAAGACTCATACTATGCTCCTTGCTTGAGCAAGACCTCCTTGTAGACCATTACAACCCTCTATTTGAATATGTTGTATGGCAGATGTTGGGAGCACAGCATGCCTGATGCATGTAATTATAGACCTACCTTCTCTATCGCTACTTAAATACTGAAGCCCTTATTTAGGCACAGGTTCAGTGCAAAAGAAATTCAGAGATGTTTCTAACTTAGCAATATGTTTAGAGGCTCAGTAGCAGTGGAGCTGCGCAGGTCCACGTGCTGGTTAGAAGCTTGTGGTGTGAGTCAAAGCTCCAGTGATCACTCGAGAACGTCCCCACATGCTTCAGGTTGCTGCTAGATACAAACTATTCTGCTCAAAGCTTACATCCTCACTGAAACAAATTCCCATAATCCAAAAGAAGGATTTTATCATGTCTTCATTTCTAATTTGGCTGGCTGGGACTCAAAATATAATTAGCTCTATTTTTCATTCACAGTGGCAGTTATGAGATCTTTTATGCTGCTGAAGCAGTTAAAGAACAAGTTTAGGAGGGAATAGCGATAAAAAGTATCATTCAAAATATACCTCCAGTCAAGATCTTCCCAAAACACTCATGAGGAATTCGGATTTTTAAATGTTACGTGTTATTCAACAGAAGAGTAAGCTAATGTTATATCCTAAAGCTGACTTGCCGTTCTCTCTTCTCTCATTCTGGCAATACAGATAACTGGGAAAGTGGTAAGGGCACATTTGCAGCATACATACTTTTTTAGTCTCTGTTTTTATATATTGCTGCTTCACGCAGACATTTTTATATTTACTGGAATTTAGACCTAGCATCAAAAATTGAATGACTATATATGTCTTCAGGATGAACAATTTCATGCCTATTTTCCAAGATATTCATATAGTCTACTCTGGGTGAAAAAATAGTTTGAAAAAAATATTGTTCCACTATTTAGGTTGATTTTTTTTTCTATCCAATACAAATAATGGAAGAATTTTGAAGGTAAATATTTTAAGGTTCTCATTAGAAAAAAACTATGCAAAACAAACTTTCTGGAAACACGTTTTCATTGCCATAGAGATGCAGTAGCAACTGTGAAAATTCAGTGTACTGGTTTATTATCATAATGTATTGGTTAAGAAAATACCAAAACAAAAACCATTCAAGGATAGTTACTTGTTACAAATAACAAGATTAATCACATTCATAATCTTCAGATAATATTTCAATATCTGTCCTCATTTAGTCTGTGTCACCTCAGGACCCCATGTTGACAACTGACTTGTCACTGACAAGTGTACCTGTGTCTTAGTAATTGCTGATAGGAAGGAAAGGGAAACTGGGAAAGCAGAGACATGTTACGTCTGCACTGCAAACAAATCACATGCCTTAAGGCATTACTATCTATGGCACAAGGTCTTGCTCGGAGTGAATAGAAATAAAAAGAGAACAATTTCGCAAAGTTTATTTTCTGATTCAAAACTGTGAAAGAAGAAAAAAAAAAACACCAACCAGATCTGTGACTGTTTGAGTACATACTCATTGTTTCAAAGACAGATTGTCAGCTGTGTAGTTTGATTTGGGCTGTGGAAAAGATCCAGTCTCTCAACAGGGTATCAAGAAACAATTGTTCCTCTTTTCACTAGAAACACCTCTTTTCATTGTCATTCACACTAAGCAGAACCACACGCTGTGGATCATGACTTGCTGTGAATGGGGAACAACTCCTTTTGTAATCCTCTGGTTTGTTTCATGTATTGGTGTAAAATAATGATGGAGCTATTTCCTTCTTGTATCTTCCCTGCCACTTTATGAAATATGTCCCATGACACCACAAGTGAAGGAGCAGGAAGTGATCCTTCACACACAAACACTATGACTGTCCTGAGATACAAAGGAGACGGGGTGAAGGAAGAAAGTCAAGTCTTCTTTCCCCCTGGATTCTCCTTTGTTTTATCTCTCATTGCTAGTTATGGGCATACTTCAGCTTGAAGAGAATTGTTAAAATCCACTTCTTGGCATCCTAAAGACAACATTCTGTTCCAAAGTCCCATAGTTTTATTTGGCATTCTTCTTGACACAATGCAAATATTATCTCTGGCAATTCTGACTCCTAATCTCAGTCCTTTTTGTACTAGTACTGGCTATAGTGACACCAGAAATTTAATGGCAGGACAGGCAAGATGAAACCATGTATAGCCTTAAATTATCAGATAACTGAACAGTGAAATTGCCAGAATCTTTAAAGCAACTCAGTCTTGCAGAGCAAAAGGAAAATTCCGAGAATCAGACAGCTTTGGACAAAGGAGATCGAAAATCATATCCTCTGAAGCTTATAAAAGTCAACATTTAATAGCTCAGTGAGGGTACACCACACTAAATATGAAAGAAAATAAACATGAACTGGACTTTTTGGACACATGCAAGTCTCCTGTAAGACAACATAGCTACATAGCAAAAGAATTCAAAGCATTTTCTACAGTCTAAATTTTTCTTCATGAAGAGCAAATAATATAAATCAGTATAAACATACCTAACCCTCAAGTAGGTGACAGAAAACTGTGAGAAAATATTATGAAAGCTATAGCATTTATTGAATCAAGAGAGCAACAAAGAAGTGCGGTGTGAACTCAGTTTTTTCTGGGTAAAAGTGATGCTTCAGCATACCAGATCTACATGTAGTTTTGATCATTGTTTAGCAGCACAACCCTTTGGCAACCCTAATTCTAGCCAGACAGGCTACCACAACCAGGAAAGAATGGAGCTATTCTAAAATCTGTTATTTGAAATACTTGCTCTGAATTACAGATTATTTTATTTTATTGAATTTCAGACAAGACCACCAGTAATCTACATCCCCAGTTCAGAGCAGGAGTCTGATTAATTTTAAAGAAACAAACATGTAAATACCATTTAAAAATAAAATTACCATTTGGAATAATTATTTTCATATATGTTAAGTCACTTACCTAGATCGTTAGACCCAAACGTTTCTAGAAACTTGTCTCTCTTCATTCAGCATGCAGCGAGCAGGATCCACTCTGCAAAACACAGTTAAAATAATGTTATTCTATACACTAGTCTAAGTTCAGGGTAGCCTGAACACAAGGGTATACTCCCCGCTCAGGAGTTTAAAGCTGATGATTTATCTCAGATACCCCTTGGAAGCATTGTTACTATGAAGCATAATTTATCTTCTACCCAGTGCCATCCCATTCCTGCATAAATAATAATATCTTCCCCAAAGACAATGCTGATGTCCACTGCACTAGCTTCCCACATCCATGTGTCTAAAAGCAAATGATGAGGAAAGTTATCCTCAGACAGACTTTTCTCTCTCCTATTATCTTTGAGCTATATTCTAGATAGACTTTATAAAGCCAGAATACACTGAAGAAAAATGTACTTGCTTTTGAAACACTGACAGAATTGAGGTCTTTAATGCTATGCAACAGGGTAAGTTAAGACAGAGAGGACTGAACAAAAATGTTCTAATTAAAATAAAAGATTCTGCTGGTAGTGATAAGTGAGCGAGCAGAACCAAACACAGCAGGTGACTGAGTAACTCGTGTAGAACTTCCTTTACTCATTTTAGGAGTCTTTCTATCAAAACCAGTGAACTATCATGAACTTTTGAATTAATAGCTTGTAGTTTGCTAAATTTAGTAGGCAGTCTGTTTCTTAACATGCCTTTGATACTTCAAATGCTTTGACCTGCAATAATGTGCAAAAGAGCCTGGTAATTTTTTGGTGCAACTTAATATATCCAAATTAACAGGTTCTTAATAAAGTAGGGAAAAGTAGAAGTAAATATTTCCTTAAACACTAAGTAAAATGGCAGACGCTAAGCTTCCATTAGAACATGAAATTAGATCACACTTATTTATTAAATGTAAGATTAGATTGAGTCAAGTGTCAGGGCATACTAAAAAAGTCTTTAAAATAGAGAAAACAATGTTAAATCTTGCTCCTTAGCTAATGTAGGGTCATTAATGCTTGCTTTCAATGATTACTTGGACACAGCCCATTCTTCACTGTACAATCAGTCATTTTTGTTTATTTTGTAATCTTCTCAAAGACATAGTAGCCTACAACTGCACAATATGTTCAGTCCATCACTGCACACTTACACAAATAGATATTTCCAGAACAATTTGAGTTGCATGCTACCTCAGCCCTACTGGACACATCAATCACAGTGGTAGAGCCTGTGAAGACTGTGTGAAGACCAAGTTAAACAGCACAACCAGAAAACTCACTTGAAACTGCAAAACCACCACAGTTAAAATTTCTATCTAAACGACAGGTAGCATTTTTGGTCTTACAGAAATGCCAGTTACTGTGCAAAATAAGTAGCATACCGCACAAAGCAAGTTCTGCTGGGTTTTTTGCACATGCAGAGATTTCCACAGAGAGACTATTGATGTGATTCTGCATCACAAGTACCTAGGAAGGTCAAGTCCTTCCTTACAAGGAAGTTAATATCAGCCGCATTGATTCAAATGAACAAGTAGGAGGACAAGGCTGCTTTACCTTGGGTTACAGTTTTTTTCTTCCTAGTACGAAAATCCTTTCTATATAGCCCCCTATGAAAAGACACAATGCAGAGAGTGGGTATATTAGTGGCACACTATAAGGATGGATTTTACACTGTACTTACTGACACAATGATAAAGTTACAGCTATAGCAACTTATTCAAAAATCAATTTGTTGTTACACACTTTTTACAATTGCACTAGAAGTGTCTTGAAAAGATCTGCTGTTCCCACTGCAGTTGTAAAATGTACTGGCAACTATTCACGTACCTTAGAAAAGATAACTAATAAATCACTTATTGCAGTAGCAGCAATATTGTCCGGTATACTGAGACATGATAGTTGTACTTATCTAACACAGTAGAGTAACTATGATCACTATAGGAAAATGTGTTTAGTATTTATTTTAACAGATTTTCAAACCTTAAAAAAAAACCTCTATTATATCGAAACCAAGTAAGAAACTCAAGAAAGTTACATGGTAGATGTTATATATTAACAACAACCTGCTTTTTTAAAAAAAAAATGTACGTATAGTACAGTAATTCCTAAGCTTGGTACATTTATATCTTCAGAGAAAACTTCAGTGATGATAACTTAATGAGAAAGTCTTGTAACTGGTAAGGCAACATTCGGCAAACAGAGAAGAATTACAAATGAAAATTTAAATCCTGAACCTTTTCTCATATTTCATAGTTATATAACTGGTTTTGTATTTCCAAGGAAGATGTGTCTACAGGAAAATGTGTGATTGTGTGGACTCTTCATTTATTTTTTTTCCCCCCTCTTCTTTTTCATCTCATAGCTTGATACAGCTAAGGAACACTGTGGCAACAGTAAGGAGAAAGAAGATCATAAGTTAATCTGAGATCATAAAACTATAAATACATTATCTCAAAGTGGATAATGTAAGCCGCAGGTACTACTACTTGATAAACTTCACAAAAGATACCATTGAAGAACCGAAGTTGCATGGAAGACTATGCTGCTTCTCAGGTGAAATTTTGGGAATGGACTGGGAGAGAGATGCCAAATGCAGTCTGAACACCAACTGAATTCGAAACAAAACATAGCTTTATCGGGTCATAACTGGGGGCGGGGGAAGATTTTGAAAAACTACTAACATTTCAAAGCTGCACAGCAGAAGAGAAATATCCTGAAAAAGAGACAACAGAGAAAGAAACACTAAGAGAAAGGATATTCCTCCTGGTTTTATGAGCACAACTGTAGGAAATTTCAGCCAGTACATTAACTGTACCCCCAGATTAAAGCAAATATGAGGCCAAAGTGAAAAAACTCAAATGGCTGTTTGCTAATACAATGAGTTAAGCATTGGTAAACAACTGTTTTCAGAAATTGTTGTGAGAGATATGAAACCATTCATTATAGGAATAATAGAAATGCAAAACAAGACCATTTGTAACTGGGATACAGCTGGTTGAAAGAGTTTACTCTTTAGAAAGGATGGAATTGATATTAAAGATGGTAGTATAGTATTGTGTACTCATAAAAAAGACTGATTAAATAAAAATTAAAAAAAAAAAAGAAAAAAAAGGAAGACTTCATGGGGATATATTAATGCTTCTCCTGCATCACTGCTGGAGAATGGTTGATTTTTTTTGCAAGTTTATGTGAGATATATAACGTAATGTTACTTTTATAATTCCTACTGACTTCTTAGCTTTTATCTTCTGATCTGTAGCAATCCACAATGGTAAGTCTCAGGTTTGCTTGGATATGAATATGCAGTCAATTCTTAAATCAATTAGTCACTCATGCAGTTCTGGTAAAGACTGAAGATGCTGTGAAAAAATCTACAATATTTGGTTGAGGAATCCCGAGATAATTAATTTCATTTCAAATTGGCAGCCAAGACAGAAACAGATCAAAACCTAAGGGACTGGGTTTTAGTATGGCAGACAGAAAAATTAGGAAGATGGTTAATAAAGCTGACAGAAGAATCCAAAGATTTGAATGTGGAGGTGGAGGCACTGAATTTAAATAAAATTGCAGTATCTGGAGTCCTCACAAAGATAAGAGAAAATCTGAAGATTGACGGTCTGCTTGGATAAGTAAGCAGAAAAGACAGAATCTTAAGAGTAAGTGAAAATGTCTATAAAGATATGGATAAAGGATCATTGAGTTACATAAATCAAAGTCAGAAATACAAATGGCCATAAGCATATTTGAACTGCACTTTTCTAAGGAATTCAAAATAGCAGAAAATTAGTTATCTAAAGATAGACTAATGGAAATTACTGCATCAAATATGGAAGAGAGTTTACTTTGATAAAACTGAAGGACAAGAAAGTCCAAAAATTGGGCTATTTATAGAATTCTGGTAGCAAATTTTAGATTAATCATTCAGTGTAGAGGTTGTAACCCAGAACTAATGAATAGAAAGCCTACTACTATTCTTATTGTCAGAAGTATGTATAGAGAAAAAAAAGGAAAGCAAAATGCATCAGCTACAAGCTTATTAGTTTGACTGCTGTTCAGAAACAACTCAGAAATGAAATGACAAAGAAAAGGTAATTGCACATGGAGGGAAGCGGACTAAAATCAACATGGTTTAATGAAACATGTGCCTTTGTTGCCTTATCACACTTCTCAGACAAATGCAATGCATCCATGTTAATTCATCTAAATTTAAGAAGAACCTCTGATATAAAGGCCTCATAGGAAATTATTATTTCATACAGAAAAGATCAGGTTTTATACATGGGCTGTAAAATGAATAAAAAATTGACTAGTGGCAAAAAAAACCCCCACATAAATAGAAAACCAACAACAACAAAATACAAAAAAAAAAACAAAAACAAAAAAAGAGTTACATCGGAAGATAGGTTATCAGGAAAGATACTTCAAAGATGTTCTTTAATAACTGATCTTGGGACTGATCCCATTTATTATTTTCACTGGTGACTTTAGTACAAGGAATTATGGCAGTGACAAATTTCAGAAGCAGTATCACTACTGAAAAGTGTAATATTGTCCTTCAGAAGGAATTAGATTACAGAGAAGAGATGAAATGTAAATGTGCAAGCTGTAATTTCAGGCACTTAGAGAATAACAAGAAGAATATTTGTCCTAAAATGAGAGAGGCTACATTGGTTGATCCTACTATTGCAGGGGATCATTATGACCGGACTGAAAAAACCCAAATGAGTTTCTAATGTGCAAGAACTGATAAGTCTTGAGAGATGGGGAAATAGGTGTACTTATCTACAAAGCACTGAAAATGCCTCATGGAGAATTATCTGTAGATGTCTGATACATATTTAAAAATACAAAATTTATCTAAACCACGTTGGTATGTAGAAGAGTTTCTAGGCTTATTGAAAAACATGATATAAAAACAATCTAGTGTTTTTATGCCAGTAAAATAAAAGCTGAAATGATGTATAGTTACTCAGCATGATATGAGTTTAATTTATGTTATTTAGGGGTATTCGGCTTTTTTGTATTCAGTAAGAGCCAGCATCCACTGCTCACTGTGACTGTAATTATTCTACGATTCAATGAGTTGTACTGAGAATGTTCTTAAGTGATAATGGAGCGTACTATGGTTAGTGTGCTTAGATACAGTATTAGCAGTTTTCTAACCATCAGAGGCTGAAAGTTCTTGAAAAGCTCATCAACTCAGAGGCAAAACATTTTGAGATTTAATTTTACAAGTTCATGAACAGTAAAGGAAGATTAAGGGAGAATATAAAGCTAAATAAGCAATCTTCTGACATGACATTTTGAGAAAATTAATTGTTGGCATATTTAAGAGGCTGGCAGTGGATTGCTGTGCATTGTGCTTTTGCATTTAGTCATCTCTAAGCTTCTGTGGTCACCGAGTTTTACTGAGGAATTCTTCAAGTGAAAAACAGATGTATACACAAGAAGTGTGCTGAGATAAAAGTTAGGAAGCATCCCAAGCCCTTACCTCCCCGTTCAGATCAGCAGCAGCATTGCAAGGTGGGAAGAAAAGCACTCATGTATGTGGCTGTTCAGCTTTCATCAGAGGTGACCCATACCTGAATGGTTCACAGGGCAGAGGGAGGAGTCTGTGTCTATACAGCTCCCTAGGTACACACAGAACAGAAGAATATCCCAGCAGAACTAATGACGTATGTATGTCTGGAAGACATGGAGGAAATTTATAAATCTTGTATCAATGCAATAATATCAATCATTTGATACAAGGCAGAAAATCCATGTCAAACTCAGGACACCTGATTGATACTTTCTTGACCTGTAAAAAGCAGCTAATAAAATAGAATCCCTATCTACCAATGCCGTCAGTATTTCCTCTCTCATGTGTTTCCTTCTATCACTTATGTAAAATAAACTTACATGTACAATGCAGTTCATGTCACTACCAAAGAAAGAGGAAGAAAATTCTGAATTCTTCTTCACTTACTATCACTACCAGGTTCAGAATCTGATTCACAGTAGCACAATACTGTCAACTCTACAATTTTAGGATGACTGTTTATGGTTTTCCTAGAAAACCAGGCTCTGCAGTCATGAAGTAATCATCATGAAGAAAATATGTCTATGTGAAAGATAAAACTTCATTAACTTCTAATTGTGAATCTGAACATCTATGAGTTATCGCTTGTGCTGGTTGCTCAACTTATCACCAACAATACAAGCATACAAAATATACTGCCCTAGTCTAGATAACAAGTTGAAAAATGACAACAAAATAATAAAAACCTATTTAGTTTATCCTTAACACAATACCAAACACACTCACCCAATAGTTCAGGTTGACAAAAATTAAATAAAAAAAAAAAGAAACATTATTTTTCAGGTCATCTTAAAAATAAAAGTAAAACACATATTTAACATTAATTCTGCCCCAGCTCTTTGCCTACAGTCACTACCAAATGGTGATCCAAAGATCTTTATATGGGAAAAGTGCAGTAGACACCAACATTTCAAAAACCACACAGACTGCAGCACGCATACAAATCATGTCTTCGAAGCTCAAATTATAACCCTCAAATTACAGCTATAAGTTTCTCACATAATTATATACGGCCTACATGCCCACTAGTGGTCAAATATACACTGGGTCTTAAATTCCACCAGCATTACAGAAAGCATTTTTATGTAAGATGCAGGAATAATTTACTACGCTAAAGTATAGTTCTATTTCTCTTATGCTTCAACTTTACACTTAGCAAAGGCAGACGGTACAAAGTCTCAAAGTAATTTTAATGGTGTAATTATTTTAAAATATTTAGTTCATCAAGATATCTACTGCTGCTCTAAAGAAATATAACAGTGAATTTCATAATGTTAAAGTGTTTTGACAGTGAGTAATCTAGCTAGTTTTATACCTTCTCTGCTCTTTTTGCTCAACAGTAAAAACAGCTATAAAACCCCCCAAACATCCCATGCCTCACAAGATATGACATTGATACAGCCAACACAAAAGCAGAATAAAAAATAAGCTTAGGATAAACTCTGGGGTGCCTTTTTGGCATATTGATTTGTAGCAAAAATACTATTGCCTATAGGTATCACAGAATCACAAAAAGACTAAGGTTTGAAGGGACTTCTGGTGGTCATCTTGTCTAACCCCTGCTGCTCAGGCATGGACACCTAGACCTGGTTGCCCAGGAACAAGTTTGGATGGCTTTTGAATACCTCCAAGAAGGGAGACTCCACAACCTCTCTGGGCAACCTGCGCCAGTGCTCAATCACCCTTATAGTATTAAAGTGTTTCCTGATGTTCAGAGGGAACCTCCCCTGTTTCAGTTTGTGGTCATTGCCTCTTGTCCTGTCACTGGGCACCTCTGCAAAGACCCTGGCTCTGCCTTTCTTACTCCCTTCACTTCAGGCATTTATACATAAGACCCCTGCTCAAACCTTTTCTTCTCCAGTCCCAGCTCTCTCAGCCTTTCCTCATAGGAGAGATGCTCCAGTCCCTTCATCATCTCAGTGGCCCTTTGCTGGACTCTCTTCAGTATGTTTATGTCCCTCCTGTATTGTAGAGCCCAGAACTAGACACAGCATTCCAGGTGCAGACTCACCAGTGTTAAGTAGAGGGGAAGGATCACCTCCTTGCTGGCAATACCTTGTCTATTGCAGTCTAGTATTCCATTAGTCCTCTTTGTGGCAAGTGCACATTGCTGGCTTATATTCAACTTCGGTGTCTAACAGGACCCCCAGGTTCTTCTCTCTATCAAGCTGCTTTCCAGCTGGGAAGCCCCCAGCATATAGGGTTAGATGGGGTTGTTCCTCCCCAGGTGCAGGACTGTGTACTTCACTTTGCTGAACTTCAGGAGATTCCTGTCAGCCCATTTCTCCAACCAGTCCAGATGTCTCTGGACGGCAGCATGACCTCCTGGCATACCAGCCACTCTGCCCAATCTTGTATCATCAGCAAACTGGCAAAGGCTTCACTCTGCCCTGTCATCTAGATCACTAACGAAGATGTTAAACAGGACTGGACTCAGTATTGACCCCTGGGGTACATTGCTAGTTACTGGCCTCCAACTAGCCTTTGTGCCACTGATCACCAGCCTCTTGGCCTGGCTGTTCAGCTAGTTTTCAATGCGCTTCACTGTCTGCTCATCCAGCCCATACTTCAACAACTTGTCTATGACAATACGATGGGAGACAATGTCAGAGGCCTTACTGAAATTCAGGTAGACAACATCCACTGCTCTCCCTCTCATTTAAGCACAGAAGTTTATCAAGTTGGTCAAGCATGAATTATCCTTGGTGAAGACATACTGACTGCTCCTGATGATTTTCTCATCGTCCATGTGCTAGGACTAACTGCTTCATCATCTTCCCAGGGACTGAGGTGAGGCTGACCGGCCTGTAGTTCCCTTGGTTCTCATTTTTTCTTTTCTTGAAGATGAGGGTGACGTGCTTTCCTCCAGTCTTCATGCACTTTTCCTAATCACCATGATCAATTAAAGGTGAGTGATAGTAGCCTCACAACGACATCTACCAGATCCCTCAGCACTTGTGGGTGCATCCCATCAACCCCTTCTATATCTGTGCAGGCTTCCTGGCATTTTTGCCTGACTTCCTATTTGTTGGGATGGACCTGTCTCAAGCATAAAGTTGATCCTTGAATATTAACCAGCGTTCTTGGGCCCCTCTTCTCTCCAGGGCTTTATCCCACAGGTCTCTTCCAAGCAGATCTTTGAAGAAGCCAAAGACTGCCCTCCTGCAGTCTGGGGTTGTAAGCCTGCTTTTCACCCTTCTCCCTCATTTAACCTTCACATTCCCAATGAGCCCCTCCTTTTTGGTGAGGGCAGGGTGATCCAGCAGAATACCTGTCTTCATTGGCTCCCTCTGCCACTTGGAAGAGGAAGTTGTCATCAATGTACTTCAGGAACCCCCTGGATTCTTTATGTCCTGCTGTGTTGCCTCTCCAGCAGATATCAGAATGCTTGAAGTCCCCCATGAGGACAAAGGCCTACAAATGTGAGACTGCTGTTATCTGTCTGTACAGGCCTCATCTAATTGTTCTTCCTGGTCAGGTGGCCTGTAGCAGACACCCACTATAATGTCACCTTCGCCTGTCCTCTCTTTAATCCTAACACATAAAGCTCTCAGTTAGCTCCTCATCCATCCTTAGGACGAGCTTGGTGCACTCCAGATATTCTGTCACATAAAAGGCAACTCCCTCTACTCATCTTCCTGCCCAGTCCTTCCTAAAGATCCTGTGTCCCTCTATTGCAACACTGCAGTTGTGACAGCCATCCCACCACATCTCTATGATCCCCAAAAGATTGTTGCATTGCTACTAGTATTACCAGGATTCCTTCTGGATCATGTCTGTTACTGTCAAGCACTGAACACAGTCTATAGGATAAGCTATGCACTTGAGGAAAAAAAAGAAAAGTCAGAGGAAAAGAAAAGATCAGCAGAACCATTACTGTGTCTGGTGACTGTTCCTTTTAAAGAGGATAACTACAAGTGGCATCCTAAAGAGGGAAAACATGCACCCGAATGAAGGCTACCTGACTGCACGAATTCTTCCCCTTCACAACACACAACTTCATTGAAACCGGCTTTGTACAAAAGCTCTGTCCTTAAACCAGCCAGCCTTTACAAACTGGGTAGCATGGAACTCACAAATCGTTACCTTTCATGTGGCATTTTGCTCTGAAACCATATGTGTGTCACAAACCCCTCATTTCATTACACAGTACCCCAGAGAAGTTCAGTTCAGCCTCTCCCTGCAACTAATAGTAGTTTATGATTTATGCTTTATGGTCTATGCTTTTTCACCATGGTCAGAGATGAAAAAATTACAATAATGAACATTTTCAGATGCTTCTCTGCCTAGAAATCCGTCTTTTTGAATGGACTTTTGTGATATTTCTCTCTCTTCTGCAATCATTTAAAAAACAGAGCTGGGTCAAAGTGCAGGTCTCATTTTCCTCCTTTGGAATCTTACCAGAATACTATATCTAATTCCCATTTGTGTTGAGGTCTGTGGAATGGAGGAAAGCTCATAAGGAGCCTGTAGCCTCTTATTTTCCTTTCCCCTTTCTCTTCCTTGTGATTTTTAGATTTGTGAGTTAATTCAGATTACAAAAAAAAGAATATACCCTGGTTATTGTTCGTCAACAAAAGGACTGCAAATTGACCAAGTCACTAGTGTATTACATCATTCTAAAGATACAGAAGTGAATGTGATGTCAATAAATATCAAGCAGACTGCCCAATTTAAATTGATTGTTTATGTTTTACATTCTGAATTACCATTAGAAATAACCAAAATTAAGTTTCACAAGGTACCATTATTTGAAGTGAGCCATGCCTGTGTTCGTGACTTAACTATCCCATGTAATTTAAAGATCACTGTAACTGGAGTCAGATGACCAGTCTATCCACTGCTTTTTCTTCTCTATGATGTTGAACATACAGCCACTGATATTTTAGAGAAACCTACTGAAATGCCTTTAAAAAAATAATTGAAGTTAAAAGCCAATGTTAACTCTTTATTCCTCAACATTTATACAATTCTGTTTATTTATTTAAGTGCTTGTTAATTTATTAGGTACTTACAAGCTTATAGAAATTCACAAATCCATTCTGCAGCTCTTGATTCTTTCAAGCCTGAGCATTTTTATTTTATTTTTTTTACACCATTTGTGACATTAGCTCAGAAATAAAAGAAAACATGTATCTTTGTGGTTTAATTAATTACTGATATAAACATGTAAAATTTCACAACTGTTTATTTTTGGTTAATTTTGAACAACAATCTTACGGTTAGGTATCAATTACTGAAAACTCTTGAAGTCATCTTCCAACCACTTTTGTCAGGAAACTACAAACTCCCACTTTTCTATACCACATTATGTATTTAATGTGTCTTTCTAGTTTTAGGGTTTTTTTCCCCTCCCAGTTAATTCTCATTTTGTCCCCACTTTCTCTGAATTCATGCTTTAAGAATCACATATTTAATTTGTCAACTAGGTAAACAGGAAAAAATGCTCTGAAATACAGCTTTCCTCATATTATAGTAATGAAGGAACAGTATGCACTTTGCTATAGATAACTGTCCATCTTTCTGGAAGTGAATGAAAAATTATTCTCGTGCTTCCTTATATGACAGCAGCTGTCTTTCGCTAGGCACTGAATCCTGAAATCTCTTCCCTTATGTTGGTTTTCTGCACACGTGTACAAAGATGCTCCCCTCCACAAGGTCAGACTCTCCATATAATTACAGAGGCCAAACTCCTATATAATAGAGAAATGCTCTCCCAAATATTACCCTGTTTGATGGTTCAGTGCAGCATTTTCATAGCATAAGCCTTAATGTAGCATGTAAAGGGGTAATAGACCATTACTATATTCAGGCAAATCTCCAGATCAGTGATCAGGGTAAAGCCTTAAATGGAAGGAAAGGCTGCTCAAATGTCTATGACCCACTTGACTCTCTGCAGCCACAAAAATATTAGTGAGCCTTCAGCATACAGTTTCTCAATTCTTCCCCTTCAGGGGTATATCTGTCACCAGGGGAAAGCAAATGAATAAACATTGTTCCAATCTTCATTTGCACCCTGTCAGATATGACAGCTGGGAAAGACTTTGAAGTGTTGTGGTTTTTTGTTTGTTTGGTTGGGTTTTTTTTTTAAATTATAGTGCATGCGTATATGCGGTTTCCAAAAAAAATTGTGCATCTCCATGTTTCCTTCACCTCATCAAATAATAGTATGAAAGATGATTAGAAAGTTGCATTTAAATGACATGTGAGAGAAAGCATTTTTATTTTCATCGAGGGGCTTATGCACACAGTCAAAGATACCCGCAAGATAAAGATTTTCTTTTAAGGGCAGTGGACTTGCATAACCTCGGGAATCAAATCTAGTCACACTTTTTTCTCAGTTCACAAACCACAGTGACGGAAAATAAGATCAAATGTTTAAACAAAAATATTAACAAGAAACAAAACAATACATAAACCATTCACAGTCTAAATTCTACGCAGAGAAAAAAGGAAAGAAATAAAGTTATTTCCTAACAACTCTGTAAGTTGGTAGGAAGTTGGACTTCTAATTTCAAGAGATATACTTCAACATTATTTAAAACCATAATATGCCAGTATATCATTATATTGACACTATGTATCTTGAAATACTGTAAAATAATACACATATAAAATAGGTCTTAAAATTAAAAGATTACTTTGAAATATTTTGGGGTTTCCAGTAGTAAACATGAAAATCTGAAAATAATTTCTGTTACATTTTTTCACCTACTCTAATAAACATATATGCACATACTTTTTAAAATATTATTTGAAAAGTATGTCAAGGGAGCACAGATATACAATTTAAAATATACTCCTTTGATGTGACATATTCTAGTCAGATGGCATAATCTGATTCTTACTGTGTGAATGGAAGTAACGAAGCCAAAAGAATGGCTCTAAGTATGAAAGAAAGGGATAGGTACAACAGTATAATTAATTCTAAGTTTTTTCATTTTGATATTCAAAATCCTGAGTCCTCTATGCAATATATGAACATGACTTACAGTAATTAAGACAATGTATATAATTATAAAAAATCATATGGGGGAAAAAAAATCAGGTCAAACCAACTTTTTCTTTTATTATTTTTGTTAACTAAGAAAATCCAGTACCATTTTTCTTGCTGAAAAATGGTTTCACATCAGGGCAGTTGTGAGAAAACTATACACACTCAAAGAAAGGGATAATTCAAGATAGGTAACTTAGTTATGTCTGTAATTTCCTAGATATTATTCCCACAGTATGCAGTAGCACAACTCCCTAAGTTCTTTGTAAGTTCTGCAAAGGACTAATGGGCCTCTGATAACTGGCTCTAAACTGAACAACACTCTAAACCTATTCTGGATTATTTGCAACTGTTTACTTGAGCTAGAGTATGCTACACTGAAAGCTAGCTAAAATTAGTACAGCTCATTTGAAAAGGATGAAAGGTTGAGTCAGACATTATTATATATTCTTAACAAATGAAATGCACAGAATGTGTAGCTGTAATAGCACTCATGCCATGTATAATGCTGTATTCAGCACAAAAGAAACTGAAAGATAAGGAAGTGGAGGATGCCTTATTCTGCATTCCCCCGATCTGAACGAGCAACTGAATGCTCAAATAACATCAAAGAATAATTTGGGGAGCATATAAACTAGCTAGATAACTAAGTTAATAAAATATTTCAACCATGCTGGCAACTAGAAGCCATTAAATGTATCTAATAATAGTTTAATTACCCTGTGGGATAGTTGAAAGCAAAATTTTTATCACTCCCAGATTTTGAATAATGTCAATGAAGACACAGGAGGTGTTTCTAGCAGCAATGAAGTTTCTTTGTAAATCTGAAAGAGGGATGCCTGGAGTTACATCCTGGTCAATTTCTGATTATTTCAAAATATCCTGAAGTTACTATCTGAAAATGTATGAAGTGAAATTTATTTGGTCTCAGAAGATTTTAGGCATTTACATTGTGCATTCTCTCTGAAGTAAGGCAGCAAGAATCACACACACAGAACTAAGCAGTCACCTCAGGGGACTCAGGGAGCAACCTGGTCTGGTGGGAGGTGTCCCTGCCTATGGCAGGGGGGTTGAAACTAGATGATCTTTAAGGTCCCTTCCAACCCAAACCATTCTATGATTCTATGACTGAGGTCTAATCTTCCTTCCTGTGTTTTGTTCCACCTTTCCTCCCCGCCCCACCCTTCATCTGCAGGGAAGCTTAAAATGGATTTGGGATAGGGTACAAAGCTCATCTCACAACAAAAAAAAAATCCGTCTATTTTATAATTTCGCTAAGTTATCTATACACCTTGAAAATTTAGTGGAAAGAATGTAAGGGAAGTTATAAAAAGTTATAAATGTGTTTGAGTACATATATATTTATAAGTAAGAAAGAGTTGGTAGGAATGCCTGCAAGACAGAAGTGTTGTCTTAAGCATCTCTAGCCAATATGAATGTATGAAAGTGCTCCTGGTATCGCAAGTAATGCTCAAGAAACACTTTTTAAATTTTGTTTTACACATGCTTTGTCTAATCAGGTTTTTAAGTGTTTCACATCACCCAGAAAATCACCCATTGGGACCCTCCTGAAGGTGACATGAGGAAAGTATGTGAGTTAATTTGAAACTCTGAAGAAAAACTGCATTGAAACTTCTGGAAAAATGTATCTTTAAATGTTCAGGTTTTTTGCTTGTGATCAGGAATTAAGAATCAGGGCATTTTTCTAGTTCTATTTACTTGGTAAGGTACTAGGCAGGTAAAACCAGAAAATATCTAATACATTATGAAAGAGAAATAATATATAATAACAAATAATAATAACTAATAATAACAGCTAAAAGTTTTGTCAAACAGCAACAAGGCAAGTAATATGTAAACAAGTGTACTAAGATTATAAACCAAAGAAAAAAGAAAATCATTTAAATTTATATACACAGGACATTACTATAGCAGATCTCAGAGAGAAGAGTTGAGGTACAGCTACACAGATTTAAGCTATTTCAGCACCTTTTACAAATCTCAGTATATGTTAGGCTTTTACATACCTATACAGATCTGGGATGAGATTCCCAAAACAGTTACTGATGACTGAGCAAAAATAAACATTATGTATGGTTTCAGGAAACCATGCTATCACAAGAATTTACATGATTGAAAGTTTTAAAGATGTGGCTCCTGCCTGAAACTCACCTATATGTAAAATATTGTCATCAACTGCATTAGCTTAAACCAACAACTAAACGTGTTGCTGTGCTATGAACAAGACCTATGCAACCCCAAAACCCTGTATGTAAGACCCGTATTTGAGATGTGAATTATATCAGCAAATATTCTAGGTGAAAAATGGCAGATCCCAGCACATTACAAAGCAGCTGCCTCTTTCCTTTGACTAAGCACATTACAAGACAGTGGCATTTTAGGAAAAAAAATCTTCAATTCCAATACCAGAGGCCAGATTAATTCAACCTTTAGATCACTTAGCAGCTAATGCTCTTTTTCTCCATTCAATGACTACAAAAGTTCCCAGGACACATAGGCATTATCTAAGTTAAGGTGATGACTATGGCATCAGATATGTCCATGATTTGTGACCTTGGAAGCTGATTCAGCATCAAAGTAGTTCAGTTTTTTATTACAGCTTGCAAATGCTGTGGGTCAAATCAGAAATACTGGAAACAAAGACTAGCATTCCTCAAATTAAAGCCAAGTAATGGTGGTCTCGGCAAGCAAAGAAAAATACTTGGCAGCAGATACTTTATACCTTTTTTTTTTTTTTTGATTATTTTAACATTTCTTACAGCCAATGGTGCTCTTAATGCATCTCAGCCTGTAAAGAATTCAGCAGTAGTACAGAACATTAAGGAACAGCTAATTACACTGAATTATGGCACACATTATTGAGACATTTTCCCCCAACATTTCTCAGCCCAAAATTTCCAGTAATGACTGCATTACAGAATTTCTAACATGGTTAGGAATTTTAGCTATATGGTTAAAAACTCAGAATCATAGATCTAGTTTTGGTATCTCTAATGGATTATCAGGAACCTGCAATGACTAGATACCTTTGGATTCATGTTCCACTGAATGCAAAATATATTATGACCTTATATATCTTGACCTCTTTATGGCTAAATCTCAGTTTTCCTACCAACTGCATGTTTCTTCCTTTTCTCCTTAATTTTTTTTCCAGATAAATCTTTACATTTATAACATCATTGTGTTGTTAAAGAACAACTCGGCATGATCTTCAAAAACACTAGAAGAAAAAGAGAAATCTAGCCTAAGTGGGAAACTCAAAGCGATGTTTTGCTACTGTGAGAGACTTCTTATGAACAACCATGATACTACGGATATAGTTGAAAATGTATCTTATTGTTGTTGTGTTCTATAACATTGATTTGTAATCTCTGCAGATGTACAATGGGCAGGACAGTAGCATAAATTCCAGATTTTATTTTTTTTTTTACATTGAGAAAAATGAGAAGATCAGTAAGAAAGCTGTTGAGTCCTTCCTGAGTTGACAAATACCATTTCTGCTGCCTTCAATCACCCTGCGACTGATTCCAAGTTTCTGTGAGACCTGACATTCTATAAGCAAGAAAGTCATCCTGAATACAGGATATGAGGGTTTAATTAGAAATCCAACAGCTTAATACTACCATTATTCTAATGGTAACTCTGAAATGGTGTAACTAGAAGTTAGCCTTCCTCAGCTAAATTCTCCATGATGAACTCTGAGCCATGAGGTACCACGTGTAATTAAAAACAAAATTAAAAAAAAAAAAAAACAAATCACCCAATTTTTGTTTGGTTTGTTGTGGGATTTTTTTTTGTGGGTTTTTTGTTTGTTTGGGTTTTTTTAAGCATTCACCTTCTCTTAATAATGCTTCTTCCTCAATGAACACTGCTTGCCTTTGGGGAAAGGACTGTTAGAATCGGAGCCTTCAGTAGTCTAGGGTTAACTAAATACATTTCCTCCCGATATTTCCCCTCCTGATATTTCAACCTTAAGTGAAAAGGACTCATGGTTGGAAATGAGACCAGATATTCGACTGAATTTTTCTGAGTCCTTCTATAGCCTGACAAATTCAAAATTATATAAATGTTTATCAGGTAGCTAACAGCTGTCACGTTTTAGAAGTATATCAGCTAAAGTCTAACTCCAATGAGTTGAGTATTCAGTATTTTCAACATTAAACCACCACCCTTGAAGTCATTTTTGCATTGCACAGTGGAACTCAGACTAAACCCTCTGCTAAGACCAATTCAGGCGGCATGGTACAGTGAACTGGGAAAATACTACCTCTGATTCCTACAGCAACATAACTCCATTGGCATGGCGCCAGTCTTGGGATAGTTATACCTGCCACTCATGGTTAATTAACTAAGGCACAGCATAATGCTGCTGTTAACTTCCAATTACAGACACAGTACATGTCAAGAGATGACAGGTTGGGTCTCTCTATTGTATTGTATGGTCAAGTCCAGATGCAGTCCAATATACTAGTAGAAACCCACAGTAAAACAGCAAGATGTAAGAAACAGCTGCTCTGTAAATATATATTAAGAATATATACTATATATAAAATGTATCTTTCACAACTCCAAGAAATAATAATGTGAAATAAAACTAATTCTCTTTTAAACACAGAATTATCATAAAATGTTTATTTACAAACTGAATGAAAATTAATGTGACTTTTTCTAGTCCTTTAATTTAAACATGTTGGAACTAAGGGAAACGGCTTGTCAAAACCAAAATGATTTTCAGAAGCTAAAATGTTTTAATGACTAGGCCTTCATTCAATTTTTAGAAACAACTACTTTCTTTTTATTGAAATAACTTGCTCCACTAAGAGATTTCAATTTAAAACAAATATTTTTTTAGGTTTAACCAGATTTAGAGTTTTGTTTTTCAGTCTGTTCCCTTTAATTAAACTGCACACTGCAGAAGAAAATATAGACTATTTTCTGAATAGTAATTATAGTTCCCTTGAAGTCTCCTAGGTCATTAAAATATGATTAGCCAGAGGCTTTTCTTAGGTGGAATGAATAATACACATCAAACATACAGATCCATTTCAAAAGTCTACAATGATTACCTTATTGGGGTTCAGCTAATGAGAAAAATCCATCTCCGTTGGTTCAGTGACATGGGCAAATGGTTCAATTCCCGAAGATGACAAACACAAACACCTGGACCAGCAAGTTAGCCATCTCATACTGAAGGGTCTACAAATGACTAAGAAGCACACAAATACTCCTGCTGAGTATATTACCTGAAGTCTCCTCTTCCTTAATTATTTTTATCAGATTACTTCAAATTAGCCCTGTGCTGTGGCTTATTAAAAAATTAATCTTGTTTCCATGGCAATAAATTTGTTTTACTAACTTGCAATAAATGAATACAGTAAAAAATTTGCAAAAATGGATTTCCATTTCAGTTCAGATGTAAGGAAGCATCAGATAAATCTGTCCATGAAGAAATGGGATATGCAACACTGCATCACTTATTTAGTATTGCCAAACTCTTCTTTTGGGGGTTAGCCATAGCTCCAATTAGAAAGAAATGTTGTAAACATTATTATCAATCTGTATGTTGTTTTAAGGGACATATTTTTATAGTTATACTCAATTAACACCATCAGGAAACAGGGAAATATTATATTACCCAATATCCAGGGAAATCTTCCATCCAGGAATGGTCTGAAATCATCTTGCCTTGTGGAAATTAGACCAGAGCAACACCTCCAAGCGCTCAAATTATGTGATGGCATATTCTGAAGTATTTTGTAAAATCCTGGTGCTGTCTTTGTATCAAATGGTAAGAGGAAGAAAACACAAATGTTGCAGCCCCTCCTAATCCATCTGTTTTGGTCCAGCAAGTTGCAATGAATAAAGTTTTCCAGGCAGTATATGTCTCCCAAGAGCTCTAATGGTAATCACAGTGGCTGCAGGATGAGACTGCACCTCCCTGATACTCAGGGCTAAAATTCAGGTATCAACACCAACCACCACCGCATTCTCCGCACTTGCTCAAGACACTGGGCAAGTAACTATCACAGCTGGGTCTTGTATTTATTCTTTCTATAAACCACTTATGGACTGATTAACTGGAAGCACTGTAGACTGTGCCTCAACAAAACCAGTATACTGCTCACGATTACAATATTAATACATGTACACACACATACCTTGGTGCATCCTGAAGCTCTCTACGCAGTGCAAGAATGATCCTGATCTGCTCTATAAAGCCCAGAGGATGGGCACCACCTAAGGAACAAAGTAAAAGGTAACCAAACCCCCAAAATTTACATCACAGACTGGCAGCTCAATGGATTATACTATGCATTATAATGGCATGAACGACGAAATATCCAGAAAGTTCACAAAAACAACCCATTTGAACTCTCTTCTTTCCAGATTAACACTGCACACATGTTAAGAGTCTGCCCAAGAGTTCAGTTAGATAAAGCATGGATAATCCTCTAGGCTACCACAGGTATTCCTGATGGGAGCAATGTGGGTAGATGGGAGAAATGTAGCTCTATTTTAGTCAAAGATGGCGTTCAAGTAGACTGTATAATCAGAGCAGATACAGACAGTGAGTGCCAAACTATTGACAAAAAGGAAAAAAAAAAAAAAAGGAAAGTGTTGAAAATATTCATGAAAATATTCATCTGCAGATACTTATCTCTCAAGTAAATATGGGATGAATAAAGAGATCCTGCCCAAGATCAAACATAGAAGCAGGGTAGGGTAACCCAAGAGAAACATAGAGATGCTGTCTGAGCATGCAGGAATGGGGTTAGGAAAGCCAAACACCACGTGGAACTGAATCAGACTAAAGACATGAAGGGTGACAAGAAGGGCATCTATGGGTATATCGGCAGGAAAAGGAAGATCAGAAAAAACATGGGCCCACTGTTGAATGAAGCAGGGGACCTGGTGATGTTGTGGTTTGGGCTTGAGGGGGCCACTAAGGCAAACAACAGATGCTCTCTTTAACCTTTCTCCCCTTCAGAGGAGGGACAGCATCTCTCTTCAGAGGAGAGGAGAAAAAATGAGAGAGTGAGACTTAAGAGTTGAAAAGAAACTAAACTACTTAAATGAAATATTAATAATAAAATAATAAAAAGAAAATATAATAATATTAATAAGGAAATAATGAAATATATCTACAACATATACAAAACCAATACGGAGCTCCCAGGTTGATGATCACATCACCATCAGGCACTGGGAAAGTCTCAGACTGGACTCAGTGATGGATGGGAGCTGAAGTCAGGAACGCAGGTATCATGATCAAAGGCAGAAAAACAGACTGGGAGGACTGGGAGAAAGTGAATGTCACTGGTAACTCCAAGAAGGGCAAAACCAGAATCCATTGGCTAGTCAGCCTCACCTCCATCCCTGTAAAGGTGATGGAGTTAAGTAGCATGTCTGGAACTCGCTTCCAGTATTAAGTACAGAAAAGTGATTTTGAGTAGTCAGTATGGATTTATGAAGGGGAAATCATGCTTAACCAAGCTGATAACCTTCTTCAATGACAGAACTGGAACAGTGGAATAGGGGAGAGTAGTAGATATTGTTTATCTTGATTTTAGCAATGCTTTCACCACAATCTCCCATAACATTCTCTCAGGCAAAGTGAGGAAGTACAAACCAGATAGATGGACAGTTAGTAAGGAGGACTGAAAGTTGGCTGAACTGCTGGGCTCAAAGGATTGTGACCAATGGCATATGGTCCAGCTGGAAGCCAGTCACTGGTGGCATACACCAGGCATCAATATGGCATCCACTACTGTTTAACCTCTTTGTAATGACCTGGATGATAGGGCACAGGGCATCCCCAGAAAATCTGCAGATGATACAAAACTGGGAAGAATAGTTGATGCACCAGGTGGGTGTGCTGCCATTTAGAGGGATCTCAACAGGTTGGAGAAATGGGTTGACAGGAACCTCACAGAGTTCAATAAAGAGAAGTACTAAGTCCTGGAGAAGGAATAACCAGCACCTGGGGAGGAGTAACTGCACACGCCCTTACAGACTGGGGCTGACTGGCTGGAAAGCAACCTTGTAGGAAACGATCTGGGAGTCCTGGTGGGCACTAAGTTGAACACGAGCCAGCAATACACCCTTACAGCAAAGACAGTCAACAGCATCCTTTGCTGCATTAGCAGTATTGCCAGCAGGTTGAGGGATGTGATCCTTCCCCTCAGCTCAGCCCTGGGGGACACATCTGAAGTGCAGCATCCAGGTCTGGGGACCCCAGTATAAAAGAGACATGGATGTACTGGAGTGAGTGCAGCAAAGGGCCAACACAGGTGATTAAAGCTCTTGTGCATCTTTCATATGAGGGAAGGCTGAGAGAGCTGGGATTGTTCAGCCTGGAGAAGCAAAGTCTCGAGGGAATCTTATCAATGTATACAAACACCTGATGAAAGGAATAATGAGGACAGAGACAGACTCTTCTTAGTGGTACCCAGCAAAAGCAGCAGCGATGGATACAAATTGAAACAGAAGAAATTCCAGTTAAATGTAAAAAAAAAAAACAAAAAACCAAACCCAACAGAAAACAACAATGAAAACTCATTTTGTTTTTTTTTTGTTGTTGTTGGGGTTTTTTGTTTTTTAAACTGTGATGTGGTGAAGCACAAGAAGGCAGGCGTGCAACCTTTTTCTGTTAAGATATTCAAAACCTGACAGTAACAGTCTTAAGTAAACAGTCTTAAGTAAATCTGGTTAAGTAGTAACCAGATGATTTCTAGATGGTCTTTCCAATCTCAATGACTACTTGATGGAATTCATCTACCCATTTCACACAGAAAGACAACTGTCTTCCTGCAAGCCATCAGATGCTTAATTCTTTTTTTTTTTTTCCATCCAAAAGTGGCACAAATCTGGCACAATGTTTGGATTTTGTCATAAATAAGATATTACAACGGGCACACATTTGAATATCTATTTTTAAGCAATTCTATCATGAGCATTTTCTGTTAGAGAAAATTTAAGAAAATAACATTTTTATGGATGCAGCTGAATAACAGATAATTGTATACAAAGCAGATATTACCAGTTAAAAGAGTAAATCGTCATTCATCTTACATTTCTGCCATAGCTATTCTGAACAGCTACTGAGCTAGATAAAGATCCTACCTGGTTGCTAATCATTATGTCACTCTTGGTTGAATCCCCCCACAGGAGCACACGAACACACACACGCAAACACTGCAATGTGATTTAAGTTTCAAGTAATTACAGCCTGAAACAGTTTGAGAAACAGCAACTACATACAGGTAATTAAGTCTTCAAAAGAGTATCATTATAAGTTATTAGATGCCTGCAAAGTGCAGGTGGTTAGTGCAGGTGTCCTGGACTACAGAAAGCAGAATGCTAACAAAGCAGCCAGATCAACAGATAGGCAGATACAGACATATAGCACACACACTTATACATACAAGAAATACACATATTCTCTATTTCTTCAGGTTGAGAACACAAGGGCTGAGATATCCACCTATATACAAAATAACTCTCAGAACTACTAGTTACAATTCATGAAAATACACCTTCTTTTAACCTTCTTTTTATACCTTCTTATACCTTTAATCATTCAATTAACTGCATAACTACAAAGAACATCTAATTAAGCCCAGTGATATAATTTACCTGTTTCAATGCTAAAGAGAATTAATAGTAAATGACAGCAGTAATATAGAAGCACTAAAGTTCTGGTGTTATTATGATGCAAAGACGGGCTGATAGCAAAATTTATTTAAAAAAAAATATTTATAGTATATGAGGACATTAGAAGAAAATGACATAAAAAAATACTTGGCCAAAATCATATAAGAAACTTACAGAAATATATCTCCAAAGTGATACATTATGACATGTATCAGGAAATATAACCACAAAATACTACAGGATATTGAAAAAAACCACTTTTTTTTCCGAAAACTGTAGATGAAAAGGCTTGTTTTTCTTCATTGTAAACAGCAATTATGGGCTAGACTCTGACACTTTTGTCTCCACTCTTGCTTATGTTTAGCAGCATTTTATTCCAAAAACTAAGTCTCACTGAAATAAGTAGCTTCTCTATGAAAAAAAAATCTGATCAAGCTAAATATGTCAATCAGTAATCAAGAATATCTCGACCCTTTTCTAAAGAAGCTCAATGCCCTATTTTCATCTTACTATGAAAAAATCTATTCAAAACGTCTGTCCATATCTGCTTCCCCAAGACTGCTTAACAATATGGCACATCTCCAGGAGCTTACAAATCACACAAAAAAGGCTACAACACTATTTATTGATAAAAAGTGATAAAACAGGCTTTTTTTTCAAGCTATATACTTCATGCTCATATACTAGCTTTTTCTTTCTCAGTAGCTGCCTAAAATACCAAGCACAAGAATGGAGAAGATATATACTTACAACTGAGACTTGACATCATAGCAGGACAAAAACAATTAGCAAGTTTGCTAGCTGGGCTCTGCAGGCATCTGTGTTGATGTTGCCCACTGTCATTCAAGCCTTGGTTAACATAAAAAATGAGTCATCTGTGCTGGCTTCCCTTTCTGGAAAGGACTGTAATTTGCCTTGACTTCAGTTGTGTGAAAAAAAATTTGATCCAACTTCTATGTAAGTTTTTACAGAACCAGATAGCAAAAGGCAGGCAATAAATGTTCCACTCTAAATTCCTGACATAAGGACATTGTGTGTCAAATAAAGGGACGATGGATACAGAGCTGGTAGAAAGAAATTCTGCGCTTAGCGAAGTTGATGTACTTTGCCACTGATTTCCCTGGGGTCAGGATTTCATTCTTGGACAGGGAACAGCGGAACAGAACAGGAGAACGGAACGGCACAGTGATTTACACAGACAGCACTAGGAGGAGTGGTAAATGAATAAGTCGTATGAAATGAGGACTCAGGATTAAACGGAGAAATCTAAATTACAAAAAACAGTGGCTAAAGTGAGCAAACATGAAAAGGAAGGAGGGTAGCACTTAGGACCTTAAATGTGTAATTAAAGTCCTATCTTAAAAGAGTTAAGACAGCAGGAGGAAGCAAAGACAGAAAATACATTATCAGTGTTGAAGCGTAACACTGAACCTCAGTTTCTTTACTGGTTTGGGTTTAAGCCATTTAAGCTTAAACCATTTAAGAACAGGAAAAATGTTATCTTTATCTTACTGACAACTTCATAAAATGGGTTTCTTTTAAGAAATGCCTGACACTAACAGTAACCTCTAACAATGTCTGTGGGAACTGCAGTTGGAAAACAATAAGTCTATGTAAAAATATATATGTGCGCGCACTTGACTGTTTATAAAACACATACATACCACTTGTTCTATCTATATAAACTATTATTTAAACACCTACAAAAAATACATTTAAAATAAGTATAAAGGAAAACATCACAGGAACTTGTCAAAAGAAGTATAAGGCTGTTATTTCAACACTGCTACTTAACATGGAAGGGCTCTTGCAAGAGAAATAGAGGCAGATAAAGAGCCATCTGATAGGTAGATTTTCTCAAGTGAAAATTAGAGGTGAACATGTAACCAGTAAGTGATAACGTAGGTACCCCCCCCCCAACACTAACGGCAGTGCCAACAGATTCTTGATAGAGTGAGGAAGCCAAAAACTACACAAAAAAGGTGTTACATATACTAGTTATGTATATATATACTAAACACAGCTCAAAATCGCTGACAAAAGTGAAGAGGCTGAGCTATATACTAGAAACGGTGAGTTACTGGTAATGACAGCGCTGCTAGCAGCAGACAATCAATGTAAAATCTGACTGCCAGTGCACCTGCAAGTGTGAAGTATGACTTTTTCAGAGACTGCTAAAATGTCTTCCTTAAATAACCTTTACAAGTCTGCACAGCATGTTCTCCTCAGTTTACAGTCTTTGTTGCTTCCTAACTTTCTGTTAGTGCTGCTTCTGTGTACTTCCATCTACTTAAATCTGATTTTCATGAAAGCAGATGTAAAAAATGATGATTTTTTTTCTAACAACAACAAACTTAAACAGAAAGGAATTTTTTTCAGCTTGTTCACATGGTAACAAACCCAAATAGCCCATGAGCTGGCTGGAAGCCAATGATCCCAGAACCAGGGATTTGGCACAGTTGGCCACTTAAAAGATAGCAACATCAAAGCTTTAAAAGCAAGGAGTCAGTTATGGTCTGGTTCCCTCAGCCCTATTACCTAGACTGAAAGGAAAGTGGGGAGCTGGAAATCCTTGTGTTCTGGATGCCGGACTGAAGGGAAGTTGAAGGGACAGGTGATGCTTCCCAAATTCCCCAAACTAGCTATTAAGTGGGCTGAAAAATTCTTTGTCAGTTGATTCATATTAAACTTGCCAATAAATGTTGAACTTTTTAACAGATTAAACTTTGTCAACAAATCTGGTTAGTCTGACATTGCTCATACACAACATGCAGTCTGATAGGAGCAAAAATTGCTTTTACTTCAGAGAGTAGATGTATGGCTTCCTTGTTTACAGCTCTGCTGCAGTATGCCAGATTAATCCAAACGTCCATTTCTGTATCTATAGTTTTGCAAGAAAACTCCTGGGTAGACAGGTATTCATGTGCCTGATTTGTAGGCTTCTGCAATGCACATATAAGCCTTTCTGTCTACAGAGGTTTCAGCAAGATTTATGTTGGTAGCAACCACACAGATTTAGGAGTCTGCCTGCACACATTGCACAGTATAATCAATGGCTAACACATATTTAGACACCATATTGGTCATACAGATAAGTGGGGGAAAAAGTCTATTATTTCAGAAAGTTTGATCCTGAATGTCAACATTTAAAGCAGCAATATCACAGAATATTCACGTAGTTGCAGAACTTTCATTATTACTAAAAAATACTTCGTGAATATTATTGTTATTAAACATTCCTATAACCCATTAACTTTGCATGATCCTGTAAAGAGATTGTAAAAGGACGAAGTCGTTTCCTGGAAAATTTTAAAATCCAAATTAGGCACAGATGAGTTAGAATATAGATAAAGCAGACAAAAAAGAGGGAATTGTCAGCTGTCTGGGAAAAGATACAGGACTGGAACAACCTTCACTTGGACTATACAGTTTTCTTGTGTCAAGTCTGGGCAGGAAAAATGAAAGCAGCCATCCAGTATGATCACTAAAAGGGGATATTTTGAACAAGAACATTCATTGTGCCTCCTTCACTCTTCAGAACAATACAGGAGCCATTAGATTTACTTCTCTAGCCTGCTTCAGTGAAGCAAAAGTTTCTCAAAAATCATGGGTCACAAAAGGGTAAAGGATGTCAGGATTTGAGTGAGCACCTAGTGTAGGGGATAAGGAACTTGGAAATTTCTTCATCTTGGAAATCTCTTGATTTTTAGCTAATGTAAACTGTTGGAGCTCTGTCTGGTTTACCATGGTACCTGATTGTAAATTAACTACCAACACTGCTCACAAGGAGAATGGGGTATAGTAGAAGAGTCATTGGAATTGTCTTAGAAGAGCAGAGATGATGACACAAATGCACACAAGCTCAGGTTTGTTGTAATGAATTGAATTTCTACTTTAGTTCACAAATGTGCCCTTACAGATTGACTCCTTACAGAGGAAGGGAAATAGCTGAGTGACTCTCAGGACAGGACCAATATTTTCTAAATAGTTTGAAAGGCATTTCAGTTCCTTTTTCATCACAATTTATGACCGTTTTTGCAAATTACCAATCAAAGTAAGAGACAAACACTTCACACATGGGTGTAGAATGGAATTCAAGTGAAATACATGTTGCCATATCTAAAGCAGCGATTCAGAGCATATTCCTGCAGAATATGCTGCAATGTGATGCACTTCTAGAGGAGGTATCAGGTGGAAAAAGAGGGCTGCAAAAGCCAGTAGCAGAGGTGGTTTTCTTTTCTTTTTTTTTTTCTTTCTTTTTTTTGCTTTTCTTTTCTTTCTTTTTCCTTCTTTCTGGCCAGTGAGGCAAGGAAGATGGCGACAGCCCCAGGCAAAAAGTGGCAAGATGGGAGAAGCAGCAGAGCACTCCTACTTCTCATACTTTCTCAAGCAAGGCTGAAGCTAAATGCTTTGGTATACGTTCTTTCTAATGTAATAATGATTTCACCTACCACCCAAAAAGCCTGTGGAGAACACTTTCACAATAACCACCTGGAAAAACTTCCTATCATTCATTTTGATGTTATTTTTAAGCAACTTCGACTGTTTAGCAGGGCTGTAACTATTGGAGACATCAGTGTGGCCCAACGTTTACTACAACTTTTCTTTAGGTAAGGTAAAGCCTAATTTCAGATATCTTTTAGAACAGCACATTTCTTAAAGCTCACTGAAGCATACACTTACTTTCATTTTCAGCTCTCCTTCATTTAAGCTTTTATTGCTTCAGCTCCCCCAACCCTACCTATTTTAATTTGAAGGCTAAATGGTAGGTTCTGTGCTAGATACCACCAGATAGATAATGAAAAGCTTAATTCATACAAATGCAGGTTCTCTTGTAGATCACACTGAACCTGCTGACTGACTGTGCGAAGGATAAAGCCTTTCTCAAGTGTGAACAGCTAAGGCCAACCTCATTGCACTGCACAGCACATTAAGCTGAGGTGTCCAGCTGAAATCATATACCCCTATAAAGTGCCCAAGCTGATCAGTCTTGTCTCTCAGATATCTCAATTTCTAAACCTGCGATTTGTTATGTGTTGTCAGCAAGGGGCCATTCCCACAGTGGTGCTTTCGTGGGTGCAGAGAGTTCAGAAGACTGGCAAAGAGAAGAGTGCTATGGACCTCAGATGCAGGCATCATTCTGAATCCAACTCTAGGCACTAGTGATAGAGGAAAAAGAGAGACACTTACAAGCAGCACATCTAATCCACTTATCAAGAAAGGAAACAAGCAATATACACGTTTTCTCTGGTACATGGCAAAAGTACTTGATGATAAGTTAATTCCTGTTCAGTCACAGTGGAAGAAGTATAGCTGGTTTACTTAAGGTTAAAAAAAAAAAAAAAAAGATTACAGTAAAGTTTATCAGTTCTTTTATCAGTTCTTCTTTCAAAAGATGGGTTACTTTTACAACAAAGTTAATATTTTTTTGTAGTGATGAACCTTGGACCTTGATTTTTCCTAGATTCCCAAAATATATAATTCCCCAAATTTGGACCTCAAGCAAATCAGCTGTGTGTGTAACCTCCTACATTACAGTGTTCTATGTTTACAAAGGCTTATACATAAAAACATCCACCAAAAGATGAAGACTTCTAAACCTTTGCACTTTAAACATTTTACTTGCCATTGAACTTGTATAGAGCCCACATATCACGTTCAAACACCAGAAATCAGTGGTTTCTAGGTGGATTTCTTTGACTATGGACTTTTCCCCATCCCTTGGTAGAATCAGAGAAACCCTGTCATACAAGAGGACTTCTAAAACTTACTTGTCACTTCACTGGATTGAGCATGAACAGGCTGATAAATCAAGGCATGGCACGACGGCATTTGCACTTAATTACCCGGCAGAATACTAGAGAATTAGAGTAACTACTCCCTAGTCACCAGCTAGATTAGGAATTCCACTTTGAGGAAGTGGCTTATTTAATACATTCTAAGGTATGTGTATTACATCTTGACATATAGCAAAAAGGTTGGTTTTTAATTTTTAAAATGAAAATAATTAATAGGTAACCAGTCTATTTCCAATTAAGCACGACAAGATGTACATTACTGTAAACCAGTTGGATTTTTCTCCTACCAATGACTCACAAATCACAGTGCATTTGTTCCTCTCTGTGAATATATATTTATTAGCACCACATGTAGATGGAACGCTGTGCCAAGAAACCTATAGTTGCCGAGAAGCATACTAAGAGGTACAATAGCTTCTTACAAGTGAATATGCTTTCAGTATATTTTTAGCATGTTAGATATTCTTAATTAGAGAGAAGAAATTTTATACAGGTAGTCCAGACCTCTGAGATGCAAAAACCTCCAAACTAGTTGGAGTGGTGGGGTGTAGTAGAATATTAATTAAGAACTCAAGGAAATAGTTAGACACTACATTATTTCAATTATTTACATTAAACAGTATAAAGATTAGTTTTGGAATGGAAGTTTGGAATGTTCTCCTTTGTTTGTAATTATAAAAATAAAAAAATGGCAGATGTACATAAAATGGGGCAATTTGATTAGCATATAACCCCCAAAGTCCAGAATAATGTAGGCATGTAACACAAAATTCTATCCTATCAGCGACAGGAATTATAGCTCCTAACACCAAAAAGAACTTTGAGACTAATCCTGACTGACCTTCTACAAAAGATCAAAGAATCTCATCCCCAGATTTTTGCATTTTGCTATCTAATCCAAGACCTTTCATAAACAGATTTTTTTTACATCTGTATGTTTTTATTTATTCAGATAATATATTTTACTTATGATACATAAACAGGTGATCTAAATTCAAAGTTCTAAATTTAGCCTTTCATTTATATAGCCTGCACAGCATGTCATTAGGGGGAAGAAAAAAAATAAAATAATCTTTTCCTTTTTAAGTGGTAATGTATTACCAGCGAGACAACAATCTGTAGCAGTCATTAGCATAAGAATCTATTAGTAAATTTATTTCAAAGTATGTATAATATACAAAAAAGTCAAATGAAAAATAATCCTGAATATTTAAATCATGCTATAGTATACATCCCTGGTGGATCTTCACCTGGAATGAATATTCCACAGTATATAACTGCTTCCTGCTACAAAATGTGTGTGCCTCACAGTTCTTGACATTCGTATCTTGAAAACCCTAGGCATACAGAAAAAAAGCCATTTCTTACATCCAGCAATGCCCTGCAACTCCTTTAAGCTTCCTGCAACTCCTTTAAGCTTCCCACAACCCATAGGGTTTTAATATATTTCCCCATGTCTTGCTGAACGCCAGAAAGTCCTGAGCTGTCACCAGCAGCCA
>NW_009647939.1:1418057-1469777 GCF_000708025.1 Charadrius vociferus | reverse complement strand
CACTGAGCCTCCAGCTGGCTCTTACGGCAGAAGCCATGGTGCTGGAGTGCATGTTAAATTCCTTCAGGCAATACCTATAGAAATCAGACACGTCTTTAAATGGGGAATACCTTGCTTTTACCCAGTTGCTTAAATCATTGGTAACTTAAAAATGGATAATATAAAATGCAACAACCATTCATCTATAAAATCCACATCAAATAAAAGTTACAAATGTTTATAAAGCATACAGGTGAAGAAATGAAAGCAGAAATATACCTAAACTATTTACACCAGACTTACCTCAAAAAGCCTTTTCTGTTCCTTGTTCAGTTACCTTACTGTCTCCCCTATTTCTCCCCCTTTCTTCTGAAAAAAAGCAGTAAAATGTTTCAAGCTTTGTGTCAGCTGTACCTACTACAAAGCCTGCCAGAAAGCTCACTCACAGGAAAAGTTGTCTCCTGGAGCACTCCTGTTAGAGGACACCTCCAGTAATACTCATCTCATTCAACTGCCTCATGGTGAAGAATGTTAGTTCTCATAGCAAATATTCCCTTTGAGATTTTTTTCCTTTGAGATGGTCCTCGCAGACTTCATCTTTTATTCTGAAGTTTTTTCAGCCTCATGCTTATTCAAGGAGAGCCTGGCCAATCCTTTAGTTAAAACAAAGATTGCTTCCCTTCCTCAAGAAACGCTGTTGGCTGAGGACTGAAGTGCAAGAATACTCCACCACACTTACCTCCTCTCACCTCAAAGAAGCCTGGAGCAAAGGATGCTGAGCAGCCAAGGGGCCTACTTATTACAATCAGGCAAGCAAAGGGAAGGGAAATGGAAAGGATCAATAAGCAAGTCTAAAGCACAGTTGCTTTGCATGTGTTGTGCAATGTTTGAGAGGCATTTCTATTAGAAGGAGAGTAGGAGAGTTTTGTGGTTACGGTAATAAACAGTTCTAATGTCTGTCTAAATATACCTGGGATAAATAAATAAATAAACAAGCAGCAACCTTTGTTTAGTTTCAATCAATAGTTTCCAGTGTTGCAATATGAAAGCTAGAGGAAGAAGAACAAGATATCTTGGAAAAAGGAAAGCACTGGTTTTAACATAAGAATTTAAAGTAGGACATATAGTAGCAACCCATACAGTGATGTGGTTTAGACTTGTGACCAGAACAGTATTGATATCACACCAATGTTTTATCTATTACCAAACAGCGCTTGCACAGCATCTAGGCCTTGTTTCTCACTATGCCCACTCCCTCCCCCCCCCCATAGACTGAGGGTGAGGAATAGGCTGTGATGGGACACAGCTGGGACAGCTGACTGAATTGACCAGGGATGTGCTTCACACCATGTAGCATCACAGTCAGCAGTAACTGGGATGGAGTTTTTCCCAAGCAGCCATTGCTTAGAGACTGTCTGGGCATCCATGTGCTGGTCATGAGTGACTACTCTTGCATCACTTGGGTCTTGGGTTTTTGTGGGTTCGCCCCCACCCCTTCTTTTTTTTTTTTCCCTCCACACCCCCTCTCCACATTTCACTTAATAAACTGTCTTTATGTTGACTCAGGAGTTTTTCTTGTCACTCTTCCAATTTCCTTCCCCATCCCATGGATGGGGGGTAAGTGGCTGGTCGATGCTTAGTTGCTGGCTGGGGTTAACCCACCACACCAGCAAAGCTGCTGGAGTTGGCTAGGATGGCTAGCACAGTGTAGAAAATGAAGTGAGGAAATAAGGAGAAGGCACTATGAAGCACAGCTAGTGAGAGATATGAGGTAGAGGTAGTGGGAGTAGTGAGCAGGGGGAAAAGTCGTGTGAAGCATGGCTAAAGGGATGAGAAGCAGAGCAGTGAGTAGCACAGAACAGCGAGCAGTGGGACTGGCAGCATGAGAAGCAACAAAATCAGAACCAGGTGAGATCAATACACCAGCTCAGCTTAAATGCAGCCTTACCCCCCATCAAGGCTTCAAAAACCTTGAACAGTGAGTGCCAATTATTACAGGAGAGAAAAAGCAACTAGCTGACCTAGCAGTTGCTTCCTTTGAAGAAAACACAGTAAAATATTATTAGTATAGTTATTATAAGAATTGAGTACCAGTACTGTGTTTACTTACCTTGCTTGAGTTTTCTTGTTTCCATTTAACAAAAATGTGTTTGTAAGCTGATTGATTTACATTTCATAGCTGTTTGATACCTTCACTGGAGAATGCATTTTTCACTGCAATTTACATCCTGTATCAATCTCTATATTAAAAATATGCATGGCTCAAACACCTAAAAGAGATAATTTTGTGTAGTTCTTTAATAATGAAGACCTGATACTACAGTAATTACCAACTTGAAAATTGTTTTTTGCAACTGATCTCCAACCTCTTCCATTTTGGCACACCATGAAAGTGATTTTTCTATAAATGTTACCTTTCTATGAACATTTGTCCCCTTCCCTGTCATATTGCTAAGTTGCAATAGTCATAGAATTATAGAATCATAGAATAGTTTGGGTTGGAAGGGACCTTAAAGATCATCTAGTTCCAACCCGCCTGCCATAGGCAGGGACACCTCCCACTAGATTAGGTTGCTCAAAACCCCATCCAAACTGGCCTTGAACACTTCCAGGGATGGAGCATCTGCAACTTCCCCAGGCAATCTGTTCCAGTGTCTCACCAACCTCACAGTAAAGTATTTCTTACTTGTATCTAATTTAAATCTACCCTCTTTCAGTTTAAAACCGTTACCCCTCATCCTATCACTACACTCCATGATAAAGAGTCCTTCCCCATCTTTCCTGTAGGTCCCCTTGAAGTACTGGACGGCTGCTATAAGGTCTCCCCCGAGCCTTCTCTTCTCCAGGCTGAACAGTCCCAACTCTCTCAGCCTGTCTTCACAAGAGAGGTGCTCCAGTCCTCTGATCATCTTCGTGGCCTTCCTCTGGACTTGTTTCAACAGGTCCATGTCCTCCTTGTGCTGAGGACTCCAAAGTTGGACGCAGTATTCCAGGTGGAGTCTCATGAGAGTGGAGTAGATGGGGAGAATCACCTCCTTCCACATGCTGGCCATGCTTCTTTTGATACAGCCCAGGATGTGGTTGGCTTTCTGGGCTGCAAGTGCACATTGCCAGGTCACGTTGAGCTTCTCATCCACCAGTACTCCCAAATCCTTCTCCTCAGGCTTGCTCTCAGTCCCTTCTCCACCCAGCCTGTATCTGTGTTTGTACGATTGCTGCAACCTACGTGCAGGACCTTGTACTTGGCGTTGTTGAACTTAATGAGGTTCACACGGGCCCACCTCTCAAGCCTGCCCAGGTCCCTCTGGATGGTTTCCTTTCCCTCCAGTGTGTCGACCATACCACACAACTTCGTGCCATCTGCAAACATGCTGAGGGTGCCCTCAATCCCACTGTCCATGTTGCTGACAAGGATGTTAAAAAGCACCAATACCAGTACTGACCTCTGAGGAATGCCACTCATCACTGGTCACCACCTGGACGTCAAGCTGTTGACCGCAACTTTTTGAATGTGACCATCCAGCCAATTCCTTATCCACCGAGTGGTCCATCCATCAAATCCCTGCCTCTCCAATTTAGAGACAAGGATGTCATATGGGACAGTGTCAAATGCTTTGCACAAGTCCAGGGATATAATGTCAGCTGCTCTTCGTTGTCCACCAATGCTGTAACCCCACTGTAGAAGGCCACCAAATTTATCAGATATGATTTGCCCTTAGTGAAACCAAGTTGGCTGTTACCAATCACCTCCTTATTTTCCATGTACCTTAGCAGAGTTTCCAGGAGGATCTGCTTTATGATCTTGCCAGGCACAGAAGTGAGACTGAATGGACTGTAGTTCACTGAGTCTTCATTTTTCCCTTTTTAAAAATGGGCATTATGTTTCTCCTTTTCCAGTCAGTGGGAACTTTGCTGGACTGCCACGACTTCTCAGCTATGATAGATAGTGGTTTAACAACCTCATCTGCCAGTTCCCTCAGGACCCACAGATGTATCAGTCACTAGTCAGTCACTAACACATAAGTGCATTTCACGTTATGACTTAAATTAAATGTGGTGTTATTTTACACCAATGACATGTCCACCTAATACAAAGAAACTGCAGTTTCTTACACAGTGATAAAATTAAGAAATTTCACAGTACACTAAAGAAATCATTGAAATTCATAGCTTAAAAAAACATAGAAAAGCAGCAAAAATTGGAAAACATGAGGAAAAGACATCTGACAATTTCCTCCTAGATTTGTTGCAAGGCACCCAAACTCAGGGGGTGTGGCCTGGTAGCATTGAAGTATCTCATGCAATGTATCTATTTATATGGATGACGACAGAAGGTCGTGCTATCTGAAATGACTGTCACACCAACAGGCAAAAAAGCATTCTCTTCTGATCAAAGCTTGAGATGCACCTTAATATAAGAGACCGAAGTATCAATTTTGTGGCTTGGAAGAACAGATATCAGCCAGAATTTAATAACATCCTTAGGAGCTAACAAGGATTTTTCTATCCAACCTCCTCAAAAAAGAGAAAGCTCTGTGTATGTTTCTTGATCACAAAGTCATTCAGCTCAAGGTTTGTTCAAAATGTAGGCCAATAAAAAGGGCAAAATTAACCGGATGCCATGCCTGTTTAATTGCCCCAGCAATCTGGTGCCCAAGTCAATTGCCTACTTTGCCTATGTCAGTCTTGGAAACTGTGATATAGTTATGCAAAGTGCAAAAAATCTTTGGCTATATCTAGCAAAGCTTTTCAAGCAGATCTATGTCTGCCAAGACCATATGACTACTAGATGGAAAGTCCTATTTAGAATGCTGAGTATAATTCTGTCACACATGTTAATCTTTCTTGAATTTATATTGACATAGATGAATAAAAGAAACTTGGCTTGATCAACCACAGCAAAGACCAAGAGGGAACAGAACCATCCCCTGCAAATAAATCAGGATGCAAATACCGGAGAGAAAGTGATAATTCAGCTAAATGAAGAGGCTGGCAGAAGAACAAGCTCTGAATAAATGAAACTGGTGACTAGAAGAAAGCTCCCAGTCATTGATGGTATGAATATCTGAAACAGCTTCTCAGTAGGTGCAGGCCAACCAGTGCTGACAAGACCAGACATTTATTGAATTACAGGACATGGCTTCCTATGCAATGTGTTTGTGCACTTGACAGCTCAGGCCTATCTTGTTCGCCGGTTATACAGGATGGATTAAATCTTTTTCTGAGATTGTCCAGCTTTTTTATTGTCTGGTATACTGGTTTTAGCTGGGATAGAGCTAATTTTCTTTATAGCACCTGCTATGGTGTTATGCTTTGCATTTGTTACCAAATCAATGCCAATAACACTGGGATGCTTTAGTCATTGCTGAGCAGTGGTCGTTGCTAAGCCTCAAGGGCCTTTTCTGCTTCTCACGCTGCCCCACCAGTGAGTAGGCTGGCAGTGCAGAAGAAGTTGGGAGGGTACACAGCTGGGACAGCTGACCCCAACTGACCAGAAGTATACTCCAGACCATAATGACATCATGCTCAGCAATAAAAGCTTGGGGAAGAAGGAAAAAGGGAGGGATGTTCAGAGTTATGGCATTTGTCTTCCCAAATAACCATTACACATGACGAAGCCTTGCTTTCCTAGAGATGGCTGAACACCTGCCTGTTGATGGGAAGTAGTGGATGAATTCCTTATTTTGCTCTGCTTGTGCGTACGGCTTTTGCATTCCTTATTGAAGTGTCTTTATCAAGCCACTTTACCCTTCCAAGTCTTGCCCCCAGCCCACTGGGGGAGAAGTGAGAAAGAGGCTGTGCAGTGCTTAGCTGTCTTCTGGGGTTAACCCAGAACATCTGGTCTGTAACTAAATCTTTATGATATACTCCTGAGTACTGTACTGTAGGGCTGGCTCAGGAAAGAAAGTGAAAAAAACACAAAACCCAATGAAAAAAACCACCTAAGTATGCGTCCCACTAAGCATTCCACAATAGAATGGAAGCTTCCAACATCTTCTTAAAGAAATTTTTGAGATCTAGTATTACAACAGCATCTCACTGACTTGCCACTGCACAGGTTCCCGTTTCACTTAGTTAAAGCTCCTCTTGTTTGCTGTGTAGAACGATGCCCCGGCCTACTTGCACCATCAAGTAAACTATGAGGAAGCTGCAGAGAACCCAGCAGCAGAGCCTTGTTGGTCAAGAGAAACATGCAAAGAACACCAACAGGCTTAATAAATAGCAGCATCCACCAGCTCCCCTTTTACAGACCCCGATGGGGAAAGCACCCAGAAAAGGCCAAGGTGTTCTTTCCTATCACAGCTATTTTAGCTGTGTGGATTTACCTTTTGTGATTATTTACTGAATAAAAGCCCATCTCCCTAGTGCCTCAGGTAAAACCCACCTATGCATTCTTCTTCCATCCTATAGCTATTGCTCTAGCTGGGCTACCACGTGTGGTCTCCATAATATGATAAAACAAGTTTTAACTCAGGAGACTAACAGAAAGAGGAAACATATTTTTTTCATTGATGTTACTGAACCCTGAACAGAAAGTAATAGCCTAAACTACCTACTTGCAGTGTTTTAGTCTGTATTTCTTCTGAGCGCAACTTGAAAAATGGTTCTGTTTATTTTATCTTATCACATTAGCCTGGTATTACTTTTTGCTCATAACCATTCAGACATGCTTGGCATTTAACATATGCTATTTTGGAAAAGATTCTAATCTGTTAAATAAGTTTTAGGCTTATCTGACAAGACATTTTTCTTACATACTGCTATCTGCAGATGGTGTGATGAAAGATAAAAAAGTCAGCATCTCTCCCTTCCCTGCAAGAAGCTCCCAGTCCACTAATCATAGCGGTTACAAGGAAGGATGTCAGAGACCTGGCATAAAGGTTTTTCAACTCCAATTGGCCAATTTTCTATTAATGCTTTTGGGTAATTTTACTTTAAAGTTATATTACAAGTATACTGATATGTGAGCAGCTGAACTGTAAATTACAGTTCCAATTAGTTTTTTAACAGAGAGAGGCTAACACTCTAAAGAGGAAAAAAAAAAAAAGAAAAAGAAAAGAAAAAGAAAAAAAGCCCAGGGATATTGTGACCATCTTAGGCAGCAGGCAGCCCCAACATCTCTAGCAATTAGGCTTGTCAAAATCCCCTCTCACAAACCCTTGCTGCTCTAGCAACAGCAAGTGCCAGCAGGCAGCTGTGTTCCTGGAGACTGCAAACATAAACCCAGCAGAAGACAACTTGGTAGTTCTTTCTGGGAGATGAAGGAAGCCAGACAGACGTACTCCCTAATAAACTTCTTCTGTGAACTGAGAGCTGCAGGGATCTTGAGCTTTTATGTTTTTATTTGCATAATGACCAGCATAAGTTCTCATTTCACAAAAGGAAATGGACTTCCCTGCCTGGAGCCACCACAGTCTGCATCAATCACTCCATCACTTAAGCAGGCCAGCCTGCTTAAAATCATCACCCCTTCAGAAAAGAAATGCCTTGTCAGGAGCTCAGGAGAACTCAGCAGTAGAGCAGATGGACTTTCTACAGGTTAGCTAAAGATTTGCTGAGGTACGAATCAAGTTGGTGAGGTTCTTTAGGAATAAGATGTTAAAACATCTGTGTTCTATTTATCCAGCATCTTATTTAACTGACCCAAAGCACAACTGGCTTGAGGCAAGTATCTCCAACTAAATTAAGAATATGGGCACAGAAATCGATGTAGCCAGCATATTAACTTAGAACATCAGCTGTTTCCCAATAATTGCTTGTAACTATACTTTGAACTCAGTATAAACACAAGACAGCTGATTTTTTTTTTTATTTGAATTGTAATTCTCTGAGAAGCAAGAACACCTATATAATTCAACCCTACATGTACATACACGCACTAAAGACACAGGTTAATTATTATTCCTTCCCACTTCCAGCCCAAGATTCACTGCTTCATTCAGTGCTGAGGGTGAAGTTTTGTGCATGGGCCACAATTGCTGCAAAACCATTCCTTTCCAGGTTGGTTTTTTGGGGGTTTTTTTGTTCATTTTTTTTTCCCCCATAAATAAAGCCTTCTGCGCTATCTGAGATACTTCATTCTTATTCTACAGAGAATGTGGAATTTCTTTGCCAATTTTTGCTTTGCGATCAGAAATATATCATGGAAAATTCACTGCTTCAGTACACTCCTTTCTTTACAGAGCTCTACAGTAATATGACAGATTATTCAAATTTATATTTCTCTTGTTAACACCACTGACATTCATTACTTCATGGCAATAATTACGTGAACCACCACACGATTCCAAGAAGCTGGTGGAAACCAGGAAGATATTCTAAGAAAATACATTACACAATTTGGACCAATAGTGAATAATACACCCAATGTATTGATAAGGAAAATTATTTTCAAATATTAATTTACAGACTTAAAAAAACCCATCATTGTGATTCAATTCATTAATTCTTTTAGGTTGCTTCTTGGGGGAGTGTTTATAGATTTGTTCTGTGGAAATATCATGCTTCAGGTACATCTGCAAACACTGGGAGAGGTAGTACTGCAAGTATGTATTGCAGGAACATGATATCCAAATGAGATGTTAAGATGCATTCAAGGCTTATCCTCTTAACAGCTGTAGAAGACTTAGAGTATCCAGAAGTCATCCTCAAGTAGGAGTGGAGCAGCTTTAATTTACTGCATCAATGACTAATATAAGTGATTCAAACCTGGGTGTCATTTTTCTCTTCCAAGGCCTCTAACTTGCTCCTCCTAAACAGTCAGGAAACACAGATTAGAAGAGAAAAATCTATCCACTAATAAAAGCATCACCTCTTCTGAGAAAGCATCCCTAGAGCTACACTCTGGCCAGAGGAGTCTCCCCTTGATATGGTAGGTGAAGAAACTGCCAACCAGACTTTAGGAGATGACACAGAACCTCCAGGCTCATTTTGAGAGACAGAGAGACAAGGACAAAAAAAGACCAAGACCCACTAGGTCCAGGCTCGAAGGATGAAACAGTCACCAAACTTTTAGAGTTTCAGAAAACAATGGAATGCCTTGATCCTGATCTGAGTCTTAAAGTGTATCACAATTATGAATTCTGAAAAATAAAATTTATCTTAATTTTGTCCACATAGGGCTCATTTTACTGTAATTTGCATATCATAGAATGGTTTACCTTGGAAGGGACCTTAAAGATCATCTAGTTCCAACCCCCCTGCCATGGGTAGCAACACCTCCCACTAGACCAGGTTGCTCAAAGCCCCATCCAGCCTGGCCTTGAATATTTCCAGGGATGGGGCATCCGCAACTTCCCTGGGCAACCTGTTCCAGTGTCTCACCACCCTCACAGTAAAGAATTTCTTACATCTAATCTAAATCTATCCTCTTTCAGTTTAAAACCATTACCTCTTGTCCACACGCTCTGATAAAGAGTCCCTCCCCATCTTTCCTGTAGGCCCCCTTTAAGTACTGGAAGGCTGCTATAAGGTCTCCCTGGAACTTCTCCAGGCTGAATAACCCCAAGTCTCTCAGCCTGACTTTGTAGGGGAGGTTCTCCAGTCCTCTGATCATCTTCGTGGCCCTCCTCTGGGCTTGTTCCAACAGGTCCACATCCTTCTTATGTTGGGGACTCCAAAGTTGGATGCAATACTCCAGGCAGAGTCTCATGAGAGTGGAGTAGATGGGGAGAATCACCTCCCTCCACAAGCTGGCCATGCTTCTTTTGATACAGCCCAGGATGCAGTTGGCTTTCTGAGCTGTGAGTGCACATTGCCAACTCATGTTGAACTTCACATCAACCCCAAATCCTTCTCCTCAGGACTGCTCTCCATCATTCTCCACCCAGCCTGTATCTGTGTTTGGGATTGCCGTGACCTACGTGCAGGACCTTGCACTTGGCCTTGTTGAATTTCATGAGGTTTGCATGGTCCCACCTCTCAACCCTGTCCATGTCCCCCTGGATGGCTGTCACCAAACTATAGTCACAAATTCTACTGGTTGACACAACAGTCCCATCACATAAATTCTTCATGTCCAAGGTGTCTGCTGGCAGAGAAGGAAAAAAGCCTGAGGTTTTCAAGACTCTTCTCTGCCCATCATGTTCTCTACCCTCTGTGTACACTGGTAGCAAAATGGATTATTCCCCCTCACCCTTCCATTTCTCAGGGTCCTTTAATTCTGCTTTCTTCTATTAGGATTTGATGGACAGAATTAAAACAGACGCAGTGTAGTGGACTCTCATAACAAGCATCATGGCTGCCTATCTCATAATCATCATGCTTGCATGCAGCATTATCCCACATAATGTCTGATAAAGGTATCAGTTTAATCTTTGTGCAGTTTAAGCAGTATGATTTTTCAACATACTAAGCATGACTGAAATCACTAGGGTTTTTGTTTAAAATGGAGTGTGCATTGCTTTCTTTTCTTTTAAATCTGCCATCCTCAGTTGATATGCTTCTACTAACCTTGGAGGGGCAGGGAAGTTAACTGTTCCCCCTGGCACTGGGATGAACTGTTGCTAAGCTTTCTATCTGGCTTCAAGAAGTCACAGAAAATCTTGATTTATTTCTCATGAATCATGTTAATGAAAGCCAGTGAATGGCTATCTTCCTCTCCAGGTGGAGAGAAAGAATGGTCCTCGACAGCATGGAATGTACTACAGAAGGCATCAGCTCTCAGATGTGGCATAAATACATGAGATAGCAATGAAACACTGCAACCTAAGGGGTCCTTTAGACTATAAGGAGAGTGTAAAGGCTGTGGCCAAACAAAACAACTTACTTAGCTATAGTAAAGATTGGGGAATCCTTTAAGGGCGGGAAAGGAGATCACAGTCACTTCAAGATGGAGGGCTCACAGCCACATCTGCTTAATGTTCAATTAGCAAACACAGATCAGGAATTCTGAAGTGTCAGAATAGGCTGATTATTTCCAGAGAAGTACTAGCCTTGGCAAAACACCCTGTGCTCAAGTTGAAAGCAAATGAATACTTTTTATTCTGGAAACTACAGGTAATTAACCAGAGTCATTTCACCTTGTTTGCACTATTCATGGCACTTACACAGAATCTACTACAACTATATCACAACTAAAGTGGATTTAAGCTTCTAAAGAATCTTTCTAGATATTCAAGAGTGAGTCCTATGCCTCTCCTTTGATTTCAGAACATATTTTTTCAGATTGATGCCACAAACTGAATTTGAGTGCAATTATTCCCAGAAGGCAGTGAGGAAGAACATTATTTTCTGTCTATAAGTTAGAATTAATTTCTCCATGGAGAAAAAAAGCGGGTTAGTTACTTAAAGGGGGCCTGGCATTTAAATAGAGAGTAAATATATTAGTTCTTAGGAAAAAAATTCACCATTATTGCAATTCACGCTTCACTGCAGTACCTAAGCATGATAAAGGTTAATAATATAGGATCATGCTGTAGAACCACTACTATCACAGTATTCAAGTACAACAGATTTGCCCGCTGAGAAGCATCCATCAAAGCAGCTTTAATGATCTAAACGTCACTGCAGAGCAAATAAACTCCAGGAATGTTCTTGTATTATGCCTGGAACAGTCACATCTATACCTGCAATATTTAGAAAAGGATACGAAGAGGGCATAGGTTCAGCCAAACAGAAAGCCGTAGTCCTCTATAAAGAAATTGAGTATTATTTTCTCAGCAGGTTCCGTTGCTTGTTTTGGGTTGGGTTTTTTTGTTTGATTTGTATTTTAAAAGAAGATGTACTTGTTGCTGCCAAACAACAAATTTGCACAGTAAGTCCTGTATGCTGACTGTCTTTCCTCTTTGCAATGATCTATAAGTGATGCATGTCACCATGTACTACCAATACTGCATAGTTCAAGTAAGATGATTTTACCTCATTTTAGGCTCGAATATCCATTAATAGGAATTAAGTTATTAAGTAGTTTAACACTAAATTCTTATGGTAAGTAGTAGAAACATGCACAATACAATAAAGTTGGATATCAGAAATAAAAGGCATGTAGAAATTACTAACAGGCAACCTCTATGAGTTAAATATAATAACGTATAATAATAGGTAATAAATATTTTATTGTATTGCATAATATATAACATGCAATAATGTATATCATCGTGTAATATCTATAATAATAAAGTACTAATATGAACCATTTCTTTAAAATTATTGAGATCAACCAGATTACTGCCTCACTGCTCCTTAAGTGACACATAGCTCTTGCTATACATTCCTAATAGTATTGTTTTTTCACACAGCCATCCCAGAGCTCTGAACTGGTATCTGTTTACCACTACAAATGAGTCCTCCCCTAACTCACTAGCTAGTAAAAATTCAATTTACTTCATTTACTTTATAGCTAGACAGCAGTATGTACAAAACATTAAATGTCTCTTCATCTTTAAAAATACTATAAATTACAGACATTCAGATACAAGAGATGAACATCTAACTTTCCCCTGTAAATTTCTTCTGCAATAGTTTGCTGAAGCTGGAAGAAGCCATGAATAATATTCCAAAGTCAACCATCAAAAGTACAGTGCAGAAATTGAAAACAGTTAAGCAGAAACTAAGCAGAAACATGTCCTAATCCATGAAAGAATGCTTAATAGAACTATGAAAAACCTAGTGAAGAAATCAGGATGATTATTTATGTTTTACCAAAAAGGCTACACTTATTAAGTTTAAAATTTCACACACCATCTAAACCCATTATCCTATTACAGAGCCCGGAATACCTTTGTATGATCATATGTCATGCCAAAATGCTAGATAATTCCACTAAATGCCCCTACCACCTGTAATCCACATTGAAATTTAACATCAGCATACTAGAAATATGTTAATTGCTATGATGGACATAGATTAAGATTTCTGACATTCTGCAGGTTGTTGGGTTCTTTTGGGAGGCGGGGAGGGGGCAGCTTCTCCAAGAAATTTTACATAAGTCATGATTGACATGAGCTAATACTGGACACCAGTCCTAGGAAAGTGGCTTGAGTTTCACATACTTAAACATAAATATAGTTCATGCTGTCTCTTTTTCTTTCTCACTTTATTCTAAGGCAACTCTTGACTTTATCTGTTGGGCTTTTTTTTTTTTTCCAGCAAAAAAGTGTGAAAGAAATAATTCTGAGACCAGAAGGCATAAAAATGACAGTAATTTCCCTTTCCTACATTTCTTCTCAATAGGTGAAAAAAAATACACACCAGGGAATTGCATCAATTTAACCCTCTTAAATCAGTGTAAGTGAATTACATTGATTTAGCTTAATTCTTTAACAAGCTAAATTAAGGCACTTTAATTCAGGAGAATCAGAGTTGTACCAATTCAACAAAGTCAATTTAGGAGAAGATTTAGTAAAAGTCAATGTGTATGTGTGCAGAAAGAGTATGTGGGAAAGCATATGCTGGATAGCATTAGGAAATGGCATCACACGTTTCCTTTGCAGCATGGAATGCAGGACCCATTGCAAGAGTTCAAAAGTTCAAATAGTCAATTCGATGAAGTAATCACCATGAATTCATCTTTTGCTATATTGTTAAAATTCATAAAATGCAAGTGTGTGTGTGACAGGGAATCATTTGGTGCATTAACAAAAGAAATACTTTTGGCTGTGAAATACAGATTGCTGATACAACTAAGGTTTGAATACTAAGTATCAAAATATCATGTTTAATGTGAAAAAAAATAGAAAAACTAAGTGGCATGTGTATAATGAAGCACCAAAATGAATAAGAAATCAACAGCATTAGAAACTACAGAAATCAGGCTTTGGATTTCCCCCACCCTTTTAACCTTACTCACAAGAAACAGGTTTTGTTCTTATATATTCTAGTAAAAGTAAATAACTGAAAGCAGTTCCTGTTAGAAAAATTAACTGACTCCAAGCATCTAAAGTGTTGCTTCACACTTCTTTTCACTGTTTTCCATGGAACACTTGCAGAGTGAGGTGCCTATCTTTGAAGTAATGGCAGCAGGATCCACCCTGATTTGGCTAAAGAGGAAATTCAAATGTTCATTTCTACTATTCTAATTAAGTGACTCAGCAACATTTCATTTTTTTCCAACAATTATGAAAATAAAAAAAATAAAAAAATATACAACTCTGGTCTGTCCTCCCCCATAAAAGTCCAAATGAACTCCCTCACAGAGGAAATTAATTCCACTAATTTTGTTATTGCCCAGCTCAGCTAAAAAGAAAACAAATAAAATATGTGCTTATTTTGATGTGATCCTATTTTAAATACCCCAGATATACTTTCTTTCTCCTTTTCTTTGCTTTGGCCACAGAAAGAACTGTCCAGTTTCTGTCCAAATCATTGGACAAACATGTTTGAGTAAACACTTATTAGCCAATGAATTGTCTATCCTTCAAAATATACCTTAGAAGTTTGAAGGAAAGACCTGGTGGTTCCTATTTTTCTTAATAAGTTTTTCTAGTGTTTTATATGAAATGCACTCATACAATCATCTCTTTCTTGCTGAAAGAAAGAGGAAGCGATTCTGTCTTTCTGGAAATGCTTTATACAGAATTTAAGTCCGGACCTTCAGTGTTAATATAGATCAAATTTATTGGCCTACTACAATGATAAAGAAAACTGAGTTTGAACATAATGAAAAAATGAACAAGCTTTCATAACAACTTGGCTGACACTGTCCTTTAAAAGAACAGGTTAAGCATCTATAGACTTTCAGAGTAGTGCCACGTTTCAAGTATGTACACAAACAACTCCGACTGTTGGTTCACAAAATATTTCTGCAGTTTCAAGTTCTTTCAAAACTTCATTGAATGTTTAGAAATAGGCATCCGTTTGCACGTTTCCAGCACCTTCTAAGAAAGTTCTGATTGTGCGATCCATACCAGAGATATACACGTTAAGAGAAGTGAGGACGTGCTTTTTTAAAGCCTTAAAAATGTATTAGCATTTTCAGGGATGCTTGGCAAGCATTAAAGCAGAATTTCAGTGTAAAAATAATTTAAGAAACCTACATACAGAAATGTGCTTATCATGATGCTCACCAGCAAGTAATTTAAATTCAATGATACTGTTTAAATTCTAAAAATTTAGAAGTTCCAAGTCCCTGTATTCACATCCATCCCTGCAGTATCCAACTTCCTACCAAGACAAAGGACAACATTTTTCATCACAGAAAACTGACACTGCATGACAGAACATATGCCACAAATAGTAGTGGAACTTCTTTGAAATTACTGACTCGCTGAATACTTAGAATACGCTGAAGCATTTTGCTGGTCTGGGATATGCAGACAATTGCATTAACCGTATTAAGCTTACATAAATCCTCTAAAAATGTAGGATTTATCTTGACACTTCTGTGATTAACAGTCTTAAATAGAATGAAATAATAACTCAGATGTGACCCGCACAGTGCCAAAACATTTCAGAGAAGGTATTCCCCAACATAAACAATTTATAAAATGGTCTCCGACTATATCATTGCTTTTGGATTATGACAGAGTTGAATGATTTACCTTAGTGGTTTGTTTGGGGGAGGGACAGGAGGATTTTATTGCAAGCAGTGCTCTTCTGCCAGGGATATATTTGCTTTCCTTTATTACTGAATACAGGAGAGAAGCCTCCTACTGTCCTGCTTGTAGTAAGCAGAACATAGATCACTACAAATTCAAAATGGGTTGCATATGACTGGATGTCCTACCCACCAAACCCTTGCTCGTGAAAGTAAGACAATAATTTTGAAAATATTAGGTATTTTGAAAATACAGGATAAGGCCTACAGAAATGCATTCAGTGAACAACTGTATATCAAGCATTCCCAAATTGTAAGCAGGGGGAGGACTCTCCAAAACCGTTCAGAGCATAGTTCCCTGAAGTATGCATAACTACCACGTTTCGCGTAATTTTCCTATCTCCATTTTTAAAGTGATTTTAGCTTTAAGTAACTGACAAAAAAAACCACCCAACAACAACAAAAACCAACAAACCACCGAACCAAAAAAACCCAAGAAACCATATACCAATAGCAATTTGGCTGGGTGAAACACCTTCGCCACTCATTTTTCCAATCTGAGATTTATATGATTTGTTCAGCATTAAGTAACTGAAACTTTCACAGAAAAAGCTTTTATTTATATCATTCTATGACAACATACTGCTGCTATGAATTTCCATTATAGCAGTACATACTGTATTTACTAATACCATTACCACATATATTAAAAAGGAGAAACAGCATAGGATCAGATTTTAAAAACATTTAAACACTTAATGATATAATACATTTTTAGTTAGATTTGGAGAGAAGCCTACAAGTTTAACCTGCCATTGACTGCAATAAAGGCCAAGCTATGAGGTATTTTCAAAAAGTTTCAGTATTTAGTTAAATCATCACAGGCTTGAATATCTCTAATAATCTCACCCTCAATAATTTTTTTATTTCCTTTCCACAACAAGAGTTAGCATTGTCATGGATTTTAAGATTTAACCTACCAAGTCATGAAGTAATATAGCAGACATCTATTTCAGATACTTGCATTTAACAGTATTCATGTTGACATTTCTCAATGCCAGTATCTTTCCTATCCCATATCTTCTGTGTTTTCTTTTGGCAGGCAGGTACATGTTTTGGATGGAAAGTTCTTTTGTTCTTACATTACATTGCTTTTTCTTCACCAAACCCCAGAGCTTTTAAGTTCCCCATTCTAAAAAAGGAAGAAGTTTGCATTTTAAAAACAAAAAAAGAGTGTTCAGTGCAATGTGCCTTGTCACATAATGGACTTGCTACAGTAATTTCATCTCTGCCTCACACTGCATTCTGCAGTTCTTCTCTAAAGTATTCTTTCTTTTCTCCATATATTAACCCAACAAATGGACACCATTACTGCAGAATTGCCTCAGCAAGGACAAAACACACTTCTGAAAAAGAGACATTTGTACAGTGATACTCTTCTGTCCATAGCTTCCTGATGACTGAAAAGCTGCCTAACCAGTATCCACTGTCACAGAACAATAAGAGGCTGCCAGCATTCAGTCTGATTTTCTCAACCCCTTCCCTCCAAATCTCCAAAATAAATGCTCCCCGACAACAACAACAACCAAACCACACATCCAAACCCAAAAAACAAACAAAGAAAAATTAAAACTCAAGGGTATTATCCAATTTATCCACTTTTAAACTTTTGCAATTTATTTTATGTACCGGAAATCAGTGGATGAAAGAACATCAAATAAAGCTCAAATGTGTTGTGGGTGGGTTTTTTTGATGCTTTCTGCCACCTAAGTGATGCTAAGCATGATTTGTTTAATTTGTCTTTGCAAAGACTATTCTTTTCTCTGCTTGGTAGTTTGGTTTTGGTTTTGTTTTTTTTATTTATTTATGAAAAGGGCATTTCTTCTTAAAAAGTGATCACGCTTTGCAAGAATTGCTTTGTACATAATGCATTTTGCTCAGCCCCAGCAGTGTGGAGAGCATTGTAAAAGATATATTGACAGCATCTCCCAGGTCACCTTGGCTCTTTTGAGATAATGGGTAAATCTAGAAATTGTACGTGCTCCCACTCTGGACATCAGAAACCAGAAATGTCCACAAAAATTTGGCAGCCATTAACATAAACTGGTAATGATGCACACAATTATCTGATATCGTTGCACAAACAGAAGGCTTTGCACACGCAAGCATTTTTCATTTGTCACACTGATTTTATCACTGTCTGAAACAATGTTATGTTCCTTATAAAGTTATCTCCATTCAAAAGAACCAAGCTCAAATAAGAAGTTATTACAAAGGAGTCTTGGAGTATGACAGAGGATACTTTGTGCAACATGTTTGTTGATAAACTAGAGCAAGATCGTTGTAAAAAGAATAACTGAAGGACTGAAGAACATGCTTCATAGCCTTTCAGGATCTCAATCTATTTAACATGTCAGAAGGATTAAAAAGATAATTTGTTTACAAGTGGGAAATACCTCCAAGGGAACAGAAGTTTGACAGCAGAGAGTTGGTACAAGAGAGTTATATTAAGACCAAACAGCCGAAAAGTGAAGCTAGACAAGCCCATTTAATAAAAAATGCAAAGCAGATATTTTGATATTGAAGAGGATCGGGATACTTGAACATCAGCTAATAATTTTACTCACACAGAGGATCAGCAGATCATTTTTAGTAATGATTAGACTTCTGAGGCTTCTTTCTGGTAAATCCTCAAATGCAAAAAGAGCAGACCAAGCTAAATGTACATCTGTTGCTGTGATCTATGGCTATACTGCTCTGTAGCTTTATATTTCATAGTAATGACATCTGGAGAACCATCTCACTGCACATTTGGGAATAGCATAGCTGTTATGCATCATAATGCATTTGGTTAATAACAGGTTACATAGCACTATATAAACAACACAACTCAGTCAATTAAAGGATGGCTACTCAAGCCAGAAACTTTACTTCCACGGGAAAGTAAAAATAACTGGAATTATTATATTTAGAAAAGTATATTACATAGTATGGTTAAAAAAAAAAAAAAATAATTTGCAGGTATTAGAAAAATAAGCCAATGAGTAAAACTGAAAAGTTAATGCAATATGCTAATACACATATAAATATGTATATATATACACACATGTGCACAGTTACGTGTACATAAAATACAAAATTAATCCCTTTCACACTTGTTCCTAAAACTGTGCACGTAACCCCATCCTGCACCAACCCAGAAAACAGATTCTTGGAGCTGGATGCAGAGAAAGGGCAGCTTTGACCACTCACCTCCTACTCAAAAGTGTCTTCTGATGTTGGGAGAAATACAAATTCTACATACTGAATTAGTAACTTTTGAGATGCAATAGCCTTTTCATTATTAATGAATGCCTGGAATTCCTAGCTCCACTAATGGAACACCATAATGCAAGCTTAATGTCACAAAAGCAATCAGTTTATATGGCTCAAAATGAACATTTTACTGTAGCAGGTTAAGACGTAGGAAAAGCTTTGCTGGCAGCCAGGACCACACTTCCACTTACTCTAAATACTGCCCTCCTTCCCCTAACATGAAGGGATATGTCATCTCAAGTTATGCCAGGGGAGGTTCAGATTGGATATTAGGAAAAATTTCTTCACAGAAAGTGTTGTCAAGAATTAGAACAGGCTGCCCAGGGTAGTGGTGGAGTCACCATCCCTGAAAGTATTTAAAAGACGGGTAGACATGATACTGAGGGACATGGCTTAGTGCTGGCTTTGGCAGTGTTCGGTTGATGGTTGGACTCAATGATCTTAAAGGTCCCTTCCAACCTAGACAATTCTATGATTCTGTGTTTCTATGATCCTAGTGCCCTCCAACTGGCGTGGGCTTTCCTTTGGTAGCACAAACGCAACAGAGCAATGCCCTTATTCATCTGACAACAGCTTTTAATAGACAGACAGGCAGAAGGTGCTGCTACCCTTTTCTCTTTCTCATAGAAGGATAAAATAGGACTCGGATTTTTAACTAAAATTATTCATTTGTACTGGGTTCAGCTGACAAGGTGTGGGCAGCAGTGGCAGTGAGTGCCGGGCGGCCCCTGTGTGTGTGGGCCGGGGCTGCCCCGTGCCGGACACAGCCGGTTCCCGCCGGCTCCAACGGCCCCACCGCAGGGCACAGCTGAGCCCCTCAGCCACGGGCGGGCGCCTCACCCCAGGCTGGAATTATGGACAGAAAGGGCTAAAGCAATATGTAGTAATACATTAAACGAAGACTAGGTCCTACCTAGTGTGCTATGCAGTATGAGAAAGTGAGATAACTGAACTTATCCCCAAAATAAGAATTCTTCACCATTCTGGTTTGCTTTCAGTTAGCAATGCTGACAACAAAATGGATGTAAGGACATTTATCAACCAAGAGAGCAAGCCTGAGCTGCAAAGTCCCAATCACATTCAGAGCCTTCTACAGTGCCCCTATGGTAGGCTTACGTTTTCAGACTGAAGGAAGGGATCATTTTGACACAGATCTTAACTTTCCTATTGTATGCAGATAATAGCTCTTGTTGCACACTGGAAATATATAACCTAGCAAAAAGCCTATACAGTTTTTGCAATGCTGAGGAGACAGACGTACTGTTATACTTACAAGGTTTGGCTGACATGGTCTGAGAAGTGCTGAGACATAATAATGACAAGTTTGGTATTCAGATGGAATTACTGAAAAGGAATTGTAAAAGAGAATCTAGAGAAACAAAATACTAAATACTACGTTGTTACATACCACTGGGGCAGAATTAAAGCAACCAACGGATTTGGCAGCCGAGCATAAACAAATATTGCAAACATGAAGCTTAGCCAATTGCCTTCACAGACTGTTAGTGAGGGGGGAGAATATGAGCTACCAGAAAATGTCTAAAGGTAAGCAGAGCCATCTCTATCAAAGGCAGGCTCGGCTCAGCTCCAACTGGCCCCACCAAAACATGGTTTCCCGCTCTCCAGCACAGACTCCTCACTCCATGGCTAATAAACACATGGCTTTGAATCCCAACCATTCCATGGGTGTATTTAAAAGTAGAAAGATGCAAACTCTGGATGGGATTCCAGAGAAACACAAATGGCTGATCTGTACACAAGTGCAAATTCATACATAAATCCAGTCTCCCTTTATAACGTCTTTCACCACTTCCTAGGCTATTTAAATGAAAGCATTAAACAGACTAAATTAAAACATTCTCTTCCTTGCACTTCTCAGATAACATCCCACATAATCAGAAGAATAGCCCATGGAAGAACTTATCACCTACTCCTTGAAATGTCTTAGGGAAAAGAAATTTAATACCTTCATAATTAACATTTTATTTGGGTCGTTGAATTTAGGCAGTTTGCTTTTCCCTTTCTCTTGTATATGATGCTATACACCATGCTGTTTCTTCACAGTGATGCTTTATAAAGAAATACAGTAATTGTATCCACTCACCTTCAGATAATCTAGCTCAAACACAGAACGTCTGTTACTAATTTTGCAATGTATTTAGTCCCTACAGCTGGTGGAGGTAGTGGGATTAATACTGATTTCAAATTTCTCACACAGCTTGTTTCAGGATAACATAACAAGCATGCAAATTAACCATTTACTTCTAAATTTTCTTTTTTTTTTTTTTTTTCAGCAAATTTACTATTCAAGTCCTACTAACATCACTGGGACTTCACTGGGAGAATTAGCCATTGCTGGCATTAGCCATTTTCCTGCAATGGAAGCAACAACACTTGTGGAAAAAATGTGTGTGACTAAACAAGACATCACTGAAGAAAAGAAATCTGTGTTGCTGCTGTACAGTATACAACCCAAAAAGTTGTTCTAGCAGGCTTTGAAGCATAACAGGGCTCAAGGTAAAACGGTTGATTAATCTTGATAAACACCTCATATTTGTAAAGTATGGAAGAGAAAAATTTATCACTATGAGAGAGAACAGTTTACAAGACTGACAGAATAGAAACATTTCATAGAATCACAGAACAATAGAATGGTTTAGGTTGGAAGGGACCTTAAAGATCATCTAATTCCAACCCCCCTGCCATGGGTTGGGACACCTCCCACTCAACCAGGTTTCTCAAAACCCCATCCAGCCTGGCCCTGAACACTTCCAGGGATGGGGCATCAACAGCTTCCCTGGGCAACCTGTTCCAGTGCCTCATCACCCTCACAGTGAAAAATTTCTTCCTCATGTCTAATCTAAATCTACCCTCTTTCAATTTAGAACCATTAACCCCTCATCCTATAACTACATGCCCTTGTAAAAAGTCCCTCTCCAGACTTCTTGAAGGCCCCCTGTAGATACTGGAAAGCTGCTATATAAGGTCTCCCCAGAGTCTTCTCTTCTCCAGGCTGAACAACCCACCTGTCTCAGCCTGTCCTCACAGGAGAGGTGCTCCAGTCCTCTGATCATCTTCATGGCCCTCCTCTGGACCTGCTCCAACAGGTCCATGACCTGGACTGGGGGTGTGGGAAACAATGGAGGCGAAAGTAACTCACAAAGTGACTCGGTGCACCTAAAAAAAAAACACCCTAAAAATTCATTCTATATTTATATAGAGATATTTATTTATATTTTTATATATATTTTCATTTATATCTGGGATATATATTTTATATGCATTTATATATTTTGACATGGCCAAATACAATACACTAATTGTGGACTAAAAAGTATAGGCCATCCTTGCACCATAAGCAGCTTTACTCTGTAATAAAATACAGTACCCAGAAACACATATGGGATTTAGCCTTGTAAGTAGTTTTTTGAGCCTTTGGTGTGCCTAAGAAGCGTGCAAAAGGTGAAGGCCTAAAGGAAAAGGTTCAAAAGGCCTAAAGGTTTGCAAAGTCACTCATCTCCTCAGTTTGCAGTCAAGACTGTCAAGAGCTTAGTTGACAAGTATATATGGACATACAGAGAGAGAGAGATTCCTGGGGGTCTGCACTAGCAATCAGACATGTTCTTGCATCTAAAAATGAAATCAAGCAGATTTAAGGTTGTAAATAAGGCACTTTTTGAAGAAAAAAAAACTTATTGATTTAATAGAGTGTAATACTCCGCCACTGGGTTATGACATGGCAGGCACTGGGCGGACCATCTCCCAGAGCCTTGGATTACCCTTTCTCCAAAGCCCTGGGTAACGGCCGGTAACGGTCATCAATGGCCACCGTGGCTCACGCATTTCACTCAAGTAAACATGCTGAGAGTTACAATGGATTAAGAGAGTAGGTGTCAGGTCTGCAGAAAGGCAGAAGTGGATATGGGGGAATAACAGTTGAAAGGATGAACAGATGAGACCTCAATAGTACATGCATATTTAAAAAAAAAAATAAAATCTAGAAAGCCCAATAATAGAATAAGCAGCAGAAAACAAAGCAGTTGTCTGAAGTGAAATATTCTGTCTACAAATCATGACAGCTCCCCTTGAACTACGTGGATTTACAACACAGACCTAACCAAAAAAAAAAAAAATCTGGAAAGCAAAGCAACCATACAATTCAAAATTAAACCATAGGTTTACTAGAAACAAAAAAGACTTCTGACCATCTTTTAAATAACTCCAAGGATAGCTTCAGTCTTTGGAAATTGAACTCTTAAGAAATGAAAACAATAAACCCTGAAACTTTAGCAAAGGGTTTTGAAAAAGGCAGTTTCTAGATTGGGTAGAATATTTTTTTTTTCTTCTTCAGTTTGTGACAGGAGAATTACTTTTCAAGTAAAAGATGAATCAACACTTCGATGTGCTTTGGAGACCATTTAAGTCAGTAACCGGGATGAAAGTTTCACTTATAGCCATATATTAAAGGACTAAATATGTCAAAAGTAAATTCCACCCAGAATATATGTGCTATATGGAATTCTACTTTTAGTCATTTCACAAAGGCATCTGATACTTGCTATGTCATTTAAAAAAAAACAGGAATAAAATAAGAGATCTTATTTTTTTTAATGAAAAATATTTAAGCATCTGATTAGTCATTGAGGAAAAAAAAAACTTAGACAAGTTTGCTAAATAGATTTTAAGATCTTCCCAATGTAGGGGCGGGGGGAGGAGGCTGTTGGCGTAAATTCAGGGTAGTGGCTTTTCACAAGTCTAAAACTTGTGAGTACAATTTCATGAACCGTCCAAAGTGTACTTTTACAGTAATTATTTTTTTTGTCTAATAGTATCTGCCACAGTCCCTGTTTGAGGACTTGAGATGCACAAAATCTTCAACTATGTAGAGAATAACTATATCCAGTTCTAATAATTCTTCCTGGATTTCAGCCAACCAGATTCTGTCTTCTTCCTCTTAAAAGGAGGCTGCTTAAAAGAACAGGTAAATACTGAAAACAAATTTTTATGCATCTGAAAGGTATATTCTGTTTATATGTACATGATCAAATCGCTTTTTACTTCTGTTCTCTCCCAAATGTCAGTTCCATTATCAAACATACGGCATGCATGTTAGTTCACTCAGCTTCCATCGAACGGAACGCACTTCTCCCCCCACCCCCCAAGACAAAATCTGGGTGAGGTATAGAGCATAGGACAATTGAGAGACCCAGCCACCAGCAGGATTCCACTAAGATGGAATGGTTCTACACTATTGTTCCAGCAGGTTTTACACACCCAGACTCTGTCTGGGGCATGGGGAACCTAGAGGAGATTAACACACTCAACCCATAATTATTTATAATTGCTTCCATTCACAAACGTTTTTTGAGAAAGTAAAGTGGAAATTTGATCTGAAAGACTATTTTTGAATTTTGGCTGTTAAGAATTTTATATGCTGTTCTTAATAAACATACTAGTAGTACCAGTGTGAGATAAAAATGATATCCTGGTTGCTATTCCTCATTTCACACATCATTTAATACTTACCATATATTCCGAAACACCAAATTATATTACATTTGAAACAAGAACAGCTAGTGTAGGAAGAACAAACCTAATTATTTACCAAGTAGGGAAGTATGCAAACAAGTAGATTTGTAGTACAGATGTGGAATAAAGGATCAGAAAGAGCTACCTTCCCTCCCAATCCCAAAATGACAAACAGCAACATTAATTTATCTTCTTTATTACCTCAGAAACATAATTCTTGCAACATTAAGGAGTTAAGTTCATTAGTATAAATATACAGGTAAAACTCAGTTTCCTACTATTTCTAAACCAGACAGAAATTCATTTAAAAAAATGCATTTTCTGGAAGAAGGATTTGGCACAGTATGAACCTATATTTCCCCTGGGCTCCCAACATCAAAAATACAACATTTTTCTGTGTGGTTTCAAGGATGAGCTCTGTTCAGCTTGAGGGTAGCCTCTACTTTACACCAAAGGAGAAAAAGATTTATCCCATCCCTGCTCCATCATGCTCTGCACTAGCAAAACTGGAGTTGATTATCCCTCAGTATCATTTTCTCCTTTGAAATTGAAAAGGAAGAACACAATAAAAAGGAGACAACTGTGATATATTAATCAAAGGAAGGGGGAAAATTGATATTTAGGGAAAAGAAAACAACTATGAAGAAAACCAACAGAGCAATAACGAGCTAGACATTAACAACAGCAATTGAAAGATCAACAGATAGACATCACCATAATATAAATATGCATTTCTGTAGTGTACTTTCACACACACAGTTTGAGAATCCATCTGTGCTGATGGAAAGAATATCTTTTTTTCCTCTGCCAGTGTATTTTGGATTGGCAGTGTTAAGTAACATCAGCAAGTAATAGATGTGGAAAAGTTGGCATCCTTACACTTTGGAATGCAACAAGAGTAATTTAAAAAAAAACATAAGACCAACAGAGGGCAAACCCACCTAGACATCAGTGAGCACATTTCTTTATCTCACTCCCTGCCAAATTGGAGTTTTATGATTTGATCAAAAGTATTCATATATTCATCTTTTATTTGGATTGAATATTTTTCCCAAAAATAACTTGTGTATAAGGTATCAATAAATAAATTCCCCAAAATTCAAGATCATGCAATTTTCTTGTATGAAATCCAAGTATTTCTACTTGGAAATGACAGCAAGGCATCCAATGCAAGTTCCAGTTCTCATGCTTTGTGTTTTATGACCAAAACTTTTCAGCTACTTTCAGGTCTGCTGATGCATAAAAGACTGAAGTATTGCACAGGATTTGTACACGTACTCTTACAATAATGCCAAAATAGACATGATGGACCAGAAAGGTGTTTTCTTCCTTTATGGAAAAGTTTTATACTGGATATAGAATGGTATCCGATATCTCTTTATGGAAATACTGCTCATAGCTTACTTTAAAAAATAAAAAAATAAAAAAAATGTTTAATGAGTAGCTCAAAATTCCTTCTACTGATACTCATTGGCACCATAAACTCCAGCTGGCACAGTATTGGTTTCATTAGTAGGTTGAAAAAGTTTTCAAAGCGCATTTTATAAAAAGACCATTATCCAGACTGGTTATTTAGAGTTGATGGACATATCTGGGGTTTCTGAAGAACAGCTGTATCATCAGATGTGTGAAGCGTTCCCAGCCATTCTTTCTCTAGTGATAAAAAAAAATGAGTTTTCCTGGCTTTATATCTGGAGATTATATATTTTTCCTGTATGACAGTATTACAGAAACCTATTTATCTATGCCCCCCCAGGGAAAACCAGCTAGCCACAAATGTTGGTTTGAAGGATTACATAACAGTACTCGCTATAGGCTATTTAATAGCTCTAAAACCCACAATGAAATCTTCTGACTTTCACACTGCCTTTATTTAAAGGCAGAGATTTTTACCCCTTTGGAAACCACTGCATTATTCAGCAATATGAAACACACCACTTCTGCAAGCACTGGGTAGCTTTGTTCTGTTTCTCTAAGACGTTGTGGCCTGCTGAATTAATCGTGAAGAACCATCACAAGAAGCAATTAAACAAAAAACAAAAACAAAAGCTAAAACCACAACAAAACAAAACCAACAAAAAAAACCCCCAAACATAGGTTTGCCTTTTCAGCATTAAATTAATTACATGTAAACATATACCCAAGATTCATGCAAAGAAATCTCATCAAGAGATTTCTGCATAAATACCAATTAGGGCTCCACTGCATGGATTTTATAAAAATGAGCCACTGAAAGTATTGGTCTATTAGGGCCTGAAATGGGCATGATAGCATCACTCTAGATTTTATGCTTAGAAATATTTCTTTTTGACCCTTTCTTTACACACCATTACCTAGAAGCCAGAAGCAAGTTAGAGAAGTAGAAATGCTGTTTCCTACTTAAGCAAAGATGATCATCTATATTGATATCTGAAAACTTAAAAGGTTCCAAAGACTGACTCTTAAAGACTGTATGTTTTCATTTTAATATCCCAAAATATGGGTCCATTTAGAGACCAATTATATGAACACCCTTCCCTCTTTAAATCTTTATTACATTTCTCCATTGTCAAACACTTGTACACAAAACTTTGCAATGAGGAGGTTAAAAACAAGGACACACTTATTGTCTTGAAACACATTCAGCCACTATGGTTGTGGGATGGAAATGTTACAGGCTGCAACTTAGCTAAATTTCAAGGATCAGGATGAAAGAAACAACTTCATGGAGAAAAAAAAAAAAAAGATTCATATGTAAAGAAAAATCCATAAACTGTTAAAGGATATGAAGCACCACTTAAGAAATACAACCTATTTGCATATGAGGAAACTAGTTTAATGTTCTTGTTTATTATATAGCTACAAAATCCATCATAAAAACTAATCTTTTCACCTCTGTGTACATAGAGCTTCTACTTTCAATATTTTGTTTGTATAATACATATCACGTTATGATGTTATATGTAATAATGTACACAATGTTCTATGTGAGCTACATGTGATGTGTAATGTAATATTTAATTTATTACACTGTGAATTTTGCCGACTAAGGTAAAACTTAGAATTAGTAATTGACATGCACTCTTTTCTTTCCAAGAAACATTTTCTTTTCCCCTTCTTTCCACTATTTTTCCCTTTTTCACTCATCTTTGTCTGAGGATGTCAAGTTCTCACATGGACTGGGACAAGTGTAGCAAGACCCATTGTTTTCTTTTTTTCTTAAACCCAGAAAATACATGAACACATGTTTTTTTCCAGCCTTGCTTTGATCCAAAAATGAAGAATGTGAAATTTTACACACCTGTTATTGACTAGTGACCCCAAAGAAATTCACCATATCTCATTATCAGAGGGATACATTTGGAGTACCCTGCCTTAAACCGTGTTTTTCTTAAATGCAATTTTAGTTAGACAAAATAATTTTTTTAAAGTCACTTCAGCTTACTTTAAGTTGTCCTAAGTTTTGGTTACTGTAGAAATCCACAAGTAAATGACACTTGCAAAGATATATACTTAACTTCAATTCTTGCTTGTACTGTACCTAACTGCAGAACCATAAATTAAACTTTATTTTAAATACTAAATGTAATACAGTCAAGGGTTGGTAGAAAATTTCAAATCTATTTTAGACTTTAATTGCATTGCCTTCTAATGTCAAGTTGAACCCTAAACTAGCTGGACATTGAGTTGTAATATTGTGAGGAACTTCCCAATTTTCAATTCATTTACAAATAACCCAAAGACATAATCTTTATAATTAAGCCTTCTAGGTGAATATCATTGCTGTTTAAAGAGGAGAGAGTCATATCCCCATTGAGAGCCTGCCTGCCCAAATATACCGGGGCTTGGGAATACGAGCCTCTGCCTAGAGCCACTTACATCCACGTCAGGAGTAGCTCCTGTTTCAATCACAGAAGCCTCTCAGCAATCTGTTACCAAACACGCCAATTTCAAACTGGATCATAAGTCATCTCCAGATTTCTCAGAGTGTTCAATACCTACATTGTGAACTGCAAAAATTACCTGTATTGTACTAAACAGCACTTTGCAAGGAATCTGCAGGAGCATGGCAGTTTGCCGCTTCTTCAGACTTTTTTTTTTTTTTTAATGCTAAACTGTTAGAATTAAAAGCTGTTGCCTTCGGCATTAAAAGAACTGTGCTGCCAACGTTTCCACCATCTTGCCAGCTTTTAGTTTCAATGGTATTTTCTCATAGAATAATAACTAGCAGCTCTTATCTGGTATTTTCTTTCACGATAGCAAATCTCATTTTCCCTTTATTATCAGGAGGCCTTTCAGGCAACTTTTACTAATGTCATTTTTTTTCCATTACACATGTATTATTTCTTCCTTCTTTTCTGCTCACATTTCTTCAGACAGACAAATCATGATTCTGACAAAAGTTATGCCTGATATAGGTTCCAGTTAAACAGGAATTTTTCTATTGGCTATAATATGCTATTCTACTATAAGTGAAAACATTTAATTGGATGATTACTGACCCCATTCATCATTATGAGAAGAGAGCCCTTATATCTCATCCTTCTCAGCAAGTCATTAGGGCTATTCTGTCTCAGACTTACATCATTCTCTTCAGTCAGTATGGATCATTTCATTAATCGTATTTGTGCTGATGACATAAAACTGGGAGGAGTGGCTGATATGCCAGAAGGTCATGCTGCCCTCCAGAGGGACCTGGACCGGCTGGAGAAATGGACTGACAGGAACCACATGAAAGGGAAGTGTAGAGTCCCGCACCAAGGGAGGAACAACCCCATGCACCGATATATGCTAAGGGATGCCCAGCTGGAAAGCAGCTTAGCAGAAAAGGACTGAGGATCCTGGTGGACACCCAAGTTAAACACAAAACAGTAATATGCCCTTGTGGCAAAGAAAGCTGAGGGTGTTGTGGGCTGAATTAATAGGATTGTTGCTAGCAGGTGGAGGGAGGTGATTCTTCCCCTTCACTCAGCACTGGTGTGGCCACGCCTGGGGTACTGTGTCAAGTTCTGGGCTCTACAACACACAAGGGACGTGGACATACTGGAGAGAGTCCAGCAAAGGACCATGAAGGTGATGGGCTGGAGCATTTCACAAATTAGGAAAAGCTGAGAGAGCTGAGACTGTTCAGCCTGGAGAAGAGAAGGCTCTGGGGGCAGATTATCAGTGTATGTAAATACCTGAAGGGAGTCCACGAAGAGGAGAGAGCCAGGCCCTTTTCAGTGGTGCCCAGTGCCAGAATTAGAGGCAATGGGCATGACCTGAAACACAGGAGGTTCCCTGAACATCAGGAGACACTTTGTTTGTGTGAGGGTGACTGAGCACTGGCACAGGTTGCCCAGGGAAGTTGTGGAGTCTCCCTCTTTGGAGACTGTCTGGACTGCCCTTCGAAAGATGTCTGGACATGATCCTGGGCAACCAGGTCTACGTCACCCTGCTTTAGCAGGAAGAGATTGGACCAGATGACATCCAGAGTTCCCTTCCAATCTCAACCATTCTGTGATTCTGCAATTTCATTTGGAGATACAAGATCAATTACTTCTTCTGTCTAGCTTTTGAGGGCAAATATGTTACTCCAAAAGGATTTAGTACTGTGGATGCTTATTAGTTGCAAGTGATTAGAAACTATCAGCTTATTAAAAAGCCTTGCCAGTCAGTAAAATGGCCTATCGGCATTACTTAATTTGTTTCTGCTCCAAATAGCTATCAACTTTCACTAGATGCTACTCTGAACTTTCCCCACTATTATAAGTGTAAAAAATCTAAATAGTAATAACATCACTCACTAGGCTCTCCATAACCTCCAGTTGTATATGGAAATAAAATAGATTCTTAATTATATGTATATCTGGGTTTCTTTAGCGTAAAGGTGGATAGTTAAATTACATGGAGGCATTTTCATTTGGTTATATTTCTGACTGTTGCACTTGTTCTTTTAATAGTTTTCAACAGAATAATGTTGTAAAGTAGGTAAGCAAGAATATTTATCCACTACAGACTTAGATTTTAGTCTTTTCATCCAACCCTTATTTTTACCTATCAAAAACTTCACTATATGCTTATTTGACCCCAGGCACATTGGCTTTGAGCTACATGTATGAACTAAAGTCTATTCTGTCCTTTAGCTTAGCCCAAAACCTGGCTTCAGATACGAAAGAGATGTGGTAAAGTCCCTAGCACTGTCCTAACAAGCCTTTCCAAAGGCAAGACATTTTCTCACAGGTGGTTCAGCTGCGTAGGAACAAATCCCAAAGCGCTGCAGCTCAAAGCAGCAGGGCTTCGCTCCCCCGGGCACACACGTACACCAGTTCAGGGACAGCAACACACAGAAGGCCTTGCTCTGGGAATACTTATACTCAGGTTAGGCTAACTGGAACACTCTGATTCCAGCACTAATTAGCTCAGATGAGTCTGCAATGCAGATATTCCCTATATAGACGCTCACACCATCAATGCCTTCCCACACACTTTTTGTATTTCCCCTCTGGGACTTACGGGTATGGCCAATGGTCAAAAAACTAATTCTTCCTTTTTTCCTGCTGAGAATGAAACATTACAGAACATAAATACATAAATGGATTTGAATTAGGGAACAGAGTTTGAATGGAAAAAATAATGAAAAAAATACTAGCTTTTCACCCCTGGCTACCAAGGAAGACAGAATACATGAGCAAAGGAAGATGAAAATTCACTACAAAGAACAGAGGGGCGAGGAAGCACCTGTCTGGCGCATCGAAAGGGCCAACATAGGCAGTACCAAAAATTGTTTTTCTGTCCTAAAATATGACAAGAATATTCTAGCGAAGCTGCTACCACAAAATGTCTATTACCTATGTAGCCTTTTAGGGTTGAAACACTCTTGTTGTTCTTTGAGACATATTAGACATTTTTGAAGTGCAAAACAAAAGCACTGAAGTTACCAATTCAGTCTTGTAGCAGAGTTTGTCTCTTTCCTTTTGAAAAAAAGTGAAAAAGGAAACTGGCTTAGTAGTACAATCCATGGGAGACGTTATGTGAGAGGCATCCTACTTGGCTCTATAGTTTTGTTCTCCATCCATCACACCAATTGGAGAGATATGACTCCTGGCTTTTACCTACAGAACATTGTGTCAAACCTACATGGCAGTCAGCTGCAAACACAATCTCCTTTCATCATCTCATTTCTATACAGGCCAAACCCTGTAGAGTTCCTCTGCCCAATAAGAAATGCATTCAGTCACAGGGCATGGACCATTCAACCAGAAGTTGCAGGTGTGCTAAACAAAGTCTCCACTAAACCTCACTCCACAGAAAAGCACTTGCTGTGGAAAATGGATTTGCTTATGCTGGCAAAGCATATATATATTTCCATTATATAAACAAAAATCTGCCAACTGCTGTTGGCAGCTTGCAATCAGCTTTACCTTATCTTAGAATTTCTCCTTCTTATAAAAAACATGCCATTTTCCACCTTTCATTTCAAACTCTAGCATGATGCTGTGTTTCCCATTCACATCTCACTTGTAGGTCCCTTGTCAAAAAAAAATTTTCCAACACGTCATATCCAGTTTTCAGTGCTATATGTTTTCTGCTTGTTTACTCATCTACCCCGTACTATCCCTGCTGACTTTGCAGCTTTAGAGGTACTATGGTGCTATGCTTTGCAATTACAGAATAAGATTTGTGACGTCTTTTCTGAGGCCCTGTTTCTATGAACCTCATGTCACCAGTCCAGGATCCCTCAGTCTCATGTTTCTGTTTTCCATACTACTGTTTTTCTTCACTGTTTCATTAGATGAGTCTGATTCAATACTGCAATCTAACAGTTCTGTGCCAACATCTCCCTATCTTTATACTAACAATTTCAATGAAGCCACATAATGAAGGATTTTATTTTGAAAAGGTGGTTCAATCTTGTTAAAAAAGATGAAACATATTCTGTTTGAAAGTATTTGCCTTAATTCCTTTCATTCATTTGTTTGCATTGAATTCCATACAGGGAACTGCTGGAGAGGGTACAGGGAACTGCTGGAGAGGGTCCAGCAAAGGGCAACGAAGATGATTAGGGGACTGGAGCACCTTTCTTATGAGGAAAGGCTGAGGGACTTGGGTCTCTTTAGTCTAGAGAAAAGAAGATTGAGGGGGGATCTTATTAATACATACAAATACTTAATGGGAGGATGCCAGGGGGATGGGAGCAGTCTTTTTTCAGTGGCGCCCAGTGATAGGACGAGGGGTAATGGGCATAAACTTGAACATAGGAAGTTCCATCTTAACATGAGAAGGAACTTCTTTACTTTGAGGGTAATGGAGCACTGGAACAGGCTGCCCAGAGAGGTGGGGGAGTCTCCCACTCTGGAGACATTCAAAACCCACCTGGACGCTGTCCTGTGTAACGTGCTGTAGGTGACCCTGCTCTGGCAGGAGGGTTGGACTAGATGATCTCCAGAGGTCCCTTCCAACCCTAACAATTCTGTGAATTCTGTGAATTTCTTCAAATGAGTACTATTTTGTTTTTTTCTTTTTTTAGTTTCTGTTTTCTTTCTTCCATTTTGGAAGATAGCATTTCATGTAATGAACTTTAACTACTATAATGCATATATATAAACAAACACTAATTCTCTTCAAATTGGCATCCTTTGGCAAACCAGATACTAATTTTAGGTGATGGTACTCACATGGACATCTGCTGTTGAACTCTTGATAACAATTATTCTCAACACCTTATACTATTCCTATGAGAAGCTGAAAAAAGTATAATAATTCCTTAGTGAAAGCTTTACTTGAGATAGCAAGTATAGAATCAGAGAATCATACAATGGTTGGAGTTGGAAGGGACCTTAAAGATCATCTAGTTCCAACCCCCCTGCAATGGCCAGGGACACCTCCCACTAGACCGGGTTACTCAAAGCCCCATCCAGGCTGGCCTTGAACAATTCCAGGGATGGAGCACCCACAACTTCTCTGGGCAACCGGTTCCAGTGTCTCACCACCCTCACAGTAAAGAATTTCTTCCTAATATCTAATCTAAATGTACCCTCTTTCAGTTTAAAACCGTTACCCCTCATCCTATCACTATACTCCATGATAAAGAGTCCTTCCCCATCTTTCCTGTAGGTCCCCTTGAAGTACTGGAAGGCTGCTATAAGGTCTCCCCTGAGCCTTCTCTTCTCCAGGCTGAACAGTCCCAACTCTCTCAGCCTGTCCTCATAGGAGAGGTTCTTCAGCCCTCTGATCATCTTTGTGGCCCTCCTCTGGACTCAATCCAACAAGTCCATGTCTTTCTTAAATTGGGGGCCCCGGAGCTGCACACAGTGCTCTAGGTGGGGTCTCACGAGAGCGGAGTAGAGGGGAAGAACCACCTCCCTCGACCTGACCGTGCTTCTTTTGATGCAGCACAGGATACAGTATAATATAATTATCTAATGTATATGGAGTTCTATTCCAGTTAGAATTGTCTACAGAGTCCCCCCAAAAAAGTGTCATAGGGTTACTAGGACTTTTATCAGATAGAAATTAAGATTTTCTCTTCATTTGTCTTATACAGACACTACACTGATTTTTTTTTACTTCGAATGCGACAAACGCGCAGCAATTGCATAATGTACTGAAAGTCAAGAAAATGTTAGTTTACCCAGTTATATATTATGAGAAAGAGGACAAAACTGCAGATAAGACTCCACAGCAACCTGAAAAGCCAATTTTGATTTCACAAACTAGGACCCAACTACAACAGCACATAGAGGAGATTACTTGGTCCATGCCAAAAAAGTTCTGAAGAATAACTCAGTAGATGGCATTATTCTCACAGAAATTAAATTGAATCTCTATGAAAGTGTGAGGAAACTCAAAATTGTTGGAGATCCTTCAGATTATAAAAGCAACCAACAACCTGCTCCAAGACAAGCCCTGTTGACTTTAGTAGTCTCACTGATATAAATGGGACTTTTCAATGCAGTATGTGGGTGCATTATCAGGTTGAGTAGAAGGCCCACATTTCCAATCACCTGTCACCACTACAGATCTACCACTTTATGCAAGAGAAATATGTTAACCATGAAGTGAAAAATGTATTGAACAAGAAATACTTGCTTTTTTGCACACATTTAGGTCCCGCATGGTAATGCTCTTATAATTTAAATGTATCCTGTATTTTTTATATTCATAGTTCCCTCCAAAAGAATAATATTACATGGTAATATCAAACTAATAGTCAGATGGATATATTATTCTGACCAAAACTGAAAAATCTTTATATTCTCACACACATACTGACACCCAAAGGTTACAGTCTGCTAAAACACTTCATACTTTTTAAAAATCATCTGAAGGGTTAATGACTGAAGATACATTTGATGCAATCTATGTAAACGTTTACAGAAATTTTGAAAAATACATGTCTTAACATGCTATGGAGTGAGATGTTGTAATGAGGTAATGTACTTCAATGCAAGTGGTAGAAATTTAAACAAAGCAACCATGAAGATGTTAATCCAAAACACAGATCCAGACTTAGATTCCTTCTGTGCTGATTTACTACTTCAAGCTAATTATTGTATCTTTAAGTACATTCCATACCCCCTATTATAGCACCAATACTGAAAGAAAAAAAACCAACAGTTGTTTATTTCAAAGGTATGAACACCTGCTTTAAAATTAGTCTTACAAGTCTCACTCACCTAGAACAGCATTGTCTTCAATTAGTGTATATAGTCAAGGGTGAGTCATTTTAAGGGTTATTATAAGCACTCCAGTAGCTAATAGAGAAAGGAGACTAATTCTCCATTTTGAAGGACAGATTTTACTTCCACAGCACCCAGGTGCAGAAACAGATTGCTATTTGATGAACATAGTTAAGCTAGTTCGGAATGAGAACACATCCCAAATACAGGAAAAGCACTGCCATGGTTTCACACCATAACACTGAGTCCAAAAAGATTATGCAATCATTCTGAGCCTATTGAAAGACTGGGAGTTGCATGTTGCCACTGAAGAATGGGACCACTGTACCAAAAACCCACTTATTATTGTTCTAATTTAATGGAGATTTGAATTGAATAGCAATTCAAGCAGTAGCAATAGCAATAGCTGCTTAGCACATAGGGCTTAGGGCATATCACACAGCCTGATCTTGGTAGCCCTTGACCAAATTAACGGAGGCTACTACCACTATTACTAATGGTAACAGAAACTTCTTAGGCAAAGTTCTGCATTAGTGAAGTTAATGGAAGTTTTGTCACCATATTCATCTGCACCAGGATGTCACTGTCAGAATTAAAGCCAAAATGTAAGAGTTCTTACTCCAAGCACAGTGATTACAGTGAATATCCTTGTTACATACTTGCTACAGAGAATTGGTGAAGCCATTCTTTGCATTTTCAATGACTGCTAAAACATTTTCTCTCAAATACTTTAGGGATTCAGGGATTATTGTTATTTTTTTAAATGGGCTCTGATAATTCCTGATGGAAAAAAAAAAACACAAAACCAACATATAGTAATTTTTACATCATTGTTCTTTCCCTTCCTTCAACTATCACTGTGCATCCAGCTGGGAGATGTGCTCAGGAAGGTGTGCAAGTGAGGCAGGGAAAATAACTATGTTAAGCCATCTGATTTACTGCAGAACACCTATATAATTTTTCAGGAAAAAAACCCTGAAAGAACAGTAAAGAGAAATTGCAGATACAGTCTTAACTGCCTTGTTTAACAAAGGACAGGAATTGTTCAGAGCCTGCACAAATAAATGCAAAAGGAAAATATAGCTACCCCTAAGGTGATAGTACCCAAGGAACCTGACTTGTTTGTCACTCGACTGTAAAGCAGGACTGGATTCCTGGGAACGAACTCCCCAGTCCAAAAGGTTATTCCGAAATTTCAGACCTAGAATAAGAAATACTGCCTGATACTTCTCAGAGGGCAACACAGTTTCTTGCACTTGACCTCAATTCAGCTCTCTATGAGATCTGCAATCAGTAAGCATTTTAAATCTGCAAACACATCTCCACTTTGTCCTTCTGGTGATTATTTCTCTAAGGAAAAAATGTGACCACCATTGGGGTAAGCATTAAAGCCAATGTTAATAGTTTAATTTCAGTACTGTTCAGAATCCAGAGGCAGTTACGGATTTGCATGTTATCACCAACTGAGCAATTCTATTAACCTTTATAACCAGACTTTTGCATAAAGTAATACTAACACAGCAGATGGAAGTGAAATCTGTAGAAGAGTAGCACTAAAGACATATTCAGAAAAAAAATCTTACAAATTCACTCAACTAAATTTCACCAAGAAAAGTGCATTTTAGCATCATATCCACTTTGTTTCACTTTTCTGTGTTTGTGATTTTGCTTTGCTTCCCCCTTCCCCCCCGCCCCCCCAGCTGCTATCCTTAAAAAGGAAAGTCTCCACTTAACTACAGATTTAAAAATACAGAGGAACATGGACGATTTAATAAGGCACATTTTGAATTATTTTTTTTCTAGAAAGATTTTTTTAACAAGGTGTTTAGTTTCAGCATTAGTGGACAAATCTTATAGCTAAAGTTTTCAAAGCTTCCTGTCTCATACTCAAGTCTAATGGAAACTGAATGACAATAGCAAAAAAAATAATATGTAAATCTTCATCCAAAATTAAACTCCTGACTACTTTGCAGTAAGTAATGAGCAAATTGCAGGACATATTTTCCACACTTGAAAAAAAACCAAACAAACAAATAAAAAACCTAAATGTGGTGTAGAGAAGAAGAGGAAAAAGTAGCAATTCTTTACTAATTACTGTGCAGAGTATTTAACCACTTTACACTCTGCTATCATGTTAATCCTAATGAGAAAGAAATTAACCCTATTTCTTATGCACATTGCAACAGGCAACTTCAGTTTAACATGTATTTATATAGAGAGATATTTTTCTTTATTCCTTTATATGGTGTAGCACAGTTGTGGGTTAACCCCAGCAGGCAGCTCAGCCCCACACAGTGGGGATTGCTCCCTCCCCTCAGTGGGATCCAGGAGAGAATGGGAAGGGTAGCAGTGAGAAAACTCATAGGTTGAGACAAAGACAGTTTTATAGAGAAACAGAGAAAGCAAAAGCTGCACACATGAGCAAAGCAAAATAAGGAATTTATTCCCTACTTCCCATTGGCCTGCAAGTATTTAGCCACTGCCAAGAAAGCAGGGCTCTCTCTATCACATGTAACTGTTCCTTGGGAAGACAAATGCCATAACTCTGAAGGTATTGCCCTCCTCCTTCCCACCAGCTTCTATCGCTGTGGAAAAAACCCATCATATGGTGTGGGATATCCCTTGGCCATTTGGGGTCAGCTGTCCATGTTATGTCCCCTCCCAACTTCTTGTGTGCCCTGGGCCTACTAGCTGGTGGGGCACCAATAGAAAAGGCCTTGACTCTTTGTAAACAGTATTCATGGTGTTTATATCCCCCTGTTGACACCACTGTTTTGGTCACATGGCACCATTGCAGCTGCTATGACAAAAATAAACTTTATCCCAGCCAAAACCAGTACAAGTAACCTTCCTATTACGGGGAACTCTAAAATTTCCACCAAAGCCATTTCAGAGTAGTTAAAACTCTCAATACTGAGAGAGGAATGATCTGAAAGGTTAAGGGATAGATCCTGGCATTTTAACTGATTAGTAATTCAATTTGCTTTCACTGTAGCTATTAGCAACCAGCATACCTCAGGGCACTGCTGGGCTGTTCCAGTCCTACTGCTGTGGGGTTGCCTCTGGACAGCTCAGGGATGGAGGAGATCAAAAGCAAATCAGCTCAGTCCTTCAGCCCAGCTCCCTCCAAAGCTATACTGCTGTATCTCTGGCTGCATTCAATTATTTGGCTCTTAATTCTCTGCTGACCATAGTAATATGACTGAAAAAGAAGGTGGGGGTAATGTTTTGTTAGACCCGTAGGAACAACAGATACCGTTAAGAGTTTCCTTCTCAGTGGCCACAGATACAGCATGCAGGAGAGGAAAGAAACATGGAAAGGGATTGTTTTCACCTGTTGATCTGTCTGCCAACTTTTAGCTCATTCCTTCTTTGCACAATGTTTTTGCCCCTCAAAAGCAAAAAAAAATAAGAAAAAACTGGCTACACACTTAAGAGAACAAGAGCACACTACTAGTATTATTTCATCTAGAGAAATATAGTCATTATTTTCTTATGTTTGATGCAATACAATTGGGAGGCATCAATTTGTTTACAAGGTGAAATGCATATAATGTATATTGTGATACAAGTTCTGGTAGAATGAACTACCTACGACCTGAGAAACAAAAATGCAGCCTAAAGGATGGGATGACAGCAGGGGCTTTGAAAGTACAGGCACGGAGAACCAGGGCTGTAAACTACCCACCGATGACCAATTACTGGTGATTAAAGGCATGCATCCTTGAGAGCTGGAGCTTATTTGGGTTGTAAAAAGGGAACAAGGTGACAACCAAGGGAGAAAAACAGTATTCATTCAGGATGACTGGAAACAAGGCAACTGAATACGCCCAACTGAAAAGGGGGCTCTTGCTACCTGACCAGAGATGGAAAACACCTGAGATTAGTACAGTACCTGCGGGCCTGCCCCTTACACCTCCCAGGCAGTACAGGCATCTGCTGCTGGGGAGGGGTCGCTGCTCATCTGTGCTGAGCTACTGCTACATACAGCTTACCCAACACAGGAAAAGCAATGACAGCAATTAAGAAAAGGTATAGGACTGAGCATTAGTACATAGTTTTAATTTATGTATATGCATATGCATACTTGAACTAGCAACATGGGATAAACCATAGTTTAGGAATTCTCCACCTTCCACATATACCTTTTGGGTTGACCATTGCATTGTAACCTAGTCTGGACCTCAGAAGCAGCAAAGTAGTAATTCTTTTCTCTTGTACTTCGCAAATACTCACTCTGTCCTAAAGCAACGTATTCATTTACTAGCAATCCCTTCAAAAAGGATGGCTGGGTGACAGCCCTGCTTACCCAAAGCTATTCAACCAAGCACTAGCATCCAGATAAGTAGCTTCACATGTACTTCTTAAGATTTCCTAACATAAGTAACACTATGCCAAGAACTGCTATTGGCTTAATTTACTGAAAGGAGGAGTCTGGTACTAAACAGATATCACATCATCCTGAGAGACTTAACACCAGGCCATTCTTAACTGGTGAAGAAGTGGATTTCTTGAACTCTATGGCCTATGCCAAGGGTTACTAACTAAACAGACAGAAGGCAAAGTAGAAACACTACCAGAGAAAAGTCATATGCATTCACACTAAGACCTGTAAGTTTATTTAAGCTATGATTTTGTACAACACCTGGCAGCTCCCATCCCACTATATAGATGGTGAAAAATAAGGTGTGTGGGGGGAGAATTTATCAACTTGAATTGCTTGACCAAAGCCTTAAATCTTATGATAGCTGTTTCCTGATTTTCCATGCTCCTTCATAATTATTTTTGCTCCTCTTCTCACGTATATATAAACCACCATCATTTTCAGCAAGAGCTTTGAATGAGCACACAAGACAGAAGAAGTACTTCGAATATCTCTAAAGCTCAGATCGGAGAACCATCAGTATTTTTGTGTTGACAGCTATGTTCAAACCCCCTCTTAATTTTACTTCTATATATTTGTAAGAACATGTTTAAAAACTAGTTGGTTTTATTTTTTTTTTAATTACACAGTTTTCCACCTGACCTCATTTTTCTTTTTGAGTTGTTTGGTATGAGACAAGGCTTTTAATAAAGTGTCCTGGTTAGAGAGCACCTGAACTTGGTCACCAAATTTTAATAAAACACAAAGACTATTACAGTTGTTAAATGCAAAATATTTAAAATACCATTTTGTAAGGAAATATAAAAAACGGTGGAGTGAAAAGATTGAACTAACAGAATTGTTCCCACAGCAGATCTGATTCCTGCAGAGTTTAATATTTATGAAAGGAGTGTAATACATTGAAATAACAATGTGAGATATTTATAGAAACACCCTCAGTGCATTTTTCAAGTATCGATACAGCACTTCAGCAGAGAGGTACAACATACAGAAACCCTTAAATGTATTTTTTTGCTTGTTATTTGTTTGCTTGTAATTATTTCCACATTTGTGATTATGTTTTCATAAGACAGCAATAGCAATTTAACTTAGAAAAACAAGTAGTAAATGTATAAAACCACAGTAAATCCATGGCCTTTTTGATGGGATTGTCTCCAACTCCTACTTTATCCCTTCTTTTTCTTCCTTTAAGGTCAGTAGCCTCATCTTCTACATCTACTCTAATGTGTCTCTTCAAGTTCATTATGAAAACTATCTAATTGGATTTCCACCTTTCTTTCTTAAAACTGCTCATCACAGCATCTAAAGACTTTTTTTTTTTAACTGAATCTCAGAAACCCAAATCTACAGGGCCACATATTCCTTTGACCCCCTCTGAAGCAAGACCCCTTATTCTTTTGCCCTCCCTCAGCTTGCTTGCTTTCCTACAAAACATAACTGCAGTTACTGACCAGTGGTTCACTTATGTCCCTCTCCGCTTTCTAAAATGCCTTCTATCTAAATGGATGAGTTGGTAATGTCCCCAATATTATGGATTAATATTAGGGTTAGGCACTCCAAAGTAGGGAAAATCTTATGAGACAGGGATTAATATTCTTGCTTATATATGGCTCTAAAGCTCAAAGCATTTGACAAATTCATCATTTGCCTTTTTCAGTCTCATCTAGTCATTACGTAAAAGGATAAGCTAATAAAACAAGTTCTAAGAAGAGCAAAGTAGCCTGAGGTTTAGCATATCATGAATGGGCGTTTTGGCTGTTCTAATCTCTCTCATTTTTACTGGTTTATTTCATAATGCCAAGATGAAACCCTTTATACCACAACAATTTGTAGCAAGGATATCCTTCATAAGTTATTCCCAGTCTCATTCTATTCCAATCTACACAAAGAAAAATGGAGCTAGAAATCAGGAAAAAGTTTATCCTTTTTATCCAGAACAGTACCACTGAAATAAAAGCAGCTTAACAGATTCAAATCCAATTGTACTCTGTGATTTGTAGATGTTACTGTAGTTGGCTTTGCTCCAAAATATCTAATTGACATTGAGGATTTGAGGGTTTGGGGTGTGTGGTTTTCAAGGTGGGGGTTTTTTGCAAGTGAAATCACTGTGGCCCTGCCATGCTTTTCAAACCTTTACTACTCTGGCTCTGTCTTGAAGTCACACAGCAGTAGCATGAATTGAGTGAATTATCACAGCTGCATACCTCCTGCAAGTAACTATTACAGAAAAGGATTCCCTTTTCCCTCTTTGTTTTCTTACTTCAAATAAGTCACTGTCCATCATTTCACTTTGCTACAGACAACTCTGAGTATCACACTGAGTAGAGTTTTGCCGTTTTCCCATTAAAGCACACCAATCTATATTTTGAATTTATTCCTCTACAGGAACACAGTTATTCTTGGGGGCATTTCAAAACTATCTGGTCAGCTGAATGAAACTTAAGTTTTGTATTTCTGCAGTTGTGATAGCAGGATAAACAGCTAGCAAGTGAGGGAACTACCAGCTAAAAGAGAATACCTTTTCCATTGGTTTTCGGTTTGCTTTATAATCAATAGCTTCATGGTTTCTTGCCTGCTGCAAGAGCAGAGAGGGAAGATGCACAATCCCATAAAAAAAGTCAGACAAAAAAAACATCTTAAGATGACAAATACCCACCTCTAAATTTTGTTTTGGAAGACTCCATTATTCAAGTGAAATTAAACAAACAAACCCACACAGATGGGACTTCAGTTCTTTTGGTAATAGTTTTCTGCTCTCACTTATTTGAGAGACTATTTCCAGAATCCAACTGTAAGTGATCAAGTTACCACAGTATAGTTGGTTTCTATACAAAACATAAAAATCACTAATTCTTCTGTAAATAAGTATACATTAGCGGGAACGATAGGTATGAACTACAGCCCTGAAGCAGATAATCTATTAGTACTTGCATGATTAGATAGCATAGTTCCACTGACTAGCAACTTCCAAAGCTACGATGTCTTGCTTGCAACAATTTGACAGACTGTCTGAATTGGGCTGCTGTCACATGAATGAACTCTCATTATAATAGATGGAAGGATATTACACTTTCAAGAGAATGAGTTCTTTGGTGAATAGAATTGTGTCATTGATCATGAATTTCTGCAGAGGAATTAAATGGCCGAAATATTTTACTTTGGGTTTTTTGGGGGCGTAAACAATCTATGAATAATTATGTGATGTTTTGGAATTTACCCATAAAATCCTCATTCAGGAAGGATACAACCCTCATGTTGACAATGATCACAGCAGTGTTTTCCAAGCTTTAGGTTAGTGTTTACTAGCAGTTTCTAATAAGGATACTTTAATCAACACCACACAAGTCAAGCCACAGACTTAAAGAAAAGATTAAATTGAAACAGTAGGGGTATACAGCTCAGTGATCACATAATTTGAAAGTCTCACCAATGAACTGGTCGTTCCAACTCCACATATTTTAGGAGTTAATTCAGAATTACCTCATGGATGTTGAGAAATAACTCACTCAATATTAGCTTTCAACAGAACATAGAGTTTAAAAGCAAAGTGTAACATTTGCACCTATAAATACAGAATCTCAAGTAAAAGTTGATGTCTAGATATATCAATAACTACACACACAATTTCTGGATCTGTATTTGGAAGATGCTAAAAAAATTGCTTTGGTTTCAGAAACAAGCTGTAAGAATTATCAGTGATTTGAAGTACTAACCTTTGGTAAAACAACAAATAAAAATCTGTTTACCTTAGTGCAAGACTTCATCCTAGTCAAAATTTACACAAGACTACTTAATAAAAAACCATGTAATGTAACAGATGGAGATATAAAGAGATAAAGCAGCAGAAAGCCGGGGAGGCACCATTATAGAACCTTTTCTTTTTGTCTTTACAAGTGGTCATTAATCCTTGGAGCTATTTACCTGGAGGTTTGTGAATTCTCTGACACTGCAAGTCTAAGCAAAGACAGAATATAATTCAGAAAGACATGCTCTACTCTCATGTTGTCACAGACCAGATAATCCAGAGACTACTATGTGCTCTACCACTTAATATACTCCTCAGTCTGTTCCTCTGCAAAATTTAAGAAGTCATTTGAATTGGACAAGCAGTTGTTTTGAGGATGTGCTTATTTGTGAGTTTCTGAGTGTTTTTTGTCTCCAATAAATGGCATAGGATCATACTGTTTTTAAACATGTTTAGGTGTTTGCTGAATCCTATGTGTATTTCCTTTTAAAATACAGTACTGACCTCTGAATTCCCATCTGGGTAGGTAATATTCCCATATAAACTTAGTTTTTCTTCCCAGGAAGGTCAATGAAATCATGGACATTTTTTTTTTGTTCAGAATCTGTATGAGAAAACAAGTGTTTTTCTCTTAAGAGGCAGATTCAGAGGTAATTCAATTAAGACACTGATCTTCAAAATGTTTTTAGAAAGTTGAGGGGTTTTCCACCCCATCTGGAAAATAAAAAAAAAATTAATTTGCATTTATCATAAATATCTCTTGCTTCCCCCTCTAAAATAAGAAATGGCGTTCAAAGCAGTTAAATTCTAGCACTGTCATGTTAAAGTTTTTTTGAGCACTCAATGTTAAAAACATTAATACAATCAAAGATCAAAATCTTTGAAATTAGTTCATTTCTTCAAGGACTTGCACACTTTGTTGCTAAACATTCTAAATTAAATTTAAAATGCAGGTCTTAGGGGGTTTTGTTTCTACTAAATTCAGGGTTTAACAGAGTTCAATAACTCAATATGTTTTTTTGAGAGAACCAGATCTAATTTCACAAATCCATTTATTTTTGTCTGTTTTGGAAGTCATGATCTCTCTAAAAGCAGTCACCGCATACTCTTTTCAGCTGGTCAGCCACAGAACAGGAAATACTTTTTTGCACCTACATGCACATTCTTTTCAGACTAGAGTCATGGGGTTGTTCCCATGGAAGATGGAATTCCCCGAGCAGGAGATATTTTCTTGTAAACAAATCTGTCTACTAGCGACACTGCTTAGTTACAAAAGGCACTTAATGATGTTTGATATTCTCTTCCCTTGTCACTCATATTTCCTATGACTGTGTTTTGTAGAACCACAACCCTTTGCAGCACACTGTTTTAAAAAACACCTAAAAACCTCCCCTCAAATAGTCATATTCCCAACTGCAGCTGGAACAAAATATTATTAAATTAGTTCCTTGAAACATTTAACTTATGACTGCCATACTATAAAAAATTTCTCTAGCATGTGTCCTCAAACCTGTTTGCCCTTTCCTACCATACAAAGCAGTATTGCTATGGAAACTGTTTACATTTCTGTAAGGAGAGGATACACAGTCTCCCAACATATTGGCCCTTAATTTGGACTTCGTTTGAAGCACTACCCTTTTCACAGTCCTCCCTGAAGGTCTTCACTAATGAGTATAAACCACACATCTCCCAGCCACAGAGCATCAACGGGCAGTCACGAGAAAGCCAATTTTTAATTTAATCAAACAGCCCACAAGAAAACAGGAAGCCCGCAAACTAATTCTGTATCGTATTTACAACCTGGAATGTCAATCAAGCCATCAGCAACATGCAAACTACTGTAAAGATTACCTGACTTATCTATCAACCTAGTGTCCTTGGCAATGGGCAAACTGCAGTATTTGAGGAACCATTGCTTTGCACTGTTTATAACATGGTATTAGCTTTGTTGTACTTTTGAGGTGCTATAGGCCATTATGTCATTCCTTAAAGCAACGGAGGTAGCAGAGCTAATTTTCCCTTAATATCAGAAGTAACAGACTTCTTATCAGGGAAGTGTAATAAGTTACTACTTCACCCTAAGAGGAGATAGAGTTTAAACCAGCAACAACAAAACCCAATCCTCACCACTCAAAACCACACCAAACCAAAAAACTTGTGCTGAACTTGAAAAACAGAAGATGGCAATGAGTTGTGTACCAAAGAAAAGCATTTGACTGGAAATACAAACCTAGTAAGTGTTCTTGAGGATTAGTTTGAGACGCTGTATTCAAGTACAGTCTAGAAAAATAAAAATGTGGAAATGAAATTATAGGTGTGACCAGTACTAAAAGGGTCAGACTATCACAGAAGAGTTGTGTAACTTTTGAGAACTCGTGCAATACAAATCATGATTAAATGTAATGCTCCTGCAGGCTAACTCCAAACACCTTCTGTAACATAACCTTAGAATATACTGGGTATGTATAATATTTTAAAGAGAGATAAGGAAGCACTAGGCCAGGAATGCAAAAGGAATAGCACTAGGCCAGGAAGCACTAATAGGAATGCAAAAACTGTAGGTCTTGGAACAATGTGCACAATTCCAGTGACACGTTACTCGGGAATGATGAACTCAGACTGGAAAACAATCTGGGAAGAGCTAGTAAGATCATCAGGGACACAGAAGTGTTTAATCACATGAAAAAATCTAAAAGACCTTGTCTTGATTAGCTTAGAGGGTGCGCAAGAGCTTATGTACAGAGAAATGTGAAGGAAAGTAAGCTATACAGGTCTACAAAAAAAGACATGCAAACTCTTGACTGATACTTTTATCAATGTTTTATCTAGAAATTTCAAGGAAAACTGCTGGTTATTAGCAGCCACTAAGAATTCTGAGATATGCTGTCAATAGAAGTGAAAGGGAAAGGAAATGCTTTTAAAATGCAGCTTGTTATACATATATGAAATATCTGTAATATAATATTGTCATATGTATATGAAATAACTAAAAAAAACCTAGTAGCCCCAAATTTAAGCTTTTGTCCCAGGCCTTGTTACCATTAGGCTGCCTTTTTGTAAGAGCTGCAAACAAATCCATTTTCCCTACCTTAGGATGGAGTGCAAAAAGCTAATCCCAATAAGGTAATTCTAATTAGCCCACAGCTTACTTCAGTGTTTCATCTCCCAGAAACATGAGGAGCTGTGAGTGGCATCTGTAACTGTCTAACACCTAATTAAGCAGGCATAAGTCTGTTAGAGCCTATGGGAGACAATAATTTATTAGGAAATGAATAGAAGCAGCTCCAGAGAGCTGTGGCCAGATACATCACTGGTTTATTGGACTAAATAAAACTGACACTAAGTGCTTTTTTTCACTGGAATTAAACACACACACATTGCAGTTTAAAGGAAAAGAAAAAAAAAAGAAAAACAAATAATTAAGTAAGAACGATGTTAAGTTGGAACATAGCTGTCATCTACTTAAAACGTCAAGGCTAAATGTAAAGTGAAAAAAATCATAATAAAAAGCCAAGCAAGAAAAATTACAGCACACTTCTCCCTTTTATAGATTTTAATCTGTTCTTCGCTTATTTGCTTTTTTGTTATAAACCAATATGCAGTTTCTGCAAACATCTCAGACACAAAAATGCTTATCATCAGCAACACATTTAAATAATCTAGGGTTCTTCATTGAAATAAAAAACAAGTCTAAGTGTTGGATTTTTTTTCCCCAAACACAAAAAACTTTCTTAAATAGCTGGTTATAATTATCTACACAACACAACTCAGTGTGCAGTATTACACCTTAGATTTTTCTGGATACTTAAACAAATTTCTATGCTTACACACCTAAGGAGTAAGTTAAATTAGGATAGTTTCTGAAAGAGAGTGGATATCTTTCAGAGTTCAGTATGTTCTTGAAAAGGCAGAAAAATCTCTCTTTTAGTGTCCATAGTTCATAAATGGCTTTTCCTGTCCATCTCAAGTCCCTTCTACAAAGGCAAGCTTGGAAAAAAACCCAACAAAACAAAAAAACAGCAAAACAATAACCAAGCAATAGACTTCATTTGTTACTTGTAAAAGTTGCAAAAAGGGCAAGAATGTTCTCACTCTGAAAATCTCCCTTTTAACATTAACTACAGAGGTCTTGGCAGGCCTTCGTAAGAACGTAAGTCAAAATAACACATTTCCCAACACAGGAATGCAGTGGCTGTAGGAAAATAAACACTGCAGGTGTGCATTTACATCATAATTGGATTAATGGATGTGAATAACAGGAAGCCCACAAATTGGTTGATCTCTTTTTGCAATCAGAAAAATATCACTGTTTAAGCACAAACTTAGTTGAATGGTAGTAATGACATGATGAACTTTTAGCTGAGTTTCTGTCCTTCCTATAGATACCAAATCTCCTTCCAGGTTATTTGCATTTAGGAAGTAGTATTTTCAACATGCTAAACTGTCATGGTCTCTTCAAGAGGGAATAAAGAAGAACAACTTTGGCTGGTATGCCAAAACTATGCAGGGCAAGACTACTAAGGCCTTCAAGCACGTTATGGGAAAGATACTGTCTTATTCACAATAACTATAAGTAACTTTCAGAAATCTAGGTTCAGTTTTTATTCACAACTTCAAATTTAAGCACCACTGTAACAGATATACAATTACTTGGAAATTTATAGTAGCTGGAATCTGCATGCATCAGAGTTAAGCAGCTGGAATTAAATTTGCAAGTATGTTCTAACGTGACAGCATGCTGGTCGAGTGGGTATATTCAACAAATCATTATGATTTACATCAAATATAACAAGCAGCATGTCCAGTAAGTATTAAAAAGTTATATATAAAAATCTACAAGTGCCTCCGAGTCATCCTTCTAGAGAGCAGTAGGAGATAAGACAAAGCATACTAGTAGATCAAAAAGGCACGACAGCCACTTATGTGAACCTATCAGAGTTGTTCAGCAATTAAAACTGAAGAACATATGCATCCTGCAGTAGAATTGCTTAACAAAATATGAAATCCAGCCCCAAACACCTGGCAACGGAACAGTAAAAGGATTTGAAACAAGAACACCAAAGACTTAGGACTGTTGGTCCTGCCAATTGTTGTTAGAGATAATTTAAAAAAAAGGAAGATGATCAGAGACTACTTATAAAAAAACCCATACATACATGCAGAATATGTTTTGAATATATGCACTGGTGTTTTGATACAGACACTAGATTCCCAGACAATTCTCTTCAGTACCCATTTATCCTTTTCATGTCCTCGTAGGTCTTTCCCCTTCACAAAAGGTAAATGTAGTTTTAATTTCTCACCCTACCTATGCAGCACTAGTCTTTCTTCTGCCCTGCCTTATATCCCTTGGACTTCTTTCTGTGAAATCCTCTTATCCTTTACTTTTGGCACAACAGTCTGTTGCTTTTCATGCTAGATCTCAGAGATCCTTCACAGAGTGTTTCACAGATCACGGGAGGGGAGGAGGGGAAAATGGAAAAGAAAGAACCGTGACTGCTAGAGCTCCCTTTCCAACTCGCTTGTTTCATCCACGTGGCACACAGGACAGAACGATACCATCTCTCACATCAGTGTCTGACATTTTATGGTTTCATTTAGCTCACCCAGAAAGCAACCAAGAGCAAAGAGGTTCTTCCTCTTTATTAATACAGTGTTGCTTACAGGGCAGAACGCTGATACACTATCACTGCCACAACTCCCTGCTGTGACCTTGCACAGTCTTCTTACAAAGACCTGCTGTGATTATTAGCTTCCCCACTCCCGCCTCTGGACATGTCTGTAACGTTCAACGTGATTTCAAAATATAAATGCAAGCATGGTTCTTATCTAGGAGACTATCTGAAGTGTTTAATGTCCTTTCACTAGATTAAGAGATTAGGTGCCCCTGTTTCTCTTTTTCACCAGGTGGAAGCTGAGCCTACCCATACTCTCTACTTTGATACTTAACATATAGTCACACAAATTCAGACGTACTTCTGAAAGACTTGAGGATTTGCCATAACCATGTCTAATTACAATATACTGTCTTGTTACTGTAGAGTTAACACTAGCGCAGCTGAAATGAAACATAAATTTTACAGATTAATGGTAAAATACTTCTCAAAAAAACACAAGACACAAAGCGTATGCTTACAAATAAAATCATGAAGCCAGTTCTCATCATACGTCTAAGCTCATAGTAGACTTAAGCTTCTGAATTTATTCAGTTTAAGAATGTACAAACTCCAAACAGCACAGATAAAATTTACTTGCCAATTGTTATTATCTCAAGTAAAGTCCTGTGAGATGTAAAGTGTTAATGTTAATAGTTCTATTTTTTCTTGCATCCTTTGAGAAATTTTAGGAGAAATATTATGATTCTTATGGTAGAATTTCTATTGGCTATGAGTTCAGGGGAAAATAATCACATGCAATGTAATCTGCCTGTTTATTCAGTTCTTCACTCAGTGACAAAAAGAAAACATTTTATGAACTTCCAGTTTCCTTCACTTATTACAGTTTTATTTTAAGAAGAAAATCCTAATTAGCTGCTCTTTTGCACTTAAAAGGAAAGTTACCTCACCCACATGAATGACTCCAGTAGTGAACCTATGTACCAAAAATGCATGGATTTTCTTCTTTTTAATTCTGGTTTAAGAAAAAAAAAAAATCATCATTTTTGGAGGAAGAAAAATGATCTAGTTTTATCATCAGTTCACATTTAACTCTTAATTCAATAAATCTTAATATTAAAAGTCAATATTGGCTTATTAAAGAGATACTGTAATTCTGGATTATGGTTCCACTCTTCTTGTATTTTTTTCCATGAAATACACATTGCCCTTGACATACGGCTTCCTGTGCCTAACCTAAGCACCACTTTGACGTACTATTAAATGTATGTCTAATACTTTAAAAGTGTTTAATTCGCATGCTTATGTAAAATGCTGTCACGTGTACTTTTTTACTGAATCATGGCTGTAGTTTTGTTTCTGTTTGGAGGCACTTGTAATTCACAAAATGTGATTTACAGTTGCTAGCCAGTAAGACTGTAAGTACCTAATGCAATAACAGTAATGAATGATAAAATTGTTAAAATTTCTGGAAGAAAAATAGTTGTGCAATCTTCAAATTTATTACTGCATTGGCAATTACTCTCATAAGTATTTACAAGACTTTGTAGCAAAAGTGAATCATCACAGACCCTGTGTCAATATTTTATAACCACGGCAAAAGCCTCTAGACTGTGGAGCCATGAATATCACTGGCAATTTGACTGTGTTTTAACCCTGATGATTAAAGCAATTAGAACTGACTTTTGCTGGCTCACCAGGTTTTCCTGTTTGTGAAGCATCCCCTAAGCCCAAAGGGAATATTGGCAACACTTTCGGCATAATGCTTTAACTCTTAGTCATGCACATGACAGGAATTACTTGCATCATGGATTACTGTTATTTGTACGCAATAAGGACTGAATCTACAACATTTTCTCAGGTATTCCCTATAGAGGTTGCAGATCCAGGTTTTCTTCCCAGAAAGGAATTTCTTGGATTCTTTTCAATGACGTTTATATAGACAGAAAGAAAACTAAAGTCTGTAAGGAAGGGAGTGATATCCTGGCTAAGGAGTAGGACGATCATTAAGAAAGGATGTTAGATTTCCCAGTTTGTTTAAAATAGCCTTCTCTGGGTAATTAAAAATACCGTCTATCAATGAGAGGTAATCAATCTATAAATTAATGGAATAGATCTTGTAGAATTAACTCCCTTCACTTACACTGTTATGCTTGAATTTGTTGTAACTTAGACATTAGGAACTAGAAGTTCAATCATTGCTAATTAGTTTATCAGCTAGTAATAAACATTAATAGTAACATACATCTCAATCTAGTGTTTCAAATCTGGCATTTTATTTAACTTTTTCCTAAATCCATGGCTCTACAGATGAATTCTTCCCTTCCCATTCTCCAATTACACAAACTAAAGGGACAGCATACACTTTATGAATTCTATACTGACAGAGAACTCCTGGCTGAGTTAAAGAAAAGGAATAGAAGAGAAGAAGCAGCAGCAGCAACAATGCCTTACCCTTCTTGGTGGGCCCAAGCCAACCTCATGCAGTTCAACAAGGCCAAGTACAAGGTCCTACATCTGGGTCGGGGCAATCCCAAGCACAAATACAGGCTCGGTGGGGAATGGCTGGAGAGCAGCCCTGAGGAGAAGGACCTGGGCGTGCTGATTGACCAGAAGCTCAGCATGAGTCAGCAATGTGCAATCGCAGCTCAGAAGGCCAACCGCATCCTGGGCTGCATCAAAAGAACTGTGGCCAGCAGGTCAAGGGAGGTGATTCTGACCCTCTACTCCACTCTCGTGAGACCCCACCTGGAGTACTGCGTCCAGCTCTGGAGTCCTCAACATAAGAAAGACATGGACCTGCTGGAGCGTGTCCAGAGGAGAGCCACAAGGATGATTCGAGGGCTGGAGCACCTCTCCTATGAGGAGAGGCTGAGAGAGTTGGGGCTGTTCAGCCTGGAGAAGAGAAGGCTCCAGGGACATCTTATTGTGGCCTTCCAGTACCTAAAGGGGGCCTACAGGAGAGCTGGGGAAGGACTTTTTACTAGGGCATGTAGCAATAGGACAAGGGGGAATGGCTATAAACTGGAAGAGGGCAG